>NC_134487.1:80002957-80321707 GCF_040206685.1 Ascaphus truei | reverse complement strand
ATATTTTTTGTAGTTTGTGTGCATCAAAAATCTATCCAATCTGAACTAGCATAAATTCTCCTGACTAATAATCTGCATCAAATGAAGCACATCTGTTAACGAGTGTCTTTTGGTGCAGAAGCAGGCCAAAAAAAAAACATTTGATGGTCTACACACCTTGATACATGTTTCAATATCTTTACACATAGCTCAGACTGTGTTTGTCTTTCAGATTCCAAAACTGTCAAATTTTTCTGAAGTGACACATTGTCAAGATTGTTTTGAAAACAAATGTAATTACTGACGTGTATATTTACATAACAGTCAAGTGCAAATGGTATTACATATAAATATTGCATTAGAATAGTAGATTTCATGACTAAAGAAGTAATTATTTTACGATAACAAGATTAATCCATTTAATTAGCTTTGTATTTTTTTTAAGAAGCACACTTTCACTTTTACTGTTTAAGGCAACTTTTTCTAGGAAAAAGGACTTTTGTGCCTAGGACAACTACAGTACGAGCAACTAACATTGTACAGCATCATTTCACTGTTTAAAAAGGCTATTGGTGCCCATCCATTTTGCATACGTGAATATTGTCACAGGTCAAAATATTAGACAGCTTAAATGAAGGATATTTAGAAAGGATATGAGGACGATCTCAATCTCTTATCAAAACACATTGTCGTGAGGCTGAATTGTCCTAAAACAACAAGAACTTTTGACCAGTATGTCTATTCCCAAAAGCATATTCACCTAATTTGTACACTGGCGACACACTTTATTCGAGCTTGGCTAGTCCCACGAATTCGGGTATACCCGGGTGTATTGAGGTTTGTGACTGTTTTCTGCCCGAGTGCATTGAGTTATTTTCCAAGCAGGGATTGAAGCATTTTATTCCCGCTGGCTGCAATACTGCACAGTATATATATATATACTGCATTACAATTCATGAATTTATGCCATCTGGTAGACACGCGAAGCATTGCAGCCTATTAAATCCTAATCATTATCATTTAACAGATCAGCCGCCCATCAGCCAGGCATGAACCCAGGCTGGGAAGGCAAATGCAACAGGGCTTGTCAGAGGTGAGGAGTGGCGCATTCCAGGTATCTGCCAGATACATACCGGGTATTTGCTCGAATAAAGTGTGTCGGTGCAGTAAGTATCATAGTGTGACAAAAGGTGCAAAAAATTGTCCCCAAAAATAGTTAAAATGGCTGCCCTGCCAGAATTGACTACTCCAGAGTATGGAATGGGTAAACCGCCAATATTTCTGTTAAGACGAGTTGCGACCCCCAACCTAATTATGTTGAAGCATTGTGAGCAAGCCCCATTTTTTATCACACATTACCATGTATGTTGGGAAAGGGATTGAATTGCCAAGCCGGAGAATTGTGCTCGCCCCAACATTGTGGTGTGAGAAACTGTGGGGTGTCTGGAGTCGTAAACCAGGTTCATGAGGCAGGACAACAGCCTTGTAGGTGCTCTCAAGGTTTAAGCTTGCCCCACCCCACTTTCCAAGTTGGCAGGTCAGTTTCATTTTGCCAGGTAATGACAGATCCAATCTGATCATTCTTCCTGTAATTATACAGGTGTAGGGATGTGTTGGTTACCTCAGGTGGTTGCAGTGAGGGCTCGGAGAGAGTGGTGCAGGTTCCGCGGTGGCCCAACAGTATAGGGCGCCGCCATGTTATTGTGCAACCTTTCGGAGGGCACTGACAGAGCGGGGAGGTCGCGCATGCGCAGTGCACGCGCGTGAACAACGGACCAATAGGGAAAAGGCTCCGTTAGCAAACTACAACTCCCATGAGCTCTGGGGCAGTCAGCTGATGTCAGGAGCCAATCAGAAAGCTGGGATTACGGGAGGAGGAAAGGGAAGCGTGGGGCAGAGACCACGCTAGGCAGAGGGGATCGGAAGGTAAAGGAGGAGGGTGTATACGTGCACGGGTCCGTGACCCACCTGCATAGGCTAACTTTACCCCGCAGGCCCTTAGGAAAACCCCTGAGTCACAGTAGGTTGCTATAATGCAGGGACGCCCATAGTGGTAGCGATCAGTCACCTTACTGTGTAGACAGTTAGGGACAAGCGTGCGGAGCAAAGAGGTGCCGAGCTGTTTGGGACCAGGCAGCTGCACCCCGCCACATCAATGGCAAGCAGAGGATTCGTCTTATCCTTTTCGAAGTGTTACCGGTCACCGCCATGACCGGAAGGTATTTACATCAAGTGCATCAACACCGTTTAACAGGCGCTCATCCCGCCTCAGGCGTATCTCTTTGGGGACACTAGTGAGTGGCCAAAGGCCTAAATACACGGAGCAATCCTCTCTATTAGTACAAGGACACGGTGTGTGGAGCACACGGTGACGGGACAGAAACATACTCATTAAGAGCGTGGCTGAGCCACTACTGTACAGGACAATACTCATTAAGAGCGTGGCCGAGCCACTCACGTTATAAGGACATTACCAGTTAGCTGAGTTAAGGATAAGCGTTATAGTATAAGTGTTATGTTATGTGTTGACTGCTATGATAGAGTGCTAAGGTTACCGTGCATAATAGTAAAATCAGTTCAAATCTTATGTGTGTGTATATGTTTCTTGCCCAGGGGAATCTCACATCACGGGGATCCTGGGTAAGTGGAGGCGCTGCGCTAATTAAGTGTTTAAGTGTTACCCCAGGCTCCCAGCTAGCGGAGGCTCAGATTTCCTGGAGCCACAGGTGCGTGCAGTTACCCGTAGTCTCTTTAGAGTGTCAGAAAAAGTGCTACATTTGGAGGCGCTGCTGAGATCTCAGACCTGGGGTGCCCAATAGTTTTTTTTCTCAACGGTGCAATATTTTTTTTTGTTTGCCATGTTTGTGCCCTCACAGCCCAAGGTGCGTAAGTGGGCACGTGCCTTTGCCGTGGGACACGTTCCCGCTACCATCTCCCTGGGTACGGTGACTGATCAAGTCAGGAAACTTCCGCTCCTGGATACTGCCCGAGTGCAAGACCACTACTATGGAAGGAACATAACTGGCGTAAAATACTATTCGTTACAGACTGGGATATATGCCCCGAAGCCCTTCCCTCTGTACTAATCCTGCCCGACGCTCCCGACATCCATTGCCCGTTAGTGCTGGTGGATCCTGCCGAAGCTCTGGCTGCGTCCACGCCACAGAGGGGTTACCCTGGCCCGTCAAGTACAACCACGACCAGCCCCTTCCGTACCCCTGAGAGCAGTTTGATCCCCCGATGGCCTGCTGCATTGGCCTAGGCACTTCGTTCACCCCCTCAGCCATTAGGCCAGCGCTGAGCAGAACCAGCCTGTCGAGACTAGACGTGTATTCCCCTGCAGGGGGTAGCCTGTCGGATAACGTCTCCATCCCTGTGCTTGCAGAAACTCTTCACACACTATGCAGTCCCTCCAATACTGAAAGCTGAAGGCATTTTCTGTTGACAAACCCACTCCTCTGGGAGAAGTCGGACTCAAGGAATGGCTGGACCACACGGAACAGGTACTTCCTGAATGGTCATGCACAGATGCCGTCCGGAGACAGCGCATAATTGAGTGCTTGCGACCCCCAGCGTCCCACATGGTGCACTGCTATCGGGACGACCACCCGGATGCTGATGCGGCTGGCATCATCTACTTCCTTACCAAAGTGTATGAGGTTCCTGTGGATGCATTTGCGCTGATGGCCAGGTTCCACAGACTGGCCCAGAAAGTAGGAGAGATGGTGTCTGTCTTGATTCGACGGTTGCATCTGGACCTGTGGACCCTGGTGAGAAAGGGGGTGGTGCAGAAGGTAGATGCCGACAGACTACGCACCACCCAGCTACTGAGGGGACTCCTTTCATTGCACCCGGTGTCCATACGCGTCAGCAGCTGTCTCACGCCGGGGCACGCACTGGCGTTCGACGACCTGATCCAGGCACATGAGACTGTGCTACTGGGGCGTGATTTGACCCCGGGAAAGAAGACGGTGGTTGCGGCTAAAGACACCAAAAAGTCGGATGCTAAAGTTGAGGCGCCAGGGGATGCGAACCTGGAAAAGGAGGACCTTGAAGCGTCTGCAGTCGCCAGGGAGCGCTCCGCGTCGGGCCAAGCATCGCCGACCTTCCGAGACAACGCCTACCGCAGTCACCTCCAGTGCTATGCTTGTGGGAAAATGGGGCACATTCGAGCACACTGACCCTCCCTACGGAAAATGGTGTCCCGACCGGCCAAGTCTATGCTGTGTACCCCACAGGCCGGTGAAGCAGCGGTCCCGTCCTCGACGAGTAGTCAAATTGGGCCAGCGGCCATCGTCAAGGTGGTGATTGAAGGCATCTACGCCTCGTGCTGATGGATACTGGGTCCCAGGTGACCATCGTGTATCGGCCCTTCTACGATCAACACTTGCACCGGCTGCTGCTACTATCTGCTTACTCCTTGCGGTTGAGAGGGTTGAGCCATGAAGACTACCCTATTGACGGAGTGGTGAAGGTACATCTGGACATTCCCCAGTTGAACACGGGCAAGCATCACCCCATGGAGGTGGAGGCTTTAGTATGTCCGGAACCCCAGGATCATCCCAGTGCCCCGATAATCATGGGACCAACACAGACATTGTACAGGCTGTGTTTCGCATGTTTCTACAGGAAGCGGGTGAATCACCGTTGCTGGCTCTAGCTGCTTGCCCGGTATTACAAGAGGTTTGCGGTAGGATTGGAACCGAAGCGGAACATGGGATGCTGTATAGTCAGGAGCGTGGGCTAACCGAGATCCCGCCCGGGGAAGGAAGAATGATGGTCGCCGCCTGTCATTATCCGGCCAGACATCCGGAGGATCAACTGTTATCCTTGGAAAGCTTGACCAGCGATGACCAGCGGCTTGGCTACGAAGTATTGGCCTCAATAAAGAAGTGGTCGGGGAAAATTCCGGCCCGCACCCAAGTGTACGTGCGGAACCTTTCTCCCTACACCATGTGCATTGACCGCCAGCAACAATTGGGCTGAATCTATCCAGTAACCCCAGAGGAGAACGCTGTAGGTGAGCGTCCGGGGGCCACCGCCTATGCCGCGACCCCAAGGTTGACATTTGACTTCGAAGACTCGCCCTTGATGGAGGGTTGGAGAGGAAGACTGCAGACCAAACTGAAAGAACGACGTGGGGTGTTCTCCATGAGCAATATGGATGTGGGGTGCAGTCACAGCGCCCGCCACACCATTCGATTGAGCGACACTACACCGTTCCGGGAACGTTCTCACCGCATAGCACCCCGAGACATGGAAGAGGTGAGGAGACTACAAGCAGAAATGGAGGAAGCTGTTATCGTTCAGGGATCATGCAGTCCCTATGCCTCACCCATCGTGGTGGTTCACAAAAAGAATGGGACCGTACGTCTCTGCGTAGACTATAGGACATTGAACAATCGTACGGTACCTGATCAGTACACCCTCCCACTCATCGAGGACCTCTTGAACGCCTTGATGGGAAGTAAATGGTTCAGCGTACTAGATTTGAGGTCGGGGTATTATCAAGTACCCATGGATCTGGAAGATCAGGAGAGAACGGCCTTCATCTGCCCACTACAGTTCTACCAGTTCACCCATATGCCGCAAGGGATATGCAGGGCTCCTGCCACCTTTCAGAGGTTAATGGAAAAGACACTGGGAGACCTGAACCCGCAAGAATGCTTGGTGTACCTGGACGACATTATAGTGTTCAGGAAGACGCTAGAGGAGCATGAGGAGCGGCTGATGAAGGTGTTGGATCGACTTAAAAAGGAGGGGATAAGTGCAAATTCTGCCGCACGTCCGTGACATACGTGGGTCAAATTGTATCCGCTGGAGGGATATCCACCGACCCAGGGAAGATAGAGGCAGTGGTGAATTGGCCCCGGCCCAACAACTTCCAAGAACTTCGATCCTTCCTGCGGCTACTACCAGCGATTCATGGAGGGCTACTCAAGCAAAGCTAAACTCCTGAATAATCTGTTAAAAATGTATCCTGAGGACACTGGCCGGAAAACCCCAACAGCACAAACGCCATTTGGAGAGAAATGGACCTCTGCTTGTGAGCAAGCATTCTTGAAATTGAAAACCAGCCTAACACAGGCCCCAGTGCTGGCCTATGCCGACACCGATGAGAATACGTTCTACACGTGGATGCCAGCTTCAGTGGCCTGGGAGCAGTGTTGCACCAGAAACATGACACAGGGCTCCGCCCAGTGGCGTATGCAAGTCGAAGCTTGACTCCAAGCGAGCAGAACTATCCCGTCCACAAGTTGGAGTTCCTAGCCCTCAAATGGGCTGTAGTGGACAAGCTACACGATTACTTGTATGGGGTACAGTTTGAAGTCAGGACAGATAACAACCCAATGACTTATATCAACACGTCTGCCAAATTGGATGCGACGGGTCACCGGTGGTTGGTGGCGCTGAGCAACTATCGGTTCAACCTTAAGTATAAACCAGGGCCCACTAACATAGGGGCCGATGCTTTGTCGCGGAGACCGGGGCTTCAACCTACCATGGATGAGGAGGTATGGGAGAAAATTCCGGGGCCTGGCATACGTGCTTTATGTTCACTAGCAGCAGTGGTCAACGATCAAGTGGCGTTCTCGGAGCTAAGAGTAACTGACTCATTAGGGTGCCAATCCCGAGCCATTCCCTGGGCCTACCGATGTCGGGAAGGAATGAACATTACAGAAGATAAAATAATTTCCTGGAAAGAATTGGTGCAACACCAGATTCAAGACCCAGTGGTGGAACTAGCTCGCCAAGCTCTGCAGCAAGAGAACCTCTCTATTCTTAAGCAAGCCCCCAGAGAACTGGTGAAACTATTGTTGAATGAGTTCGGAAAGTTCGAACTGGACAATTGCCTATTGTATTGGGTCATTCCATACCACAATCATCCCGACCGGCGACAACTATTCTTGCCTGAAAGTCTGAGAAATATGGTCCTCCGGGCCCTACACGATGATCATGGCCATCTGGCGTTGACAAAATGTTCCAGTTACTCCGGGACCGGTTCTATTGGCCAAAAATGAGAGAATCAGTGGAAATGCATTGCCGAAGGTGTACCCTCTGTATTCAGAGGAAAACACTCCCCACTCGGGCGGCCCCCATGGCCCATCTGAAAAGCTCTGGTCCTATGGATTTGGTGTGCATGGATTTCTTGTGTATCGAGCCAGACACCCGGGGCATCGGTAACGTACTAGTGATTACAGACCACTATACAAGGTATGCCCAAGCGTTCCCCACCAAAGATCAACGGGCGGTGACAGTGGCTAGAGTATTGTGGGAGAAATGCTTCATTCATTATGGATTACTGAACCGACTCCACTCTGATCAAGGCAGGGATTTCGAGAGTACTCTCATTAGAGCACCTCTTCTGAAGAAGTATCATCCAGATACGAAACGCGTAGGATTACCGCTTTTATTTGTCCAATCTTATATGCCAATTGTGTGCATTTGCACAAGAGACTTTCTGCTCGGAATTCTCCTGTTGGAGATCCGCCCATTGTGTGACGTCACACGCTTGCGCAAGGTGCTACGTCACTGCCAATCGACTGGCTGCTAGGCGTGGAGACGAGGTACTGGTGACTCCTGCTCGTGCAGGCATAACTCCCGTGTGGACTGAGAGACTCTGTTTAAATCAGCACATAGTGGGGTTGTATAACGCTAAGAACTCTCTGCTGCCTACGGAGGTGCAATAACAATGGCCGTGAGATGATCTGCATGCCGGTGACCGTTTACAGCAACGGAGCCAACTAACACCTGCAGACGTATACCCACCTGAGGATTTCTCCACCATCGCCTATCCTGCCGACGGCCGTGTGGTAACTTGTGTATTTGATACACGAAATGCTTATGTTCTAATCCTTTGATGTACGCACATTTATTACCCATTTTAACACTTTAAAGTTTTTTGATATACTTCACTATTGCGTTTTGCACTTGTTTTTTGTCTTTTGTTTCTAGCTCGTGGGAGTGTTTGAGCCACTCTGTTTACACAGCAGCATACGCTAATTTCACCAACAGATATGCATGGTTATGTAATTCTATCACTTCCACATTAGGGTTGTGCTTGATTTTATTGTTTTTTTACAAACTATCAAGGAGGGTATAGTTAACAACTTTTATTCACCAATAGACACTGTTCTAGTATCACAATCTGTTTTTTTTGGTTGCGCACTGTTATTCTCTTTTGTTCACTCTCATTAGAGAACTGCTGAAGTTGTTAAATATAGCTAAGTCACGGACTACCCCGTACCACCCAGAAGGAGATGCTATGCCCGAGCGGTTCAACCGAACACTACTTGACATGCTGGGGACATTAAAAGGCTCTCAGAAGACTGAGTGGAGCAAACATGTGGAGACGTTGGTGCCTACCTATAACTGTACTGGACACGAGTTTACTGGGTAAACTCCGTACTTCTTGATGTTTGGGAGAGAAGCTCGGCTACCCGTGGATGTGTGACTGCGGATATCTACCGATGGGGTATCTAACAGGACGCATTTCCGTTATGTACAAAGGTTACAAGACAGCCTGCAGCAGGCCTATAAATTGATACAAAAACCATATGTGATACCTGGCGCTTAATTCAATAGAAAGTTTCCATACAGTGCAGTCCTTTAAATGTCCAAATGATGTTCCCAACCAAAATGACGATTGCAGTTGAATTCATTAGTCCCCCCTAATAAAGGGTTAAAGAAAAAACACAAATTGTGCAGTATATCTGGACAGATACATACAGGACAGTACGACCACAGTGAGACTACTTACAAGATAAATCTTGTAACTTTCAGTTGAGAGGATCTGTGCTTTAACCTCTTCCTTGCTGTGATCACGAATCCCACGCAAATCTTCTTAATCCTCCTCTTCTTTAGCCCCTCCCAAGTAGATTTTCGGAAGGCATGATAAGGAGAGAATACAGCAAGATAGTGTGGAAAGTACAAAACAATTTATTAAAATATATAAAAACAGCCAAATCTAAACTCACATATGGATGCAGTAACACGTGCAATACAAGGATGCCGTCCGCAGCTTGCTAAGGTGTCCCTTTGCTTGCCACAAATCAAGTACAGCTGTATGGCTCCTCTCAGCAGCAACTCAGTGTCCAGGACTCTCTTCGCCCTCCCTGGTGTGTTCCGGCGCTGGTCCCGCTGACGTCACTGCCTGAGCGCCGTTCAAACAACTGGGAACCTCCTCTGCAGACGGTGCTTCTCTAACTCCTCCCCCCTAACGCGTTTCGTGACGTGGGGACGTCACTTTTTCAAAGGATAAGGAGCTACTGCCGATATGCCCTATTTATACCTCCAAGAAGTAATTAACCCCTTGGTGTCAAATTACATTGCATATAATTATGACAAAACATATTAAAACACAATAGAATTCATTCATATAGACGCTATACATTACTACAAGTCAAAAGAGATTAACTCTGGGATTCATTGGCTTGTATAATGGAACAAATAGTTAATAAAGATATTAAATGCATAGTGGATAAAGAGTGATTTTTAATCCCTTAGGAAGGAGGCTAGATCGAACTCTATATTTAAGCCTTTAGGTGTCAGTGTCCTTAGTATATATATCCAGAAGCTTTCCCTTCTGGACAAACTCCTAAGTCTGTCACCTCCCTTCCAGTTAATTTTAGGGCACTCTATCCCTTTACATGTTAATCCTTCAGGGTTTTGGCCGTGAACTATTTTAAAATGGTTAGACACTGATTTTCAAACCCTCTTTTAATATTGTACACGTGCTTGGCTAGCCTACGTTTGAGGGGTCTCCCTGTTCTCCCCACATATTGGAGACCGCAGGGACATTGTAATAAGTAGACACAATACGTACTTCTACAGTTAATGAATGTGTTAATTACATAAGTTTTGTTGGTGACTGTGGAATGGAACTTGTCACCTTTTTTGCTGTAATTACACCCAATGCCCTTGCTGCATGTAAAGTATCCTTTCAAATCACCCAACCATGTACTGTTACCCTGTTTGGGTCCACCTAAGGGACAACTAGGTGCTAGAGAGTCTTTTAGGTTCCTAGCCTTCTTATACACAATTTGCGGGTGAGATGGTAGTACAGATTTCAAAATAGGATCTTGCTGGAGAATTCCCCAATGTTTTTTAAAAGTTTTCATTATCTCAGGAGCCATACTATTATACCTAGTGATAAAGGGTATAAATTCTCCCTCTATCTTTTTTTTTTCTTATCATACTAACTAGTGCAGTTTTATCTACATTATTAACCCTTGCAATAGCTTTATTGACCTTAAACGGATTATAATCACGCTCCCTAAATTTGTCTTTTAATTCACATATTTGTTGGTCATAAATATGCTTCTGGGAACAGATGCTTTTTATTCGTAATGCCTGACCTTGTGGGATATTGTTAATCCACTTGGGGTGGTGATGGCTAGACGCCAATAGACACGTGTTGGCGTCAACCTCTTTGTGATACGTTTTAGTATGCACCACCCCATCTTCTACGTACAAGGTGAGGTCAAGGAAATTCATAACTGTTGGATCACTACTTGTAGTGAACCTAATATTGTATGGGTTTTGGTTGAGATAGATTAAAAAGAGGGCTAAAGTGTCTGGGGTGCCTCTCTAGACGCACAGCACATCATCAATATATCTTTTCCAGAGCACCAGGCTTGCACCAAATGAGTTGTCTCCCCAAATGTGGTCCTGTTCCCACATGTCCATGAAAATATTCGCGTAACTCGGTGCAAACCTGGTGCCCATCGCGTTGCCGCGCGTCTGGAGAAAGAATTCGCTCTCATGGCTAAAGTAATTGTGCTGAAGGATATACCTAATCCCCTCCAAGACAAATGATCTCAGCTTCTCATCTACATCTCTATCTTTCTCCAACGTTAGTCTAATGGCCCTGAGTCCTGCTTTGTGTTCGATGATGGTATAAAGGGATACCACATCACATGTTACCCAGATGAGATTGGTATCCCAAGTGAGTTCTTTGATAATATTCAGCACATGAGTGGTATCCCTAAGATAGGAATGGATCTGTACTACATATCTCTGTAAGATGTTATCAAGAAACTGTGATAAGTTGGATGTGAGGGAACCGATCCCCGAAATGATCGGTCTCCCCGGAGGTTTGATGGGGTCTTTATGGAGCTTGGGGATGGAATAGAATACTGGTATTCTAGGTTCTTCTACTAATATGAAGTCTAACTCCTTTTTAGTGATTACTTCATCCTCCAAGACCCTATTGGCCATCAATACTAGTTCATTTTTGAACTGTTCTGTTGGATTCTTAATAGTTTACTATAAGTGGCGACATCACAGAGAATTCTATGAGACTCTTCTTTATAGTAACTGGTGTCCATAATGACTAGTCCTCCCCCCATATCAGCTGCTTTGATTACAATTGCCTTATTATATGATAGAGTGCGAACTTCTTCTTGCTCATCTTTCGTTAGATTGTGTTAATTACTCCTAAAGTTTTCCCCCAAGGATTCAAGGTCTCCCATCACCATATCAGTGAACGTGGTGATAAAGTTACCTTTACTGGCCCTAGGATAAAATGTAGAGGCGTTTTTGAACGGAGTCAAAGGTGATGGGTTGGTATTGTTACTATTTGAATTTGTCATTATAGATGCTCTACTCACAGCATCACGAATGAAGTATTTCTTCAACATGAGCCTTCATACAAATTTATGAACATCTACATTAAGTTCAAACATATTGGGGCCACGTACTGGTGCAAACTTAAGACCTTTCTCTAGGACTCTGGTCTCAACTTCTGTCAATTTGTGTTTGCTTAAGTTAAAGATACTAGTCTTATTAGTTACCAACTGCTTCCTTGGTCTGGTCTTTCTCTTCCTCTTTAGCTTGTGCGACCCCCCTCTTTTTCCTCTGAATCGTCTGCTCTTGACCTTTTCCTTTCTATAAATCAGCGGTCTGGTTTTATTACTGTTTCTCTCCACTGCTCTCGAAATGGCTCGTTGACCCTGCGGTATTCTAAAAAATGAGGGTGTCCCCTATTATTAGGTCTATCATTGGGTCTATGAATAGGTGATCTATCTCTATAGTGTCTAAAAACTTGTTCTCCCTCTTCTTCACTTTTTTCTGAGGACTTCTTAAAGGTCTCTCCTTACTCTGGTGTTTACTTTTGTTTCTATTTTTATTTTTGAAACAACCTGTAGACCTTTCTTGTTGGGATTTCTGTTGGTTTTTCTCCTGAACTACATCTCTGTAGCTCTGACCCTTATTTTCCTCAATAACAGATGGGACTAATTCAATATTGGTAACAATGTTCTCATTGGTGGAGACACTTTTAGCTCTTTTCCAATTTCTTTGTTTGCCCTCGTCGTAATCCTTTTTGTCCCTACTAAATTTCTTTTGTTTCGACAATTTAGTTTCTTTGCTAAGTTTATCCATTCTATTAATGGTCCTGTCCTCCAGAGTTTTATATTCATTTAGCTGCATAAATGGTTCTAACTGCTCTTTGATTTTATTAATTTCCCCATCTACTATTTCCACCGTAATGTTCCTCTGTTTGATCAATAATGATATTAATCCCACTGAGCATGTATCTAGAATGTGATTCCATTCATCAAAAAAGTTTTTATCTTCCTGATCGGTGGTGGGTGGTATTAAAACCCTTGGACCCCTTGGGATTCTCTTACTTTCCGGATACTTTCTCAGAGTGAACAGATCCCATTTCTGCCTAGTCTCTTGATTGAGTCATTTCTCCAATTTAGTGAAGTGTGAATCTAAATTTTCAGTGCTTGAATCCATGGTTTCATTGGTTTCATCAAAGAATTCACTGAAATCCAAACTTAAAGCTCTATTAGCAAATAGAGCCATAGTGATTGTGGTCAGCTGCTGGTGGGTGTGAGATAAATGAACCAATAATGTAAATAACTAACTAATACACCAAAACTACAGCGCTTAACCTATAAAGAGCTAATGCTAAAAAATGTGCCTTAAATTAAATTGGGTGCATACTTAATTATGCCTACAATATAATAAAGTGCACATACAATATCAAGTGAACGTGATGACTAAAAAATAAACAAATAAAGCAGCTTAAGTTGTCCCACAGTGCAGGTTATCTCCTCAACCTACACACAAAACTCATACAAAAACCATATGGGATACCTGGCGCTTAATTCAATAGAAAGTGTCCATACAGTGCAGTACTTTAAATGTCCAAATGATGTTCCCAACCAAAATGACGAATGCAGTTGAATTCGTTAGTCCCCCCTAATAAAGGGTTAAAGAAAAAACACAAATTGCGCAGTATATCTGGACAGTTACATACAGGACAGTACGACCACAGTGAGACTACTTACAAGATAAATCTTGTAACTTTCAGTTGAGAGGATCTGTGCTTTAACCTCTTCCTTGCTGTGATCACAAATCCCACGCAAATCTTCTCAATCCTCCTCTTCTTTAGCCTCTCCCAAGTAGATTTTCGGAAGGTATGATAAGGAGAGAATACAGCAAGATAGTGTGGAAAGTACAAAACAATTTATTAAAATATATAAAAACAGCCAAATCTAAACTCACATATGGATGCAGTAACACGTGCACTACTAGGATGCCGTCCGCAGCTTGCTAAGGTGTCCCTTTGCTTGCCTCAAATCAAGTACAGCTGTATGGCTCCTCTCAGCAACAACTCAGTGTCCAGGACTCTCTTCGCCCTCCCTGGTGTGTTCCGGCGCTGGTCCCGCTGACGTCACTGCCTGAGCGCCGTTCAAACAACTGGACGGTGCCTCTAGAACTCCTCCCCCCTAAAGCGTTTCGTGATGTGTGTGTGTGGGGATATGGAGCTACTGCCGATATGCCCTATTTATACCTCCAAGAAGTAATTAACCCCTTGGTGTCAAATTACATTGCATATAATTATGACAAAACATATTAAAACACAATAGAATTCATTCATACAGACGCTATACATTACTACAAGTCAAAAGAGATTAACTCTGGGATTCATTGGCTTGTATAATGGAACAAATAGTTAATAAAGATATTACATGCATAGTGGATAAAGAGTGATTTTTAATCCCTAAGGAAGGAGGCTAGATCGAACTCTATATTTAAGCCTTTAGGTGTCAGTGTTCTTAGTATATATATCCAGAAGCTTTCCCTTCTGGACAAATTCCTAAGTCTGTCAACTCCCCTCCAGTTAAGTTTAGGCCACTCTATCCCTTTACATGTTAATCCTTCAGGGTTTTGGCCGTGAACTATTTTAAAATGGTTAGAGACACTGTGATTTTCAAACCCTTTTTCAATATTGTACACGTGCTCGGCTAGCCTACGTTTGTGGGGTCTCCCTGTTCTCCCCACGTATTGGAGACCGCAGGGACATTGTAATAAGTAGACACAATACGTACTTCTACAGCTAATGAAGGTGTTAATTACATAAGTTTTGTTGGTGACTGTGAAATGGAACTTGTCACTTTTTTGCTGTAATTACACCCAATGCACTTGCCGCATGTAAAGTATCCTTTCAAATCACCCAACCATGTACTGTTACCCTGTTTGGGTCCACCTAAGGGACAACTAGGTGCTAGAGAGTCTTTTAGGTTCCTAGTCTTCTTATACACAATTTGCAGTGAGATGGTAGTACAGATTTCAAAATGGGATCTCGCTGGAGAATTCCCCAATGCTTTTTTAAAAGTTTTCATTATCTCAGGAGCCATACTATTATACCTAGTGATAAAGGGTATAAATTCTCCCTCTTTGTATAAGAAGGCTTGGAACATAAAAGACTCTCTATCACCTAGTTGTCCCTTAGGTGGACCCAAACGGGGTAACAGTACATTGTTGGGTGATTTGAAAGGATACTTTACATGCGGCAAGTGCATTGGGTGTAATTTCAGCAAAAAAGGTGACAAGTTCCATTCCACAGTCACCAACAAAACTTATGTAATTAACACATTCATTAGCTGTAGAAGTACGTATTGTGTCTACTTATTACAATGTCCCTGCGGTCTCCAATACGTGGGGAGAACAAGGAGACCCCTCAAACGTAGGCTAGCCGAGCCCGTGTACAATATTAAAAGAGGGTTTGAAAATCACAGTGTCTCTAACCATTTTAAAATAGTTCACGGCCAAAACCCTGAAGGATTAACATGTAAAGGGATAGAGTGCCCTAAACTTAACTGGAGGGGAGGTGACAGACTTAGGAATTTGTCCAGAAGGGAAAGCTTCTGGATATATATACTAAGGACACTGACACCTAAAGGCTTAAATATAGAGTTCGATCTAGCCTCCTTCCTAAGGGATTAAAAATCACTCTTTATCCACTATGCATTTAATATCTTTATTAACTATTTGTTCCATTATACAAGCCAGTGAATCCCAGAGTTAATCTCTTTTGACTAGTAGTAATGTATAGCGTCTGTATTAATGAATTCTATTGTGTTTTAATATGTTTTGTCATAATTATAAGCAATGTAATTTGACACCAAGGGGTTAATTACTTCTTGGAGGTATAAATAGGGCATATCGGCAGTAGCTCCTTATCCTTTGAAAAAGTGACGTCCCCACATCACGAAAAGCGTTAGGGGCATGGGCGTCCGCAGGGGGGGCAAGAGGGGCGCTTGCCCCCCCCCCTGGATCCAGGGCCGCAAACAGGGGGGGCACAGGGGGGACAAAGGGTACAGCTTCCCGGGCCCCGTGGGTCAGGCCGGGCCCCCTGCGCGGCCAAGCAACAGTTAATTAAATACATTTTTAAAAAAAAGTTTAAAAAAATAGTGCCGATTCCCCGCGGTCCCGGTGCGCATGCGCAGGGCAAGCAGGACCCGCTTCCCCCCGCTCCCAAAGTAGGACGGATGGGGAAGTACAAGCCAAGCTCCTCTGCGGCCCGCTCCCCCTCCCGCTCCCAACGTGGGACAGAGGGGGAAGTACCAGCTCCTCTGCGGCTCGCTTCCCCCCCTTGGCCAGCTTCCCGCGCACCCACCTCCCACGTGCCCCCCGGCCCACCTCCCGTGGCCTTGCCCACCCCCCCGAGCCCACCTCCCGTGCCCCCCCCGAGCTCTCCTCCCGTGCCCCCTCCCCAAACCCACCTCCCATCCCTGGCAGCTGCCGCGGGGATATCGGGGGCAGAAGGGGATATCGGGGGCAGGAGGGGGAAGCGTCCGGTGACAAGCTGCACCCACCTGGTCAAGGTAAGTCACCCCACCCAGTCACTGTAACCCACTGTCACCATAACCCACTGTCACTGTCATCCACTGTCACCGTTACCCACTGTCACCATTACCCACTGTCAACGTCAACCACTGTCACTGTCACCCACCCACTCACTGACTGTCACTCACCAAGTCACTGTCACCCACCCAGTCACTGTCAAGTCACTGTCCCACCCTGTCACTGTCACTCACTCAGTCACCCAGTCACTGTCTTCCACCAACCCACTGTCTCCCACCCACCCAGTCACTGTCTCCCACCCACCCAGTCACTGTCTCCCACCCACCCAGTCACTGTCTCCCACCCACCCACTGTCTCCCACCCACCTAGTCACTGTCTCCCACCCACCCACTGTCTCCCACCCACCCAGTCACTGTCTCCCACCCACCCACTGTCTCCCACCCACCCAGTCACTGTCTCCCACCCACCCAGTCACTATCTCCCACCCACCCAGTCACTGTCTCCCACCCACCCAGTCACTGTCACCCACCCACCCAGTCACTGTCACCCAGTCACTCTCTCCCACCGTCATTCACAGTCATGAACAGTAACCAATCAACGACTTTTTAATTTTTGTCCTTGTTTCTATGGAGCAAGATCTGTTATTAAGGTAAAGGTTCTGCCTAATACATAGTATTTCAAGGTGTCATCTGCCCATGTAACTTTCACACACTCCATTGCCCCCGTAGCATATCTTTCCTCTCTTGGAAGAAACTTACTGTTCAGATATAATACCGGATGTTCTTCCTCCCCTACAAATTGAGAGATAACCACTCCCAGACCCACATCTGAAGCATCAGTTTGTAAAAAAATAAATATATATTTGTAAAGTCAAAGGTCACTAAGACATGTAATTACAAAGTGCTGTGCACATAAAGCATTCTGTAAAAGCTTCCTTTGCATTACTGTTCCACATGACTGTATCTGGTGTTCTTGCTTTTATCAGATCCGTGAGTGGAGCAGCCCTTGTTGCAAAATACAGAATGAAATTCCTGTAGTAGCCAACTATGCCTAAGAAAGTCCTGACTAGTTTAATCTTAAGCGGGCGTGACCATTTTTCAATGGCCTCTACTTTATTGACTTGGGGCTTTACCATCTCTCTACCCGCAACATAGCCCAGGTACTTTGCCTCTGCCAAACGTATCAAAAATTTGGTGAAGTTGGCTGTAAGACCTGCATTCCTAAAGGTTCCAGTACTGTCAGTCTTGGAGTGAGGCCACAAGAATGTATTCATTAAACTTTGAAAGGTTGCAATGACTCCACGAAGTCTAACGGGTAATACTGGATACTGATAAAGGCCTTCTGGTGTTGCAAAGGCTGTTTGTTCCTTTGCAGATTCCGTTTGTGGAATTTGCCTTTCATTAGGTCAAGTATTGTTAAGAATATATCCTTTGCTAATCTTTCAATTAACTCATCAATGTGATGCATACAGTAGTATATGCATCAAATTTAGACACTTCGTTGACTTTCCTGCAGTCATTGCAGAATCGTACATACCTATGTGGCTTAGGCACTAAGACAATAGGCCTTAAGCATTGCCTGTGTGATTCCTCAATCACTCATAGCTCTAGCATTTTCACTACATTCATCTGCATTGCTTCCTTTATTGCTTGTGGGATTCTATATGGTTTTACTGTACCTTAGCGGTTACTCTTAGTTCTGTGACTTGTCCTGAAGAATCTCAGGAGTTCTCTCTGGTATTGTTGAGAACACGTCTTTATATTTTCTAGCATTTTTGTGGATTCCTCCTGTTGGTCAGGAATGAGTTTTGTCAATATTCTAACCACTAGATCTTGAGTACCCTTTCCCACAAGCGGATGATTTATGACTATCATATATGCTTCCCTATCCTTCCATGGTTTTAGCAGGTTTATATGATAGATCTGGTCTATTTTTCTGCTATCTTGGTGTCTGATCCTACCTGTTCAACAATCTCATATGGCCCAATATAATAAGAGCTTGCTCTTGGTCGAGGGAATGAGTACTATTACTTGGAATCATGGCAAAAAACTTTGCACTGCAGCTTGTCTGTTATAAAGTGTCTGTTGGGATCTTTGTGCCTCCTCTAGATGTTTCCCATCTACTGGGGTAATCTGTGTTATGCATTCTCGCAACTATTTGACATATGGGATGACATGTTCCTCTGGTACAGGCTGCTCTTCCCATTCTTCTCTAGCAGTTTCTAATATTCCCCTTATATGGTTCAAAAGGAAAAAATGTTGTGGAGGACTGTAGGACTTGACGCATGGCAAATAGTAAGTTTGCCAGAAGAGTGTCCCAGTTCTTCCCATCTTGATTGACCACCTAACGCAACATTCCTTTGAGAGTCCAATTAAACCTCTCTACCAGTCCATCCAGTATCCCGTTTCCGTATCTCAACTCGAGAAAATACTTGGACCAATTCTTTCAGTATGATTTTGGAGGCAGTATTGTGCAGTGAAATAGCTTCTGGGTAGTGTGTGGAATAATCAACTAATAATAGACTCTATTGGTATCCTTTTGCAGATATTTCCAAAGGACCCACCAAGTTCATGGCAATACGTACAAATAGGACTTCAATAATGGAATGGGTATTAATGGTGCTCTTAGATGGGGTTTTGGGACTGTCAACGCACTATCTGGGCATGTGATACAGAACCATTTTACAGCCTCATAAACCCCTGGCCAGAAAAAACCTTCGGATTCTCTCCTGTGTTTTCTCCCACAGATTGGGAGTATGGGCAAAATCTAAAAGTTTTACATGTATAAGAGTTGGGAACCAGCAACTGTTCCAGCTCTTGACCATTGTCCTTGACCACTTTGTACAATAAATCATTCCAAAGAATGAAATAATGACAGGAGACTTTTGTCTTACCTTGGACTTTGACCTCATTAAACTTAACCACATTTGCCTGCTCCCTTGCAAAAAATACTTTTTGGAATGCATAGGTGTTATGGATTACAGGTATTTTCTGGCATATAACGCATAATGAATACAGGTCACAGGTACTTATATACGTAGTATCATAGTAAGGCCTAGTATAGCTTAGAGTATATTGTTAAATTCCTGGTTTTCTTGTCTTAGAAATAATAGCTTGTTTTGCTCAGAAGTGGCAGGATATTGGGACAGGTTACAAAGACATAAAAAGGGGAACTTATAACGGTAAACACGCCGTGGTTTGAACAGTAACTTATGAAATATCCTAGGTTACTAAATGCAAGTCCTAAGATCGTAAACATCATACGTCACAAACCACAGAGTATGGACACATGACACGTGACACACGTACGCAGTAACTAATACACTCTATATTAGGTTGGCCCGACTCCATGTTAGATCAGAGAGAGAAAGAGAACCGAACTTAAGTGTGAAGTCACACAGATGAGACTGGGACTGGCTGACCTGACATAATATCTTTTGGTTTGTGAGTATTGACAATGCATATCTAGTTATAATCTCTGCATAGTTAGGAATGGATTGGTAACATACTGTAACTGTTAGCCATTGGCTTATAAGAAGCTTGTTCTGATATTTCTGATATTTCTGAATATTGTTGTAACACAATAAATGATAAACCTTTTCTTATACAAACTCTGAGTACCCTTTCTTTATAAATAATAATCTCACAATACCCTCCATATATCATAATATGTGAGGGTGTGGCCGAGGCTTTTTCAAGTGCAACATTTTTGGTTTGTGTTCTCTGCTTAGAGCAGGATATAACTCACCATAAGGCGACACTTGATAAAGAGAGGTAGGATTGAACCCAGATTATAGGTCTTCAAAACTACCTCTTACCTCTCCCCTACTCTGCTGGTCTACCGGTGCTTCTGGTTGTTGAGTCAAATTAAACCTGTCCCTAATAAAGCTGCATCCTCGACAGTCCCTATGTAAGCTGCATTTAGTAATGCTTTCTACATTATTAGTCTTTAGTACCCCTTTCTTTGTCCTCCCTTTACTCACATGTTTTATGCTTTTTTAAATTTCTAAGAGAACAAAAAAAATGGCTTAAACACTAAGCGGACTTTCACTTCCCTAAAGGGGAACTGAGCCCAAACTAAGGCTTCAAAACCTTGAAAATTACCGCCTAGAATTACGGTAGAGGATAAGGTAATTTTGGACTGCCAGAGTTATTTAGACAGGCATACCTCTACTGGATCAGTAGCATACTGTACTGTGCTCCCATGTACACAAAGTATTCCAACCTTATGTGGGCGCAATTGTGATGGCTTAATGAGATTTCCTTAGACCAATGAAATGTCTCTCCCGGAGTTCACAAAAGCTGCTGTTGTTTTCCCATTTAACATAATTAAACAACGATGTGAGAGACTGATAAAGTCATACAGAAAATGATTACTTCAAGTTATTGCTGCTAAAGGTGTTTCTACAAGCAATTGAATCATAAGGTATACTTAGTTTTCACACATGGCTTCTCCATTTTGGCTTTATTTGTGTTAAATAAATCATGACACGGTGTAATATGTAATGTGTTGTTGTTCATCTGAGGTTGTATTTACCTAATTTTAAGACCTGCTAAGGAACAGATGATTGTTATTATGTCCTGATATGTAAAACCATGGAATACAAAGAGGGTGTACTTTCTTTTTCACATGATTGTATATATATATATATATATATATATATATATATATATATATATATATATATATGTGTGTGTGTGTGTGTGTATATATATTATATATTAATAACTTGAGGAGCGTTGGGGCTCTGGGTCACGAGTTCAGTCCTCAAGAACCCCCAAGAGGTCAGGTATATATATATACAGAACAATTATTGCAATATAAAAAATCTACATATCCCATTGAGTGTCAATAAGTCTTCCTAGGCACTCGAGGAGAACCTCCGTAATAACATTGGCACTTAATTAACTAAATAATGTTCACTTACCCCCTCAATTTTGAAGGCCATCATCATCTTCAGGGTCGGATCTCCCCAGAACTAATTCAAAAAGAGTCCACTGCCCAACCGTAAAATGCCAAAGACATAAAAAAAATCCATTACCCAAACTACACCCTCCTGTAACGCGTAGCTCACCACAAACGAAGCGCGACCACGGTGATGAGGTAGGGAATTGGTTAACGCTGACCACAGCCACGCGGGTGCGCCTAGGATGTAAAGTAGTCGGTCAAGCCAGGTCAGGATTACAGATACTTGCCAGATTCAAGAGTGTAGAGTTGCGGATCGTCGTAGTCCATAGCCAGGTTCAGGATTGGAGAGTATCGGAGAGTCGGGGTACGTAGCCAGGTTTAGGATAGGAGAATGTCGGATTGTTGGAGTACTTAGCCAAGGTCAGGACTGGAGACAGGAGAATAGTCATACAAGCTGGATCAGGAGTGGAGAGAAGCGGAGTCCAAGAAGCTAGCAGGGTTCAGGCAACAAGTGGTTAATCAGCATACAAGGCAAGGCAAGACAACGTTTCAGGAACAAGGATGTGCAAGGCACGGCGTCATAATGACTATGCTCAGCAATGAATGGTTGTAGACTGAGGTTATAAATAGGAGGAGCCTCCAATAGCCAGCCAGAGCGGAACCCGGAAGTGAGAGTCGATTGGCTGCTGGTGCACACAGGTGTGCCCTATAATGCAGCCTAATCGGGGTTGAGGGTGGAACTGCTCGCGCGCCGTCCCGCGCGCGTCACAGAGCTAGGGGGTGGAGTTTAGAGCACGTGTCACTCCCATGCCGATTCCTGGGACAAGGGGGGACGGTACCAGTCACGCGCCGACCCGCGTGTGTCACAGAGGTCAGGGGGCGAAGCCTGACTCGCGCATCAGCAGGGAGGCTGGCCGAATGTCCATATCATGTGACAGCGATGTGGGCAGGATCCGAATCCGTGGGCGGTTGATCAGAGTACGCAAGGTCCGCGCGCGCGTACTGGGACCACGAAACCACGCATCCTGGGTATCCGTCACAGAAGGCTTGCTGGGGTGAGGAGACGGTCTGCGACCACCAGGATGGTGAATCCTCACACCTCCCTAATCAAAGATAATCCATGCCTTGTGACCTATTTGTGCATACAGGGCTGATTGCCTATTCTAATATCCAAGACCATCCATGGTCTGGTAATGATGGATCCTCAGTTGCTTGAAGTCTTCATGTAAGTATTTTTTATTTTTTATTCTTTTCTTTCTTTTGACATCTTCCATCTCTTTTCATCAGCCACATGATGTGGCCTCTCCCTTGAATTGCTGTGTTCTTCAAGGGACGTGGCCTTTTATAGCAGCTAGGGCCATGACAAAATACATGTAAATTGGTCATCTGAAAGAAAAATAAATAATTTTCAAGCAACTGAAAATCAAGGGCATTTTTTGGGTCATCAATTGTTTTTTTAAATGGTGTTTTTTTTGGGGGGGGTGGGGAGCATGCCTTCAGAGTCACTATGACTACTATGGGATTAATACAATACAGTTTATTTATTTTGTTTTTAGCCCAGGGCATACTATTTAGTTTTTTTTTTATATTAAAAAGGCAATATAGAATGCTGAAATGGTTCGGTTTGGTACCCTGGACTTGCCAGGAAAAGAAACTGTGAATTTCTAAAAACTAAAAAAAACTATACATAATATGGGCTTGAGATAATATTTTCCGACGCAGGTCACTTTCAGTGGGGTTTTGTCACAGGGCCAAAATTACATAGAAAGTTGCCTTCAGGCCTCCTTGTCTCTCTCTTCTCATATAGAATATCATTTTTATTGTGGAAAAACATCTGAAGCTGCTTCTTCGGGATATATAGAATATGTCCCTAACACTTCAAACTGCCAAGGAGAAAACAATTAAAGGGCCAAACGGTTCAATAAATAAATACACCAAGACATTACATAATAAAACTATCCATAAATCAGAAAATTACAACACTTCCAGCCAACTAATATATCTGTTATTCACCTCTCTTCCCATGACCTTTCCAGAACAAAGAGAGCGCTGTTTTGCCCGAGAATTTACATCCTCTCATCTACACTGTAGCAGTTTGATAGAATCAGATTTTATGGCAAATTGGAAGAGCATTTCTGATTATTTCACCTGAAAGAATTATTTACTAGCTGTGAACAGGACAACACACTGAGGCCACTACAACAGAATTATCATGTATCATGTTGGAGACCTCAACCCAAAACTAGATGCTTACATTAACTGTTTCCAATTAAAAATATGCAATCTTAGCAAGCCCAAAACCCACCCACACCGTATTATATATTTATGTACATAATAGTAGTGGAGTGCTACTGGGAAAGAAACCTAAAATATACAAAAGTAAATAAAGAAGCCCCAATGCATAACTAAGTGTGCTACCCTGTAGCTCAAACGTAACACATATGGTGCTTCTGAATGTTAACTCCTTAGGCACTGCATACATGTTACACATCCAATGCTATTGAATATATTGTTTTATGTACTCTTTTCTCATCTAGTGTAGGAAATTCAAAGAACACAGTCAAAACTGGTAGTGTAGGAACCTTCTGAAACGTGGTTGTAGGCGTCAAGGCATCATTTGGCCAAAAGATTGAACTAAAAGACCCATACTCATGAAAAGAAAAAAATATAGAAATGAACAAAATAATTTGTTGTACCTCTGGTAACAACAACAGGAAAGATAAACACAAAAGCGCACCAAGATGAGAGATATAAAATGTATTACCAATAAATAATAATAGTAATCACTTACATGGATAAAATCTTTAATAATCCCCGATCGTAACGATGACTGCAGTGGTGGGGCGTCACATAAGGTATGCAGGGGCAATCACAGTCCTTAGAGGTCAGTCCCGCGCGCTGGGGCTGTCTCTGTTGTGCTTCCTATCATCCACGTGTATGAGCGTGGTGAGAAGCGTAGCGCGCATGCGCAGGAATCGAAGGCCCCTGCAGGTGTCCTTTGGGATGCCTGTCCGTTTTGGTCACGTTTGAAAAACGATCGGAAACAATCAGAAACGATACACTTGAGTGTGTACTAGCAGTAGCTTACATTACAGCCAGCCAGCCACAATGTTACTCTGGTAACAACAACCACAAGCTTCACAGATATAGAAAAAAGAATGGGACGAGCTAAATGTGAATCTCTGTAAATTAAACAATATATATATAATTATATATATATATATATATAGAAAAAAAAGGAGGAAAAGCGCCCGATCCATGTGTAAAATCCAATAACAAAGTTTTAATATCAATGAACAAGACAAATGCACATGATGAAATCTGTGGTATCAGAAGAAAAGCGTAGGGTCACGTGGTCTAACTGAGCTACGGTGGTGGAGTAGCTCATACGCCAATTGCCAGTAAGGGGAAGATATTCCCAGAGTCGCACGCATTACGCAATACTGACTGAACTTGCTAGGAACCATAGGCTGCTCTTTTGGGTTGCCGGAGGGACAATCTACCGAGTGACACCAGCAGCAGTGAGGTCTGATGTGACGGAGCAAGCGGTCGGCGAGCAGGCTACATGTTGGCGCATGGGTTTACCCATACAATGCTTTATTTGCATTGACAAATTATATTGCTGGGAGGTTGTTGACCCCAAGGAAGAAGCAGCCCAGACATTCCAATATCCCTACAAGGTTTAACCCATCATTGGATGAAAGAACATTTTTTGCAAATTTTTATTTTTCATTGGTTTTATATATTTTTTATTGTATTTTGCATATTTTTTTTTTTTCCCATTTTTTACTCACATCCTATTATACATTCACCATCAGAGTCCTTACACACAATTATCCTGTATATAGTAATTATTACAGGTCATCTGTGTTGACTATTTTTGGTGATTTGTTTGTTACTGGGAGTCTGCTGTGTGGCTGGTCACTAACATAGGCGCTGTCTAATTATGGAAACAAAAGAAAACAGCGCACAACGCCAAATAGTGTTTACATTCTCTTAGTGTGTGTGGCGTGCTGAGCCACCCCTGCGTTTACAGCTGCAGACGCCATTATCCCCAACACGGTTATGTGGCACTTATTATTTAATGTATAATTATCTCACTGTGGGAGTTGTGGTTTAATTTTTTATAAAAATTTTTATCACTAAATTTATGGTATAGTCACTGCACTGTATATATTTATACATTTAAACTTTATAGGTAGTTAGGTAGTAGCGCACAGTTTTGTTTTTTGTTTTTGCTGTCTAATTATATATATTAAATATTTATATATATATATACAGTATATATTTTCATACAATCAAAGCCAATTTCAGTTGTGTGTGATATCTATACAACAAACGACAGAGAAGCCCAATGCTATATCCAACATGACAAAAATACACAGTAAAATACTTATGTAAGGGTGTCACTCCCGGTTCCCCTGATCTTCCCTTGCCCCCTGCCTTACCCCTGTGGCAGTGGGGGAAGGGAACGGCGACTTCTCCCGGTTGGCGCCGCCATCTTGGCCGGCGCCGTCGGGGTCCTGGTGCTCATGCATGTGCGAAGGTGTGCGCATGCGCGGGCGACATCGAGCGACATCAGGCGCCACCTTGGAGGTGGAGGGAGGCTCCGGAGCACCTCCATTGGCGGGCGCCGCCATGTTGGTTGGCGCCGCCAAGTTGGGGATGCTCGCGCATGCACGGAGGGTCGCGTATGCACAGATAGCCGCGGCGTCCATCTTAGCACCAGTAGGAGAGGAGCGGAGGAGCGCGCGCAGTGCAGCGGGCCCCAATAGTTCGCCCAGGCGCAGAGAGGCATTGCGGCGGCCATTACAGGTAGCGCAGGCGCAGAAAGAGAGACATAGGCAGCCATTAGCTAGCAGCCCATGCGTCCTCATAGGGAAAAGCCTTAAAGGGGAACTACAACTCCCAGCAGGCTTAGAGGCAGGTGAGTCAGATGATTGCAGGCAGTCAATAGTGTTTGCAGCTTCCCCTGCAGAGAGTAGATACATTGTATGGGCAATGTGCTGTGAGGCAGTCAGACTGAGGAGGCTGTGGGGGAAGGAAGGGGGGCAGAGAGCTGCAAGTTTCTGCCCTAGGCCAGAAGTACCCCGGGCTAAAGTTGAGGCCCTGATTCCCCACTAGTGAGGGTGGGTGTTCATAGGGACAGGCCCTTAGATAAGGACCCTGTGCCCCTTCAGCTGTGTGCTAGGCAGGGACTTACTGTAGTGATAGGCCCTGCTGCAGTTCCTTAAGGCAGGGACCCAGTGATAGTGTTGCTGCATGTTCCTGTATGCTGTGTTGCTGATCCAGAAACTGTCCTTACGGTGGGACATCCGGCTGGATCCCATCCCACGTGGAGGTACAGATCAGCGCTGGACCAAGCAGATCCGGTAGACCCTTTGCGAAGACACCCAGGTATTTACACCCTTCCACACGTGCACCAACTTTACCTTGCTCCTCCCATGGGACAGGCCTGTTCACACACTTGGGTGGGCTTGGACTCTCTGGACACGGGGTTGGGAAGGGGGTGTAAGGGTATAGTCCAGTTAGGGGCTTAGAAAGTTACAGCCCAGTTAGTAGTGGCAAGGTTATAGTCGCCAGCTAGTGGCAGAAGGTGGCTATATACTGTTGTGTATGCTGATGTTGTTGCACTGTTATAGTATGATACTCTGTGTTGTGTTGCTCATCCAGTAAACCTTTTAGCCATAACCCTGGTGTATGTGGTTTCTGGGTGGGTCCCTATGCTAGTGCCATTCTACATTCCTATAGAATCTTACATAGGTGGAGGCGCTGACCAACGAGAGAACGTTCCAGAGAAGCACCCCAGGTTCCCATCAGAGGAAGCTCAGGCCTCCTGTGAACCTGCAGGTATACGCATCACACCTGGTAACACATAGGTTCCCCCTCACATGCACTCTATATGCGATTGGGTGTGGGAATACTCGTTACGCTTTTATATTATCTTGAAAAAGGGTAATTTAGTTTAACCCTTTGTGTGTGAAATCTACTAAGGGGGGGTGGAGATGGTTGGGTATACTTAGAGGTATTCTGGTGCTACTATTTCATAGGAAAACTTAAAGTTTTATCCAACACTTCACAGGCTTCCTGGGGAAACTACAGGCTATCAAGCAACTACCCCCTTATTCTATCCTAGCCACCATTGATGTCAGCTCGCCCTTTACTGTACTAACATCCCTCACAAAGATGGTATTGCTACCTGCCAGAGACTCCTACAACTTAATTCTCCCAAACAGAACATCCCTCACAACAGTCACTAAACTCAGTGAATTTATTCTTGCTCAAAACAACTTCTCTTTTGGCAACAGACACAAATAATGGGCACTACCATGGCACACACATGGCACTACAATATGCCAGGCATAGAGAAGGACTTTCTGAAAGAACAACATATACCATAAAAACTGCATGTACATAGGTGACATATTTATGATCCAGACAAAAGGCTGAACAAGCACAAAGACTTCCACAGCTTCAATTCCTCTATAAAACGGACCTTGGAATATTCTGCCACTATAGCCAAATTCTTGAACACTACTATCACCATAACATATGATGGTTACATTGAAAAAGAAGTCAACAGAAAACCTGAGATATTTATATAAAACCATCTCCCATCCCAGCCATACACGCAATCTGTAGTTTTCTGACAGACCACAGATATCACAGAATCTGCTCTAACACAAGCACAAGGGACAACAAACTCAAATTGCTATGTAATGCCTAACCTACCGTACATTGATTGTAATTGGTATTCCATTTTTAAAACATTGATAATCTGTCTGAATGTTGGATTGTTTTGTTCGTGTTATTTTTGCTATTTCTCCAGATGTATTCCAATTATCTTTCTACAGACCATAGTTGCTTTCAACTCCCCTATACCGTATCCACTTTCCTAATTACTCTCAATAGCTCATTTCTTATCAAATCAAACACCATAAAGCTCTACACAATCATTTCGCTTTCCAAACATTGTAGTGGGTAAAGCACCACTTTGTTTGCTCCTTCCTTTATATCAATTAGTGTTTCAGTGGACTCGTGGCCCTGGACTCTTCCCACAAGGAACGTTTTTAAGTTCTCTGTGTGGTTTGCATCTTCAAAATATTCCAAAAGCTCTGTATTCTAATTTTGTCAATGCCTCCTCATCATTATCCATTGCATAGTTTTCGGATAATGCTCTTTAATTTTCACTCTATACACATAACTACGCAAGATCTCTAGCACATTTACCTTAATGTATAACATTTGTTCATATACTGTAGCATGCACATTTATCTATTGCCTCCAGATTTTTTTCCAGCTCCCAGCAGGCATAGTGTAATGAGAGAATAAACTAAAGCCAGGTTGTTGATATCATGATTCTTCCCTTTCGAATACCATACTGCACCTCCAGCAACGCTACGCAAATTAACACTATAATGGTTGAGCCTTTTCCTTCGTTTAACACGTGTTACTATGAATCCTTAATCTGCACCAATTTCAGGCCACTTAAAACATCTATATCCATTTCCTTTGCAGTCATTCAACCCCCTATTCACTTGTTTGGACCTTATCTCTTCTTTTGCTAAAAGCTAAACTGCATTGCCACACACTTGGCATATGCAATTCAGGTAGATAATGTAGGACCTGGACCTGCCCTGTAGGTAGACATAGTGTTTTCTTTAATGGTATGCCACTTCTACACTTTAAAGCATATTGGGCCAATTATATGTAATAATATCAGCAAACTTTAAATAGTAAAAAAAAAAAAATCAAAATAATTCCCATGGTTTCATAGTTTGGGTGATAAAGAATATCTACTACATACCTCCTTTTTTTCTGCCGGTGCATTAGAGGAAAATTAAATCATATTTGAATACAGAGTACACCAGTGTAAGGGCTGGTAGACACTATTACAGATGTCTTGGATCATGCTACAACTGAGCTTCTGAAAAAGGTTGATCCACTTTACCAATAACAATAGTCAGGTACAGCAATATTTTATGTTTTTGTTGTAATATTAGGAAAGTAGTTTTTGCCCCGATTAAGTGTTCCCAAAGTATCAATGCAGCATTACTATTTTCTCTTATTGAAACATCAGATCCCTTTAGGCAGTAACACTCATCACACATAAGGAAACTAGGATTTTCTACAAGGCTTGAATCAACAAAATATAAACTATATTCTATGATGCATATTATATTTATTTTTTAACCTGTCATCCAGATTAGCATCTGGAGTCAATACATTTTGTCTAAATTTAATTTCCTATTTTCTGATGCAAAATCAGTAATTTATGCAAGATTTTTGTGTCAACTGTGAGCTTGCTAACATTTTGACGACAGATTGGCAGTTTTGCATGAAGGGCATTTTTGTTTAATTTTACCTTTTTCTCCACACAGCTTACTACTTTTGGCTTCTATAATAAGTAGATTTTGAAGGCCATATGACAGCAGTATCCAGCTCAAACGTGTAGTTTATTTATACAATGCAAATAGACTTTAGAGCTTGTCACATCACTCAGAACATTCTTTTAAGAATTCGACATTGTTTATGTTTTATGTGCTTTAGTTTGATGAATTATGTGTGAATGCATTTATTGATTTTCTTCTTTCTTTTTGGATATCGTTAGCCACATGGCTGGGGATTATGTGTGTCTTCAACATGCTAACTGTATTTTAAAAAATAACGCACTTATATTTTCCCAATGCAAAACTTGAGCAAAGTTTTGAGAAAAACTCCAATGTTTTGTACACAGAAATGAGTCATGCAAGTAATAAATATGTTAACAATCATGACAACTGGGGCACTAAAATCATATATGAATAATGTGGACACAATGGGGAATTTTTAATATTATGGGGCGTATTCTAGTAGGTTTGATAACTTTGCTGCCATCTCGACCGATGTGGCATGTTCCCACCAAATGGTTTGTCATCTGTGTTATCACGGTATTCAGAAAGAATCTGAAACATCTCAAACCGTGAGGTAGGAAAATGTCAATACCGATCGGCGTGGTAGCAATGTGATCTCAGTCTTTTCTAAGTTCTCCCCCATACGAACTGACCGCAAACTGTAAGAGCTGCATAGAGAGCTGCACAGAGAGAGCCGGCTCTCCCTGCACAGCTCTTACAGGCGATCGTAGTGTTTTTATTTAAATTTTAATACTAGTGTACGGAAGCAGGGGATCTCCGGAGCTGAACCACATTGATTTCAGCCCCGAGGACCCCCTTTTTTGGAAGCTCCTGCTCTGTGTGTTTGGCCAGGAACAGACCGCTCGGTAAAATGTACTCCCCATACGAGTTTGGTAAGTCCTCAAAGCTTTCTGAATAGCAAATCTGCCAAATCATACTGGAAGTGACAAGAAAGCTCGATGAGTACTAGAATAGGCACTTATATGTAAAATGCTGAACCAAAAACTACTGTATAACGCCGTTATAATGACAAACCACATGTTGCCATGTTTGCCATGATGTAAAAAAAGAAAGCAGCAATCTGCATACAAAAACATATGTAAATGTGTAGTCAATAGGACAAAATTATATGCATATATTCTGTTTATATATACACAATGAGTATACCATGAAATTGTAAAAAACATGGGTGCATGTGGGATGCAGAAGCGGACAGAGGCATAGGAATGGAGCTTCGCTCATGACCAGGCACAAAAATTAAAAAAAAATTAAAAAATGGCTCGAGACGTCTAGAAAGGTGGCGAAAACTACACCCCACGGAATAAGAACCCCCTCACCACAAAATAAACATGCAAAAAAGTGCAGCCAGTGGAGGAACCTGCGGATATCTTCAGAAGAATGGAGGGAACCTTTTAGCAGCCTGATAGCAGTGGCCATCTTGAAAAGGGTCAGAAACAGCCCTTGCACCAGACCCTGCTCCCACTGTAACATCAGAAGAGCACAAAGATCTTTACCTAAACAGAACAGCCATGTTACAGAGGGAAATGAAAGCTGCTCTAAAAGAAAATAGCAGAGAGATCTCTGCTTTAGAGGCAAGGACAAATACCCTAAACAGCAAGGTAGATGATCTGGTGGGGGAATTTAAAGCTCTTTCTCAGACATTTAAAAAATCCCTGGAACTTATTAATGAGCTGCAAGAAACAAATGAGAATCTGGAAAATCGCAAAGGAGGAATAATGTGCGGATCCGTGGCATCCCTGAGCCGGTAGATTTGCATAGACTGTATTCCAAGTTACTCCCAAATTAAGACTCAGACATGTATTTATCACCTAGATAGAGCACATAGAACCCTACAGAGATGTTTAAAGAACACGGATAGACCACGCAATATCATTCTGTGCTTTTACTATTATAGGATTAAAGAAGACTTTTTAAAGGTGTCTAGACAGCCTGGACCTATTATGTTTGAGCATTCAACCCTTGAAATATATCCTGATCTCTCTCCAATTACTATTGCCTGCAAAAGGGAGCTGAAACCCATCAACCTGCAACTGTGTGCAAGGGGAATTAAATACCACTGGGTTTTTCCATTTCTCCTAACAGGCTGGCATATTGTATGGGTAAGGCCCAAATGGCAACAAGCGTACAGGAGGCAGAAGATATTCTGAGGGCAATAGGCCTAAAACATGACCCATCAAGTAAAGAATCATATAAAGAAGAGAGGAAGGGACCACCTACTACCCTAAAGAGAACCTGGGAGCAAGTTTGAAGAATAATGCAAAAAAAACTCACCCACTGTGAGATACTTTGGGATCTCTGAACATGCACCCCTGGAGTTGTATCAGAGTTAAATTCAAGGAACCGATGGACTCAGAGGACTGAATCAAAATTAGCTCTGGTAATCCTTGGGACAGAATGGCCGACAGGCTCGCTGGACTTGACTCAGCCCCTTTTGGCCACAGAATCCAAAGGGACCTGAACTCACCTGGATTTGAGATGGGGTGGTACCGACCAGAAAATCTTGAATGTGGAATCCAGGTCTTGAACATACTCCCAGAATAGGACATCTGGTGACTTTTGGCTAGCATGCTACTTTTGGATATTAGACAGAGGATGAGGATGTTGGTGAGCAGTTGGAAATACAGGAGTGAGAGGAAATATGAGAAATCATATCCAGAATATCATTAAACACATTAGTAAAAGAGAATAGGTATAAGCTTTTATATAGATGGCACTTGACCCTGGCTCGAAAACACAAATTCCACAAACAGACCTCTCCTGGTCTAATGTGTTTAATCTTCTTAATGACATGCTGGGCACTGGACACTGTATTGGTCCCCTCCCCATGGGAGGCACTCCTGCATGGAAGTCTCATTGAGACCAATGGCAGGCCGAGGAAATTTATCAATCACATCCTCTCAGCAGCAAGGTGTATGATCGATAAAGCATGGAATGGTCTGGCCCCTAGACTCCATGCAATTATTAATAAGGTGTGTCACATCATGAGTTTAGAGAAGCTTACAGCCTTGCTCACCGACTCCTCGGATAAAGTCATGAGTGTCAGGAATCCACTCCTGGCTTTTCTCGTAACCTTGCAGGGTGCTGGTGTTCTCACTAATTCCCTCTTTGCAATCAACAGCAGCTGTGCGGGCTATCACTGCAACCTAGCCTTGTACTCAGTCATTGGAGCAGTGCCCTCACACCCTCCTCCTGGGATTGGCCCGCTGGCCTTTAAATACTGCATTTCCACAATCCCTCTCTGCCGAGCATAATCCTTCTTGGATGTTACCTGTGTTTTGCTACAAGCCTCCAGGCTTGTTATCTCTCGTTACTATCTCTGTTGATTATTGTTTCAGTTTGTTGTTCTCGTTCCTGTTTCCTCGTAGCCTGTAGCTACTTCGCTGAGGCCTGTGTTCCTGGTTCCCAGAGGCCTGTGTCGCCTTCCTGGACTTAGCAACCTGCTGCATACAACTCTTGCTGAGGTTGCTGTTTTGACCCCGTGGCCTGCTGCTCTTTCTCCCTTCGCAGAGACCAGCTTAAACTCCAGCGCTGAAGCACTCCGGAGACCTGCTGTGTGCTATCTCCCTGGAGCCTGCAACATGCTGCTTCTTCCCTTAGCAGAGGTTGCTGTTTGGACCCTGTGACCTGCTGCTCTTTCTCCCTTTGCAGAGGCCAGCTTGAACTCTTGCGCTGAAGCCCTGGTTTACCGGTGCTGCCTGGCGGTGTGCCCACTCTGGTCTGTCTTCCCTCTCCTAGACCGGCGCCATGGGCCGTGGACGCCACTCGCGCAAACCCCGTTCCCGACCTGCAGCGATTACGCTGAAGCAGAAGGACCTGCTTGATTTCCTGTTGCCAACTCCCTACTTGGACTACGACTACCCGGACATCTCCTATCCCGACTCTGGCTCTTCCAATGATTACGCTGTCCTCTCCAATCCTGAATGGCCTGTTTGACTATGAACTTCGCACTCCAGACCAGTCTGCGCGTTCTAAGGTCGGTGATTTCATAACCCAGCCTCAGCCACGCGGTCCGGCCCCGGTTAGTGGCGAGCACAACTGTAACAATGAGAATTTGGAGCCCTTGGTTTAAAAATGGGAGAACTCGTTTTTCGAAAGAACCACCTTGTTACAGTAACGTAGCGACTCAGTTATGAGACCCACAACAAGATAGCAAACACACACACACACAGGGGGACTTTATATGTTTGGTTAAATATACACACAATTGGCTGTATACCTAGTTATTCATATGTGCGTATTTAAGTCTATATGACCTTTCCCCCTCCCTTCTGTACCCCACCCAATTAAAAAAAAAATATTATGTATACTATGCTGTTTAATATTCAATGTACCCTTTATTTTTATGCACTCCATAAAACTTTGTTCTTAAAATAAAAATCTAATGGAAAAAGAAAGTTGCAACAAGTTGAAAGTGTCATTCTTCTTTACTATTTTCCAGATGCCCTAAGTTACAGTTATTAAACCTTCCTGGTAGTGCAAATTGTTTCACCAAAGATTCATTAGGTGTAATAAATGAAGTTTCCTTCATTTGACTGAACCATAAGGCAACTAAAAGTGCAATGGGTGTCAGTCACGAGAGAACATACGACTTACTCAGAGATCACAGCACAAGACAAAGTAAGGGTTTAAATAAACAGGGGGTTTATGGCAAAGACCAACAGGGAACATCACACGCATAGGAATACAGTTAAAAGTTGAAAACACAGAAAAACTCTGTAAAACACTCACCACAATCAGTTAAAGCAACTACAAGGTTAAGAGGGGACTCCAAACTTAATAGGTGCTGGGTGACATCAAAGCAGGCTTACCCAGGATGTCTACCACACCTCCGATTGTCTGTGAGGACTCAGCAGCCTTGGATTGCCGCTTGCTCATATTTCGAGTTAGTCTCTACTCACGAGGCTAACCACAAGAAACCCTGGAATTCCAGGCTCGGCATATGTAGATTCACCGCTCCCATTCAGAAGCAACAAAGAACACCGCTTTCTTAATCACGAAAGGCATTATGGAAAATTCATAGAAGCCGCTCAGGGGGATGAAGGTCAACAGGATCTGCCAGTACCCCTAGCTCAGATTAATTCTAGTCAGATACCTAGCCCCCGCAAGCTCGTCCATGCGAGGTATCAGCTAGCCATCCATAATCGTTTGGGCATTGACTTGCCAGTATTCCACATAGAACTTTGCGGTGCCATCTGTCTTCGGCACTAGAACAACCAGAGCAGCCCAAGGACTTTGGGAACCTCTAAAGCCAACATCTCCTCTATTTCCCCCTCAATACTCCTCTTAACTTCTACCAAAACCCGATAGGTGTTTTTGCAGAGGGGCCACTAATTACCTGTGTGGACTGGATGATTAGCCAGGTGGGTTTTGCCCGGCTTCTCAATGAACAAGCCCCAGTCCCTTCCTAACATTTATCTCGCCAGCTACCACTGGGGTGCAGTGATCTAGGATCTGATTCCCACCTTCTCCACTGAACCTCCCGGTTGGGCTTCCCCAATGAGATCAGGCTCGCTATATCTCCTTGTGGCAGGCTATATAGTCATCACCACTGGCTCACTCAAAACATACGCTTTTAGAATGTTAATGTGGTTGGTTCACTGCCTAATCTGATCCTGGTCGAGACCTACCACATAGTTGATCTCATTCACCCGTCGGTGAAACAGACCGGCTCATGCAACCAGGAGCTTGTTCTGTGGAGTGGGCTTCAGAAAATTGTGTTGTTCTTTTGAATGTATTATTTGCTGTTTTCTGAACATACAGTACATGCATTCTTCTATAATGTATGACAGTGATGGGCAAATTGTGGACTACAAACAGGCCACGTTTTCAAGCCAATCTACCTTCCTGAGAATTAGAGCAAGGTTATTTACGTGTTCATTAGAGAAATCTTGAAAACCTGGTCCTTTAGTAGTCCTTAAAGACTGAATTTGCCAAACCGTTTTCTGCATAATATATCATTTTTAAACACATATTTTATAATATGCCCTCTATTGATGTGTTTATTTTACAAATACTTTAGACAATAACAGTATTTTTTTGTATTTCCTATTTTGTTGGTATCAAATAGATTGATTCTGTGTAATATTTGTACAGTTTTTAGAGTTTAATCCTAGTTTCAAGTATTATCTAAAACAGGGGTGCGCAAACTGGGGGGCGTGCCACAGACTTTAGGAGGGGCGCGGCGGTTACAAAGGCCCCGCGCTATTCAGTGCAAGGCCTCTGTAAATTTACTTACCCGGCCTCGTGTCCACGCGTCTCTATGGCGACGGGCGTCAAATGACGCCGCGGGGTCTTGTGATATGACGTCACATGGTCCGTGGCATCATTTGATATTTGACGCTGACGTTACATGACCCCGCAGCGTCATTTGACGCCACATTCAAGGTAAGGGGGTGCGACCCAGGGGCAGAGCAGGCAGCGGAGGCTCAGGCTAGGAAGTTTGTGCACCCTTGATCTAAAACACAGTAGTTTAGATGTTAATCCAAAGTCATTTATTGAAAATTTAAATTATGTAAAGTAATAGTACCACAGTAAATAAAGAAGCCCCAATGCACATGCAACATGACAAATGATTTGATTAATCTCTATATATTTTTCTTCTCATAAGTTTGAGTCATTTAGTTCAATCTTTTGGCCAAACATGTTAAACCTGCAACCACGTCAAGTTAGACCCTTTCAGCAGGTAAACTAATAGTACAAAATCAAAACTTGTCATGACCTCAGGCAACTGCTTTAGCATTCAGTGTATTTAGTCTCAAATCCCAAGTTATTTCTTAGGTGAAAGTTCATAACTTAGAAATATCTATAAACATCCCAAGGCCCATGGTAATACTGCTAACATAGACTGATATACAGTTTATTAGGTTATCCATAAAAGTAAATGATCCATGTTAGGTTAGGAACAAAAAAAATAAATTTTTTGACAGAGGATAATTAAATTATAAATGCATTCAAAGCCATAGTCAGGCTGATGGAATGTTTAAAGCACCTTGTATTTCCTTGGAATTCTGAAGTTGAGTTAATGTACACCAAACAACCTCACTGCACTTGGATTCCAGTGTATAGTGTGGCAGAATCATCAAGCAGCAAAAATAAAATAAATGCATAAAAGAGATTAAGCAAGCTGTCTCTGAAGATAGTAATTCAAATGGCAACACACTATACTGAGGAGAGAGAGAGAGAGAGTACATACACTGTGAATTGTGTTAACATTTTTTATTTTTTTTAATCAAGATTGTCCACCTACTGAAGGACTTATTGTATTATTGGGTATTTTGTGTCCTGTGAAGCTTACCGCACTTTGCAGCGGCCAACTTTCTTCTTTGTTCTTGTTGTTGCCATCTGCTACAGCAGGGGTTCACAATCTTTTCCCCCTGTGCCCCCCTGCCGACAGTCCCCCCTCCTTGCGCTCCCCCCTCCTTACCTCGGCACCGGCGTTAAGACGTCACCGTTGATGGCAACGCGACATCAAGTGACCCAGAAGCCGATGAGCCAAGGTAAGGGAAGTTTACAGAGGCCTTCGCTGCTCCCCCAGCATTTAACATACATATATATATTTATATATATATACGTGTGTAAGGGTCTGCCAGGGGCAGAGATGAACCCCACAGGAACCTCTTTCTAGTAATTATAAAGGAGACATGGAACGTTGTACCATTTATTGGCAGGCCAGAAGATTCCATCTCCCACCCAAGAGAGGTACTTTGTTACACCCTACAGATGAACACATTCCCTCGCATCTTGCGGTCACTTTGTATCTAACTAGGCCCTTGGGGTTAGTCCTCACCCCCTCACCCCCTGATGGGGTGAGGTAGAACCACCTTGCTCACTATGGAGCAGGCTACATCCTGGAATCTCATACACTCAATTTGGGAAAGACATTTTATATACCTGAGGGGGAGGGGTTAGTGACTGTGCCACAAAACTGGGCAGGTCTGAGGGTGGAACAGACATCACTCCAAGGTTGCTGACACCTATAACCTCCCCCCCAGGCATGACACTTTCAACGGCCACTAGCCTGCATCTGACTATGGCTACATTTCGGATACAATTTAGTAGTGTGCTAGTGGACTATCATGCTGGCTGACGAGGAATGATTTAACCCTAACGCAGCCTGCACTTACCAGGACTTATGTTGCCAGGGTCGGGAAACCCATAGCCAAGGGCACTGGGCTACATAAATAAATGAATGCTAAAGTAATCCCAGTAGCAGCACAGAACATAAAAGTGATCACAGTACGTATTTATTGTTCCACAACATAAATAGCCACCCAACTTTTCAGTCCCCAGAGGGACTGAAATGTCTGACCTTTTGTGTTCTAGGACAATAACCACCCAATATCATCAATTTTGTGTGCTGTACTGGTACTGTGATTACTTTGGTACTCATTTATTTTTCTAAATTATCTTATTTTTTTTACTGAGCACAAAAACTGCTTTATAGAGTATTAACTACCTGAGAGTGCAGCTATTTTGAAGATCTGCTCTATCTATCTATCACTCTATCTATCTATAAATTGTACTAAAAATTAAGTAGCGCTAAACCTATATAATGGGATGTAGTGTTATAGTGACAACCGTGGGATAATTATAATTAAACAAGTACAGGCATACTCCGCATTAACGTACGCAATGGGTCCAGAGCATGTATGTAAAGCGAAAATGTACTTAAAGTGAAGCACTACCTTTTTTCCACTTATCGATGCTTCGGTACAGGTAGGGAGCCGGTATTGCTGTTCAGGATGTGTGACAGGTGAGGCGCGAGCTGCCGTATGCCTATTGGGCGAGGGGAATCAGCGCGTCACTACTACGGCGGTCTATAGGGCAAAATAAGTATCCGTACTCGCGAACGTACGGACACAGGGGTATGGGGCTATTGAAAATATGTCCTGACTCGCAAGTGTACTTAAAGTGTGTGTCCTTAAACCGGGGTATGCCTGTACATCCTTAATATAAAATAAATCAATACAACATTTCATATAATAACTAACAAGCATAAAACCACACAAATACATATAGATTGATAAATAATCAGTTTGAATATTGGAAAAGTGTATGATGGTGATGAATGAATAAAAGTCCATAATCTGCAAGCTGGAGATGTATGGAGACCAAATGAAGCTTCAAACAGCGATGAACCAAATCACAAACAAAAACCTGAAAAGAAAAGAACAAGAATTGCAGGCACCATAGCATTGCTTGATAATAAAACAGTTTAATAAAATTAAAAAGCCACCAGGACTTGCTCTCACAAGGATAGTGTTAAAAATTGCATATCAGAGTAGTCTACATCTGCGTTGCCCCAAAGCCAGACAGCCTTTGGAGCAGCCACAGGGCAGCCAAAGGGTGTGAGCCATTTGCTGATGTTTGGTGATGTTAAAATGGCTGTATTTCAATCTGAAACTCACCAGCCCTTTTATCCCCTGTACCAAATTTTCCAATTCTATCTGACCATCAAATATCTGGGAATTGACAGTATAACCTCTGTTCATTTAATGTACTGCTGCGGCACAGTTTATTCGAGCATTTGCCCGTTCTGTGCCGCAGCAGTAGCCTGGCGCGCGCCCGAGTGTGACGGGCGCGCGCCGAAGCAGCGGAAGAGCGCCCTCCGATCGGGGCGCTCTCCCTCCCGCTGCCGGGTCCGCCGGGTCCCCCGGAACCCCCTGCCGCTGTCCCGCGATCGCGGGACACCAGGGCTCCCTCGGGGAGCCCCTGGACGTGCGTGCAGGGGGCGCACGCTCCCGAAGACGCGTGACCGCGCGTCTATGACGCGCGGCACGCCGAGGGGCGGCCACTAGCAAGCCGGGAAATCTCCCGGCTTGCGGATCTGGCCGCAGTGCAATTAAATGTGTCGCCAGTGTAACCATGTATTGTCATAACTCTGTGCCCAGGACATACTTGAAATGAGAGGTAACTCTCAATGTATTACTTCCTTGTAAAACATTTTCTAAATAAAATAAAATAAACTCTGAAGGAAAAGACACCAATGAATTATGAATGTAGATCAGCAGGAGGATGTCAGCAGTTCCTAGCTTGAACCGTGGCGGGGACCTCCAAGGAGCGTGTATTTGCTGTGGGGTGACCCGCTCATAAGCATACACGAATAGCTCCCACCAAACTGACTGGAACATCATCTGACCTTTCAATAGAGCTGCTTCCGTATCAGCTGGTAAAGCATCCGTAATGTCCCTATGCATTTCATCATGAACGTGACTTTATCAGGGGTAGTTGATTGGCCGTCGGTAAGGGTTTAAATACCCTAGGTTTTAGGAAACCGATATACTAACAATACGATTGGCCAATCAATTACAGGCAACACAGTGTAATGATTCAACCAAGGCAGGTGGAACTATGCATTAAAAAAGATAGAGTATAACCTAGACAATTACCAAAAAATGTATATCACAGTTATGAGTGTAGCCAGGTCTCCCCAGCCTGTTAGCACCCCCCTCACCTTGCTGACGATCGCGGGTGCAGCCGAGTCAAATGGCGGCCCAGAGCGGCGATCGCAGGGGTGAGGGCGGTCAGGCCCCGGCTCGGGGGTTGCCGGGGACGCGTGCGGCCGGTTGCCAAGGCCGCGCGCGCGTTACAGGGTTCCCGGCGCTCCCGGAGCCGGGCGGTAAGGGCGCCGCCATGTTGCGCCAGTTCGCCCATGCGCAGTAAGCCCCAGGTGGCCCAACAGAGTCGCGCATGCGCAGAAGGTACCCTAGAGCCAGGGAACAGTTGCGTGAGGGCAGGGAAGGCGCAGGAGAGGTTGCGGCGGCCATTAGGGATGCGCACAGGCGCAGGGAAGGTGCGCACGTGGCCCCAATGTAATTGCAGCCTCCACGGGACTACAACTCCCATGAGGCTTAGGGCCAAGCATACCAGGTGCCTTAGTGGAGCCAATAGGGCTTAGGATGACTTGGCAGAGGAGAAGAGATACATTGTTTGGGCTGCAGCTACGCAGTCAGTTGGAGTCAGGGAGCTGTGAGGGATGCAAGGGTGCGGGGAGTGAGTGCAGCTCCTGCGCCCAGATAGGTACCCACACCCCAGGTAGGCCCCAACTCCCCACCAGTTTAGGGGGTAATTATAAGGGACAGCCCCAGTTAGGGACTCTGCCCTTAGTGTGAGTTTTGTGCTGCCTTGTCAGAGTCACGGCTGTTAGTGCTGTGAGGTCTGACAGGCAGGCACCGTGTTGTGCAGCCGGTTGCTGTACGTACCAATTACTAGGTCCCATACACCTTGAGGTAGCGCTAGGGGTAGGATGCCTGAAGGGACATTCTGTTAACGAGGTCAGGAATTCTAGAGAGGATCTGCACTAGGCTGGCCAACAGTAGGTAGACGCCTGGGGGCAGTGCGTTACTGCAAGTACTAGGTACTAGTTAGCTAGAGTCAGGACCGGGAGAGCTAGGGGGACAGGATAGGCCAGTTAACCCCTTAGGTCCCAGGTAGGTCCTCACTCCCCAGTTAGTGGTGCTCCAGGGACAGGTCCTAGGTGAGGAACCGTGTCATGTTAGAGTGCCAGTGTTAGATAGGGATCAGCGGATGCTGCGCTTCCTGCCAGGAGACGTGGGCTTAAGTCTGTGTCCAGAGAGAGACTATCTTCAGGGTGGGATCTCCCCTGGCGGACCCCAAGCAAGGAACCACCGGATCAGACGGGATCCAGGTCGACAGATCCTTTGAGAAGTAGTTGCAGGCCGAGTGCAGGAGCACTCGGCAGGTAACCCCTTTTGTCAACAAGTGCACCAACCGTTCCATTAGTTAGTGACTGCGCAGTCACCCATATTCTCACAGAAAGAGTGCGGACACATTGTGAGGGGATTGATGGACATGGGGTGGGATCCCCCGGTGTAGGGGAAAGCATCCTGCGAGACGCAAGAGTCAGTGTCCCCTTAGGAAAGAGGGACACCCGTTATTAGGTTGATGTTATATGGTTCATGTGAGCACAAGTAAAAAGATATTGGTTATCATATATATGGTGTACTGATTATTTGCATGTGGTTCCTATGTTAGGGTTATTCTACATACCCATAGAATCCTACATAGGTGGAGGCGCTGAAACAAAGAAACGTTCCAGAGGATTCACCCCAGGCTCTCACTAGCGGAGGTTCAGACTTCCTGTGAGCCTGCAGGTATATGCACCACACCGGGTAACACCGTATGTTCTACGCACCCACACTATATATGCGATTGGGTGGGGTGGAATACCCGTTACATGAATAACATACATTCAAAATGAAAATTGTAAAATACATAACGACAAATCTAATTTTGAGGAAAGAGACAAAACTACTTTTGAATATTTGAATTGATATGAGAACTGTAAATAAATCTAGTTGAGAAATACAGAGGAGAAGGAAACAATGGAATGGGGCCAACTGTGGCCTAAAGGTGTAAGTGTTCCCATATTGTATATCCAAAAGAATTCACAAATACAGAGAGACTTGAACATGTCCCCTCCTAATTTGGAGGATGGAAATTGTTCCAACCCCACAATGGTTACGCAGGGTCTCTAGAGTGATTGGACAAAAAATGTATTGGAACACTACTTTAATAATAGTAGTCTATGTTCAAGGAACCTTACACATAGAGGATGCTTGGTGTGTCCTAAATACTGAATTCTACAAGAACAGGAAAGTGCATAAATCCTGTGTGGGGGTAAACTGTTAATAGAACTCTTGACAGGATAGATAGTACCTCTAGAGTGAGAGGTAAAAGTCACTCAAAATTATGTATTTACACATTAGACACTGGTTTCTACCACATTTGTGATTCCCATAACTCGCAGCAACAGGGGTTAAACTAGATCCCCTAAATGCTCTAAAGTCTACTGGGACCAGAACATTTTTAATATTGGAAGTCTTATGAAATACTATAGAGGCAGTTCTGTTAAGTTGATTGCCTAGATGTGGATCACAAGGATCACAATTTAACAGTTGTACTTTGTGATATATTTAGAAGACTAGACATCTTACTCTCAACTATGGGATAAACTCTTGGATTTAGATTTGTCTAACAATAAATATCTACAGTATCTAGGGTCCTCATTTTGTTGTAAGATGAATCAATAAGCTCACTACTGTAACCCTTCTGGGCAAAGTTATCTAAATCCAACAGTTTGTCCCATAGTGACAATAATGTTTCAATCAGCATGCGTCTGCTTGGTTCTTTTTATGTGCACCATGTGTGCTCATTCTCTTTTTTTCTTTTGCCAATATGATTAAGATATAGACTGTGGTTTTTGTATTATTTACTGTAGCATCAAGGACAACAGTTTACTGTGAGATTTGATACTATGTGAATATATTCTTAGTAGTGCTCATTTTACCCAAGCAGCAGCATTGTTGATTGTACTTCATAATGATTTGTTAAGGTTTTTTTGTTTTGTTATGTTTATATTTATAATTTCTAGGTGTGTGGGGTTTTTTTTGTTCAGACTTTCTATGTTGTATGCTTTTTGGATATAGATTTATTAGAATATTAGTTTTTATTGTATATTTTGTGACACTCATATATTTTGTTTTATTTTTTATTTTTCATGTGTTACTATGTCATTGATTGGGTATTTACATCATGAATATAGAATTTCCCCTGTCCTATATACTTATACATTTATTTATACTTATGTTAGCAGTTGTTGTGCTAGGACAATGTTTGTGGTTTTAATCACATTTCTTATATGTGCTCGATTTTTCCTGCTGTAGCCACAGGATATATGATAGGAGACATTAGGATTTTATTAACTCTTGTGGGTTAACTTTGTTTATTAATCATTTCTGATTTTTTACCGTTGTACCTGATCCTGGTACGCGGCTGTCGATTTTTCTAGCAGGGGCGGTACTTCCGATTGAGGGTACTATTTATTAGCTGTTGAGTGTCATGTACGGTACCTCTACACTCTGACAAAGCACCTGTGTTTTGTGCAAAATGTGTCTGAGGATTCATTGTTCTTTTTACTTATGGCATTGGCCTATTAAATAACTCTAACGTAGGAGTCTGGCTGCATCTTTTTGGTGCTGTGCTCTGCATCTTTTTGGTGCTGTGCTCTGCATTTTTTCTTCTATTGCTATCTCACATTTTAATTTTGTGTGTAACCCTTTTTGTGAACCGGCCGACCCACCCAATCTCACATTGGCCCCTCGTGGTCTAACCGGTCCCTTTCCCTGCAACACACCTGCTCCTAAAGGGTTACTGGTACTGCCTAACACCTGTGGCTCCAGGAGATCTGAGCCTCCGCTAGCTGGGAGCCTGGGGAAACCCTTACCATTACCTGGTGCAGCGCCTCCACTTACCCAGGATCCCCCGTTAGGAAAGATAGCCCTGGGTAAGAAATACAATAACACACGTAGATGATAAACCAATAACTAACACTTTACTTAACACACACACATATAACTCATTACATAACATAACATCACCTGATGCTCTACCCGCATCCCCTCAGCCCAATGTCTGGTGTTCCCCACCCAGTGTCCTGTGATCCCCCCACACCCAATGTCTCGTACTCCTACGAAAGGTCGTGGGTGACTGCGCAGTCACTATATTAAGCTAGGGCCCAGTTGGTGCACTTAGAATACTTGAGATACCTTCCGAGCACTCCGATGCTCGGGACCGCAACTCTCTTCTCAAAGGGTCAGACGTCCGTCTGATCCTTTCCAGGTACTCTGCCGGTGGACCCCAACGAGGGTCCCACCGCTCCACGGGAACTGCAACCGGATCACGGCAACACCAACCGCATGGGAACAGCAACCGCAGCTATTCGCTTTCTATCACAACTACTTCTAGAGTGACAGCAACCCTAACCTAGGGTCTGTCCCTGAGGAACCGCAACCTGGGGTGGCTTGGGGAAAACTTCTAGGGCCTGTGGACAATAACCTGCCCCCTTCCCCTAGCTACCCAGTCCTGTCTGTATCTGACAACTAGCTACTCCTAAAGCACCTGCAGCTGACACACCGCTCACACTTTTCTTTCTTCTTTTTTCTTCTTCCTTCTTTCTTCTCCTTTCTGTCTTCTGGAATTTTCCTCGCCGCCTTGCGTCTGTATCTTTCTTCTCCTACTTCTTTGATGTTAGTCTCACCCTCGGAATAAATATATACACAAAAATATGTGAGCAAACTGTGATTTTATCAGGGAAGGTATCTGGATATATGTTAAGAGTATATATAAAACACTCACACGGGCGTGTGTGGGTGCGCTCTAAGGGATGGTGTCTTGGTCTTTCCCCCAGCATTTTTGATCCTTCCAAGCCACCGTCGGGAGCGGGACACGCGGACGTGCAGCGCTACATCCGGACGCGGAGGCAGTTCAGCTGCAGTACCACAAGCCCTGCTCGATTCCCCAAAGACTGGCTTTTTAACTTTCCACAGAGTGACTCACGAGCTGAGTTAGCTGTGCTTTGTTGTTTTACTGTCCATTTCATTTAATAAAGACCTTGGCCTTGAAATTCTCGGGCTCCGAACTTTGTGACCCATTGGGGGGGGTGAGGACCCACGTTCAGCACCAGTGGACCCTTTCCAGTTGGGACCTCAGAAGGAGAACCCAAAGATACCATATCCAAGTGTGCACTCACACTTGGCCGTGTGAGTAGTTACATTTTATTTTGTTTCTGCCTTTTTTAACTAAAGTGTGGCTTTTGACTCTTTATTTTTAGAGCATATACTTTACTTTAAGAAGTGGGATTGCCCCTGAAAGACCAAGACACCATCCCTTAGAGCGTACCCACACACGCCCGTGTGAGTGTTTTATATATACTCTTAACATATATCCAGATACCTTCCCTGATAAAATCACAGTTTGCTCACATATTTTTGTGTATATATTTATTCCGAGGGTGACTAACATCAAAGAAGTAGGAGAAGAAAGATACAGACGCAAGGCGGCGAGGAAAAATCCAGAAGACAGAAAGGAGAAGAAAGAAGGAAGAAGAAAAAAGAAGAAAGAAAAGGGAGTCTTAAAGATACCTTGATGCGACAGCATTCGCACAAGGCCGTGTGAGTGTTAACAATTATTTTACACACACAAAACCCTTCATATTGTCATATAACATTACACAACCATTTAGGTTTTACCAGCCTTCCACCGGTGCTCCCCCATCCCCCCTTTTTTTCTTGTCTCATTTGTTGAAGGATCCTGGGTAGATCCTTTATTGGGGTCTTTAGAGTCACAGGCGGAAAAGAAGCAGAGGGATACCTTGCCTACCACCAAGGTTGCTATTCACCCCTTTACTATACCCACCATCCCCCTAGGTAGCACCCGGGTTTTTTGTTCTCCAAACACCGCTCACACTGTCAGCCTGCAGGGATCCACACACGCTTCACACACACTGCACGCACTGTGCCCAGCACATGCAGCGACAACACACACAGACAGCTGCAATCACACACAGCCACCTGGATCCCGCAGCAAATCCACTGCTTGCACACTGTGCCTATTTGCCAGTGCCCACAGCCCTCTCCGCTGTGGCACTGCCAAACCTGCACCTTCCACACCCAAGGGTCACCTCCCTAGCTAAGGCGTCCCTCTTCAGTTACCCCCTGCCCTTCCCAGGAATTGGGGCCTGCCTGGGGATCTAGGGAGAACCCTTACCTGATGCAGGAGCCACGAGCTCCCTGCACCCTTCCTACTCCTTCCTACTCCTCGTGCAGACTGACGCATGCAAAGCCCGGGAAATGTATCTATCTTCCCGGGCTGAGCTTCCTCCAGCCCTATTGGCCGCAAGGGAGCACCTGACCTCTCTCTCCTCATGCCTGCCCTCGCGCGATCTCTCCCTAGCTCTGGGGATCCTACCTGCGCATGCACGACCTGTCTGAAGCCTTCCCTGCGCTGGCCACCTACTGCGCATGCGCGAACTAACGCGCAATGGCGGCGCCCTCTCCTTAAGCCGCCGAGCCGGTGGCAACGCGATCGCGGCCCTAGCGACGACCCGATCGCGTCCCCGGCAACCGGCCTGCACTGCTATGCCCCGCGCTGCTCCCTGCTCTGGCCCCCACCCTCGCGAAGTGCCGGCGGGTCCGTCGCAGCCTCCGGCGGCACCCGTTACCGCACGGCACTCGCGGAGGGGGGCCAGAAAGTGAAAATAAACCTCGGGGCTACATTCTCCCCCTCGCAGAATCCCAACGCCCTCGCTTGGGTAGCAACCATGCAACAGATGATTATACAATGAAAAATACATTTGTTCACCAATGTCTGACATACCTGCATGGATACCCGAGGCCAGCTGAGTCTCAGAGTGGAGTGCCCCTAACAGACTGGGTGAGGGTATCCCACCTTGACTCCTGTGAGTCTTTTGGAGCTCAAGACCTGTCCCTTGCACCAACCTACCTTCTCCCTCTCGCAGAAAAAATAGTAAGGGGTCCTGGGTATTGACCCTTGCCGGATCCTCCGGTCTCGTCTCACGGGAGACAGGAAGGCTCAGTCTCTTGCCTCGATCCACCACATGGCGAACATAGCGCTCCATCGCGCACCTGGGGGAGGCCACAACTACCAGAGCGGTCTCAACAGAGTCTTTGTCCGTGTCTTTGTCTTTGTCAGCAATCCCTTTATTGGTGACTTCTTCCGCGGACGGCACCACTTCTCCGGGTAGGCCCGGGTCTTGAGAAGGCCAAGCTTGGAGACTCCTCGTGCAGGAGTATGTGTCACTCAGGTCCGCTACACCGGATACCTGGATGAGGTCGGATTCGTTCCATGATCCGCAGAAATCTTCTGGGGGAGACACCTCCACCAGGACGCGATGACGGGGTGAGCCCATCGCCCGGGTGACCCTACCTCTGGAGTCACCAGGCTCCACGATCACCGGGGAGCTCACACCCGACACCCCTGGGGCAGTCAACTTACCCCTATCGTTGTCGGCAGGTACTGATCCCAAGCCTGGGACCGCTGGTACCTCGGTGGTAGGCCGGACTGGCCATTGCAGGGCACACGGGCCCACATCATGGTCTGCATCAGTTGAGGTGGTTGGCTCGGTCACCTCACTGGAGTGGTCCGCCGGCAGGCGCATCACCACACTCGGTTGGTCGCTGGACTCATCACACAAGGGTGGGGGTATAAACACCTTACCCTGGCCTTCCGGGATCTGTGGTTCTGGTCTCGGTGGTTCCTGCTCGGGAACCGGGTCTGGAACCGACATCTGGATCTCCGCCTTCAGCGGCTCCGGCTCAGTGTCTAGAAAGTCCATTTGGGCACACGGCCCCTCCACCACCTCCATCGCTGAAGTAGAAGCATTAGGAGCGGCTTCACCCACCTCGGTAGCACCATCAGGCGCCTCTTTCTCCGCAGGTGCCGCCATCAGAGGTTCCTGCTCCTCCATTTGCACGTCCCCTTTGAGAGGGTCTGCAACAGTGGTCTGGACACACGGGTCCCCGGAGGCCTCTGGAATCAAAACAAACTGAGGACAAGCATCATTTACTGTAGGAGGGAGGTCCGGCTCCTCCTCTTCTTTCTCGGCTGGTTCCGTCGCCTGGGGCAGGATAGGCTTTAGGAACCAGGCCCCGCAACACTCACATTGGGGCTCCCACGCCAGTGCCTCCCTCCGGTTACAGCCACATTTGAGGCTCCAACACTGGGTAAACGTTTCTCCATCCACCTCAGTTGACCTGAAACCTAACTGTAACTGAGATGGTTCGACTCCATCTTTAAGGGCTCCACTCAGGCAGGGGCACATTAGCATCGTGACCTCCATTCCTGGCAAATTCCAGGGCTCATACACATCAGGGTATAACCCCTGGCAGTCTCTCTCATCCTCGGGGATGGAGCACTCCATTTCTGTAACAGAGTCCTTTTCCGCTGGCAGTTTGGGTTGCAGGAACTGCGCCGCACAGTCAGGACACTTAGGCCCTTGGGTCAGCTCACCAACGGCACACTCACAGTCATGCAGACGGCCGTGCAAGCATTCTTCCCCGTCTACTACGGTCATCGTGAGGGCGACGGCTAACTCAGTGGACCCGTCCGCCCAGCCACCAGTCGCTTTCCAGTCTCTTAATGCACACGGGCACACCACCATGGACAAGTCTAAATGGGGGGCCCGTATGATCCTATACAGCCAAGGGTGTTTTTCTTGGCATCCCTTGCTTTCCAGAGGGGGAACAGAAATTTCTGATTTCTGCTCAAGACACTCCCTCCCCCTGGTGGACTCTAGAGGAGGGGCAGCACAGTCTTTTGGGGAATGTTGCAAACTCGGTACTGAGTCACTCACAGTGTGGGGGCGGGGCTCGGGTTTTCCCGCCAGTCCTGGAGAACTGTTGGCAACATTTTCCCGCGCGGCCGGGAACTTAGCACGTGGCTTTCTCCGCCTTGAGGGCTTCCCCATGGCGAAACAAAAATAGTACACAGATTAGAAAAAAAAACATACAGGACACCCCAGGTCTGATCTCTCAGCAGCGCCTCCAAATGTAACCCTTTTTGTGAACCGGCCGACCCACCCAATCTCACATTGGCCCCTCGTGGTCTAACCGGTCCCTTTCCCTGCAACACACCTGCTCCTAAAGGGTTACTGGTACTGCCTAACACCTGTGGCTCCAGGAGATCTGAGCCTCCGCTAGCTTGGAGCCTGGGGAAACCCTTACCATTACCTGGTGCAGCGCCTCCACTTACCCAGGATCCCCCGTTAGGAAAGATAGCCCTGGGTAAGAAATACAATAACACACGTAGATGATAAACCAATAACTAACACTTTACTTAACACACACACATATAACTCATTACATAACATAACATCACCTGATGCTCTACCCGCATCCCCTCAGCCCAATGTCTGGTGTTCCCCACCCAGTGTCCTGTGATCCCCCCACACCCAATGTCTCGTACTCCTACGAAAGGTCGTGGGTGACTGCGCAGTCACTATATTAAGCTAGGGCCCAGTTGGTGCACTTAGAATACTTGAGATACCTTCCGAGCACTCCGATGCTCGGGACCGCAACTCTCTTCTCAAAGGGTCAGACGTCTGTCTGATCCTTTCCAGGTACTCTGCCGGTGGACCCCAACGGGAACTGCAACCGGATCACGGCAACACCAACCGCATGGGAACAGCAACCGCAGCTATTCGCTTTCTATCACAACTACTTCTAGAGTGACAGCAACCCTAACCTAGGACCTGTCCCTGAGGAACCGCAACCTGGGGTGGCTTGGGGAAAACTTCTAGGGCCTGTGGACAACAACCTGCCCCCCTTCCCCTAGCTACCCAGTCCTGTCTGTATCTGACAACTAGCTACTCCTAAAGTACCTGCAGCTGACACACCGCTCACACTGTCAGCCTGCAGGGATCCACACACGCTTCACACACACTGCACGCACTGCGCCCAGCACATGCAGCGACAACACACACAGACAGCTGCAATCACACACAGCCACCTGGATCCCGCAGCAAATCCACTGCTTGCACACTGTGCCTATTTGCCAGTGCCCACAGCCCTCTCCGCTGTGGCACTGCCAAACCTGCACCTTCCACACCCAAGGGTCACCTCCCTAGCTAAGGCGTCCCTCTTCAGTTACCCCCTGCCCTTCCCGGGAATTGGGGCCTGCCTGGGGATCTAGGGAGAACCCTTACCTGATGCAGGAGCCACGAGCTCCCTGCACCCTTCCTACTCCTTCCTACTCCTCGTGCAGACTGACGCATGCAAAGCCCGGGAAATGTATCTATCTTCCCGGGCTGAGCTTCCTCCAGCCCTATTGGCCGCAAGGGAGCACCTGACCTCTCTCTCCTCATGCCTGCCCTCGCGCGATCTCTCCCTAGCTCTGGGGATCCTACCTGCGCATGCGCGACCTGTCTGAAGCCTTCCCTGCGCTGGCCACCTACTGCGCATGCGCGAACTAACGCGCAATGGCGGCGCCCTCTCCTTAAGCCGCCGAGCCGGTGGCAACGCAATCGCGGCCCTAGCGACGGCCCTATCGCGTCCCCGGCAACCGGCCTGCACCGCTATGCCCCGCGCTGCTCCCTGCTCTGGCCCCCACCCTCGCGAAGTGCCGGCGGGTCCGTCGCAGCCTCCGGCGGCACCCGCTACCGCACGGCACTCGCGGAGGGGGGACAGAAAGTGAAAATATACCTCGGGGCTACATGTGTGTAACTGTTAATTGTCTGTTAAATACACCCATAACATATATTGTCCCAAACTGTCCATGAACTGTCTATAAATATAACGTTTGGTGGGTAGGATAAATGCAAATCCAGAATCCGCTGCTCAAAAGACCACACAAACAAATAATACAGTGTTGATAGTCCAGTTCAATCTTTCACATATATGCCGCAGCAGCAGAGATCGTATGAGTCCATAAACGGAGAGTGCAGCGTGTGTCCAGCGTGGGGGTCATGCTTCCACTCCTTGGCAAAGCAAAAAAATACAATATTCTTAAATAAATTACATGCTGTATTTTTCTCAATGTTGACATGTTTTGCTTTTTCTGTTCATCTATTGTTGCAGTGTGATTTAACACTGAAGTAAAACTAAAATAGGATTTACAACCTGGTTTCGTGTCTTTTTTGCTTTGTACATACATTTTTAATTGCGTTTATGGTGCTTTCCATGGATTTAATACTGCAGGGATTACAGTAAATAAGGGTGAAAAAGTCTAAAAAGAAGGTAATGACATTATACATGTGTTCTGATTATTATACAGCACTTTTTTTTTTCTCTTAGCATCCTTTTTTAATAACAAAAAATGGATTTTGTTTTGGGAAGGTATAAACATTACTGTAAGTGATTGCCTATCATAGAAGCTGCAACTGTGGTAAGTGATGTTGGGATGGGAACTCGCTGTCTGTACTAATTGTCAAATAGTGTGATGTCTCTTTAATGCTGTTATAACGTGATATTATACATAACGTGAAGCTGTCTGAAGGGTTTGGAAGTGAGTAACGTCAAGCTTAGCCCTAACTTAATTAACGTATCGTTAAATCCCTGCGTTAAATAAAAAGGAGGTCTGTGGATATGCGTTGTTAGAGGGAACACCTCTTTTGCATATCATTGGTACTAATATCCGTAATGGTTCCACAAGGGCTCATTACGACTGAAAACAGCACTTAGCGCAGTGATACTGAGCTTCGAAGATCCGCGCTTGCACTTAATGGGGCCTATTTACAACGCAGTGGTGTAATGGGCGATAAATGCTCTTATAGCGCGATACTGCCTGATCTGCTATTCACAAAGCAGTGATAACACTGCAGTATCGCACTGTAATGGCTTTTTAACGCCCATTAACATCCAGAGGCAAAAAAGTTGTATGACATGCCAAAAAAAAGACAAAAGCTCCTTTTTTGCCAGTAATAGCTATTCACAAAGCTGTTATAAACTTATCGCCTATAAAAAAAATAGCGTTCATTCTTAGTAAATACCATTTTTGCCCTCATGTTTTAGTGCGCGATAAATCAATGCAAAGTTGGGTGCCAATGCACAAATTTTATCAAGGCTTTGGGATAGGCCCCAATGAGTACTGAAGTTAAAATCTTGTTAAGTTACTGGCAGAGCTTTGTGGATCTGCCCCTTTATATACTATACGTGAGCTACAGTGCTATTAAAACTGGTTTACAAAGACAAAAGTGCCCTACAATATGGTGAAAAAAAATCGAAACAATATGTTTTCACTTCTTTTTATGTATTGTACAAAAAAGGCGTCCCCCGCTCAGCAAAATAGTATGTGTGGGGAGAAGATGCTCCTCGGGGAGCCTTGAGAAAGCGTTTGTATACACGAAACGCGCATGTCGGCAGGCAGGCATATTTACACGCACAAGCAGGGCTTCTCCTAGAAGCCGCACTGAGGCGTCACTTACCCACCAGCGGTTCCTTGAAGTTCGGAACACTTGCTTGCGCTATCCGTTTGTCATACTTGACAGAAACAGTTACAGTACCACAATCAGAGTGGCTTCAATGTTGCAATATCTTTGCATGATCATTTCCAAGTTGGTTACAAATGTACATTATGCTGCATGGATATTCAACTTGCACAGTATTCTATGGCATTAAGTTAATCACTGGTGTTTGATTTTACACTGGTGTGTAAAAATTACAGTGTGATTTTTATATGCACATAGTGGTGCGGCTGGTATACTTATATTACATGGATATTCAGCCTACACATCATTCTACGGCAGTAAGTCAATCCCTTAGTATTACATTATGATCTTTATATGCACATAGTGATGCTGCTGATACACAGATTCGGACAACCTTACCTTTGATTAGATAGTGATCAGTGACTGCTAAATAGGGCATTGATTGACCTTGTACTATCTAACCACTATTCTGGTAAACCTATTAATTGAGCCTCTATAGCTTACGAGCCATTGCAGCTAGAATAGTAGTGTGGATTCAGCTTCAAATCATCTGGTCTATTAACACTACACTCTCTCCTTACAGGTTACATTAGGTTACTCAAGGGCATTGAACCCTAGTGACTCTACCGTGTTAGACCTGCAGCAGCCATTTACTAGAGCTGCCATTTCGAGATGTAATACCACCTTATACTATAGGATCACTTAGCAGTCTACGGATTATTTGTTCTACTCACTTTACTAATCTGGATTTATACTATGTGGTTGCTGATTCTAGTATATCCCTCTATCTATTAGCCACAATATTAGGGGCACAACTACCCTATATAGTTGGACAATTTATAGTCCTCTAACCATATCACCAGTCTACTATTAACTATTTTAGGGCACCCCTTAAGATATATGGTGACTAATTATGTTATATATATTTATCAGCTTATAAACCTATTGCGATTACATAATTCCACATTTTGATCTGGCCAGGAAGGTGCACCCCAAGCAGTGTATATACACCCCATATCTACACTATATACCACACTTGGGATACTATACGTTCCATTGTTGGGCATCAAGCCCTGGGAGTCTGGACTTTATCTATAGCCCAGAACTCTCATACTTACATATACATCCCAACACCTACCTGATTGTTCTTAGAGGGATCCATTCTGCATCGTTGTTTCATTCAATACCCTATATTTTATATGATTATGTAAATAAATGAATGTGTTTTTGTTATGTTTCATCCCTAAATATCTATTAGGGAGACTGGGTGCCCATAACTGGGTTTACTTGTTTTGCGTTAGTCTACTTCTTTTTATGTCCAAAAATCACTGGAGTCCCCTGCCAGGGACAACTCCTTGGCACAGCCCAGACCCAAGTCACCTCGGGGTCCCTGTCAGGCCCATTGCTCACCAACAAGTGGCAATCTGACCAGTCACCAATATACACTTGTTGCCCCTTCACCGAAAGACTCCCAACATGATTAACCCCTTCCAGCCTTAACTCCAAGTGAGGCAGGGGTCTTCCCACCTCTGTCAAGAGCCTCTACTCCAAAATTGGTTACAAAAAAACCTAGAAAGTCTTCGTCTCGCAGCTGGGATCCATGTTACAATAACCATACCATAGGTGTTGTAGACTTGTAGAGATCTTAAAAAACTTTTTTGATCACATGAGTCTATACCGTAGTATAAAGCAACATGGAAAAGTAATTTTTTTTTTAAACTTAAATTTGATTGAAAATTGGAAACAATACATACACGTATCATTACATCACAATATTCTGATTTAAAATAATATCAGGGAAGACACATCTGGGAAGGGGGAGGGGGGGAAAGGGCCTGGTTACTTTCTTGTATTTGATTGGTCCAACTTTTATTGCCTCTGCACAGTCACGGTCTCCTCTCTTCCAGTAGAGACTTTATAGGTACTGTAGTGTATTCATGCATAGCAGTAAATGTTAGATAATTGGGGCATGCTGTTAAATGATAAAGACTATTTTATATAAAACTTTACATCGGAATGCTGGCAAAATGTGTAAAATGAACTTTGCAAAGATACATTTGTTAAAGACTGCATAACAAGCTTTTGTAATGTTTTGTTCACTTCATAATTAATCAGATCTAAATATTGTTATGGCTCAGATTTAAAAAAAAAATGTTATTTAAGGTCCTGAATTGTATTGTCACATTTTGTGTTGCCTAATGATGCAGAATTTAAATGTTAAGGTACAAATTCCTGGACTTTTGTATTAAATAAGTTGGAGCTGGTAGGAAACTCTTACTTTAAAACATATCACACAGTGTGCAGGAATGCCTACAATAGCAGCATGGCCAGCATGGCATAGATCCTACCTGGCTGTACCCTTCCCCCTCTGCTAAGACATTCTATTTATAAATGAGTGTGAATTCTACTATTCATCAGCTATATTTTCTCTGGCAATCATAACATAGTATGGTCTTTATAAGAAAAACTTCCTTAGTTCTAGAGCCAGTTGAAATTAAGCATGTTCTTTGCCAGGGATAGTTGTACAGTTGTGATCATTGGTTAAAAGAATTTTAATAAATGTGACATGTCTTAAATATTTCTGTTAAATAAGAAAGGAAAACTTTTTAAAGTTAAACTTCAAAAAGGCTTTATTCCATAAGAAAATGATGGATCTTGTAAGTTGATAAATGTACCGATACTTTTCCTTTTAGTTGTGACACAGTTCTGTGCAGGAGAATAAAAAGCTGGCTTTAGCCTTTGCAACCATCTTATCTGAATGTATTCCTGACACCTGCCAACTTCTAACTCAATATATATTCCACAAATGTTAACAAACTTTCACAAGTCTGTCCTGTATTCACAGTTAATTGTTTATGTCATTATGACATAAACGCTTCAATCTCAAATCTGTGTTAGCTTGTTAACTGTTGCTTAGGTCTAGAGCTGAGCAGTCTTGTGAGTTGTAAACTTAGAGGTCAGGGGTGATCTGTGTTTGCTCTGTGACTAAAGCTGCAACAGAAAAAGAATTTGTTATTATTAGAGATGGGTAGACTATCCAAAACCTCTTCCTGGATTTTCCGGGATATTTTAGACCTAGTTCAATCCCCACACCAAAATCCATCTGCGGATTGGGTACTAAAATATCCAAGCCGTTAACTGCAAATCTGTCATCAAATCTATTCCATCTATTTTTTTTATTACTAAAGGACAGTGAGTTGTTTTATTTAAGTAGTGGGCAAAAACAGTCTAAAGATCAAATCTGGGGCTCCAAAAGACAATCCCAACAGTGAATTTGAGGCACTGTTTGTCTATATGAAAAAACACAACAGTCATATCCATTCCTTTGTTTTTCTTATGGAAAAAGGTTTCCTTGCCAGCTTCACTTAGAACCCCTGCAAATAATCAGTCTTGGGGTTAACAATATGTATAAAAAGATGATGCCTGGCTGGTTCTGCTCTATTGAGGAGCTTTCACAAATCAGCTGTACATATTTACATCACATGGCACCTAGTTAACTTTTGAAATCATTAACTGTAGACTTGCTCGTCCCCCTACATCCTAGACTGTATCCTCAATAATATCAAAGTGAAAACTCATGGTTGTGGAAGGTGAATAAGTCCAATCCTGGTCCCGTGGGATGCTGCAGGAACCTTTGGATGTACTGTACGACAAAGAGCCGACATGTTTCGTGCTTGTGCACTTTATCAAGGCTCCTTGATAAAGTGCACAAGCACGAAACATGTCTGCTCAGTTTTGATGCCTGTCGTTTGATCTTCTGAGTGATAAAATGCAAATGTTGTAGTTACACTCTCTCCAGTTTATTTTTTTGTTCTGGTGTTGCGTCACGCATTTTTTCTATTCATTTAAGTAGTGGCCCCTCGAAATAGATTAGGGAGGGGAAAGTGTGCTGCTACAGGGGTACTCGATTTCAGCTTGCCTAGATCATGCTGCTCAAGCTGTTACACAGAGTAGCAGTGGTTATGAGTTTTACCCCTGTTAGATCTGACATCATTAGTCATTAGGTGCCTTAGACTTGTCAACTCAGCATAGCTCTTATGGACAGCCTTTTAGGAATTGTGGGATTAGCCTCATTTAAATATACTTTGCATATCTCCCAAGGTACCTCAGGTGTGCTCCTTTTTCAGTATAAGCATCCCTCTTCAAATTAGAAGAAAGCATTCGCTCATCTCTAGTTTTGCTATCTGATCCTGTCTGTACACATTGCAGCCTATGAAAATATTGTTTTTTTTGCCGTACTAGTTCATCCCAAGATCCCTTGTATTGTTCCTCTATGTCCTAATAAATGTTTTGGAAAACAGATAATCTTGTCATGTGCATGACCTAGAAGAGGAGGATAACTCTCTATATAGTCGCACTGAGTTACGTGTGATGAGAACAGAATAAAGTCTGTCGGCAACCTCTCACATCTGTTTCACTCTGTCCATCTTCTTTTATTGACACTTAATTATCCTACACAATAATGTATCCAATAGAAGCCTCTATTTGATTACACAAACTTACAATAGGATGTCATGCAAGTGGAAATGGATTTTCCGCTACACTGCTTAGATTGTAAGCTTTTCGTGACCGGGAATCTCTCTCACAATGCTACAATTTATGTCACTAGCACCTCACTTTGTATTGATCCTGTACTGTCTTGTTAATCAATGTGTATTTCCTTCTGTACAATGCTGAGTACATTTTCAGTGCTATATACTAATAAAAAAACTGTATGTACAGTATAATGCTGATTTATTAAAAAAAAGGCATAACAATCTGAAGTATGTACCGTATATGTGTCTAGAGATGAGTGGATTGTTTTGGCGGATTTGGATCTGCCCGGATCGGACAGTTTCTTTGGTCTGCGGATTTCCGCAAATCAGTCTCAAACATGGCTATTCGTCTATTCCGGATTTGTTTTTATCGCCGACAATACAATCCGCGGATTTCACAATTCTTGCGTGGATACTGCAATCCGCAGATTGGATTGGTAAAAATCCTCCAACGGATTGCAGAATCCGCGGATCATATTGCTAAAATTCACCAGCGGATTATATCCAATTTGTATTAATCCGCACAGATTAAAACTGGAACAATTCGTCACCGGATTTCACACCGCGGAACGAATTTTGAATGGAAAGCTCGAAAAATTCTACGAAACAGATTTTGACAGTTTCGCCCATCTCTGTATGTGACCTGTTCCATAGTCGTTCGAGTGGGGTATCTGATGATATATGGTGATGTATATTAATCAAAACTTTGACCAGGAAGGGAATTGTTTAAAATAAATACTATTGTACACATTATAGTTAAATATGCTTATCAAAAAATTAAGTATAATAAAATAAACTAAAAATGTGTCATCAGCTCCAGTTTACGTCATATGTGTAGAACAGACTTATCGTAATGCTTTAATGTACATGACTAAATAAATGGTTTGCTGGTTATTTTCTCCCACAAGGATACTATTTTCTTCCCAAAATGTTAGCAATAATAACAAGACAAGCAAGAACAATACAGTACATCACTTTCTCAGGAATGATATCTCCTATGGCAAGTATTTTGTTTATAAAGAAGAGGTTAAGACAGGGGAAGTACACGATGTGATGACCATACACACTCTATGAGCTCTCTCTCTCATTGTCAAATGTCAGATACATTTTGTGGGCAGAGTTTTCAGTGGTAAGATAAGCAGAGTCTGATCGTTAGAAGAGTGAGGTTATCCTCGCTAAAGCATTTAGAATAGATTGAATGGTAGGAAGTTTTAAGTAAGGTGGCGAATTTGAATATTGCAGTAGTCAAGAAGGGCATGCACTTAACATATTAGTGGTAGAGAAACAGAGAAAAGGTAGTATATTAGCAATGTTATAGAGACAGAAGCAGCTAGATTTAGCAATTGAATCACTGAAAAGGGGAGAGAGAAAGAGAAGTCAAATATGACACCTTAACAATGGGTTTGGGGAACTTGATGAATTGTAATGTTAAGAATTGGAAGGGCAAAGGGCACAGTGTTTGACATATTGAGTTTAATAACTTTAACAATAGCTTTATTTCATATAGCTCTTTTCTCTCAATGGGATGCAAAGTGCTTCACAATTATAGTATATTGCGGTGTACGCAGCACCTAGGAATTTGTAGACACAGTCTCTGCCCAGATGATGTTACAATCTATGATTTTGGTGCCTGAGACACATAGAGATAAAATGATTTGCCCACAATCACAAGGAGCTGACACAGAGAATTGAACCATTTCCCCCTAATTGAAACTCAGTGTCATTGCTTACAGTGTCATTATTGTTACTCATTGAGCCGCTCCTTCTCCCTGCCATGTAACTACCATCAAGGATGAGATTGCTGTAAAACTGTTGGAGACCTGGGACTGAACTGTACTGTGATTCGATGTGAACACATATTAATGTGTGTCATCTGCATACAGGTGAAACTTTAAGCCAAATTAATTAATAAGGTTGTTATGTACGGTGCACCTGTCAGCATGTGACCTGCATATGAGACAAGGGTTAATACACAACTCTCTAGGTGGCCCACTTTTCACCTTTGTAAAGGTCCCTCAAATGAGCAATCTCCCCTCAATCTGTCCCATATACCATCTGTCCCAAACAGCTTACTTGTGAACATGTGACATAGATATGCAACCAGGGTTAATACACACGACTACTCTAGCCAACTCAACTTTCTCCCATGTAAGGTACTTTCGATTAGTTAATATTAACCCCTTTCTCGAGTGCATTCATATCTATCCACTTCCACCACCCAAGAAATATGCAAACCTATGTAATTAATATATCTGCTGGGGTCTCATGTACCAGTTTATTAAAGAAAAAACTATGCACTTAGCACACAACAATCTGTTGTAGCAAAATGTGTCCGAAAATGGAAATACTCTCTACAAAGCATTCAACAGTTCAATCAGAGCCTAAAGCCTTACTTATTAAATGTTTTAATATAGAGATGTAGCATGTGTCATCTGCAACCTGCCACTGCAGATGTTCTGGTGAACCGTAGACTAAACATGGAGTGTTAACGACAAAGTGCAGCACAGGGGGGAACTGCCAAATCAGAATTAACACAGTGGGTGTCCCCTGCTTCTGAATGGGAATTCTGCTGTGTTAGTCCTACCGGGCTGCATAAGTGTAGAAAAGATGCTCAGTGAGAGAAGACAGAATCAGTCCCTTGCTCTGTGCACCTCTAACAGGTGATTGTGCTGCTTTTATTTTAATAACCTATTATTGAAGCAGGGATCTCCGGAGTTGAACCACATTAATGTCAGCCTGGGGACCCCCTGCTTCCTGAATAACAAGGCCCGTAATGGGGTGCCAGTATCTCCTGCATGTTTACATTTCCATGGTCACATGATACTACCCACCCCGGAGGCCTAACCACCCTTGCTGGGGCAAATACCCCATCCCCGCTTGTAGAGGGAGAGGGGAATTGGCCCAGTACTAAAGGGGTTGAACCCCATAGGCCACCCCCTGACCTCACCAGGGAGGCAAGGGGTTAACTGGACTGCGGTCCAGGAATGTGGTTTTCACCTTGCTATGACATGAAAATGTATGTTCCCCTGTTGTACTGTATTTCCACCATGTAAGTGTCTGTACCACACACACACTGGGATCCATCCGGGAGGACAAGAGTTAATAGTTAAATAGTGATTATAGCCCTTTGTTTAATGTTCTCGCCTTTTCAGGCACCATTTTGCAGAAGTCCCATAGGCCGCCATTGAAGCTCCATTCATTTAAATGGCGGAGAGAGCGGTTTTGGACCTGTTTCCTTCAACGACCATCAGATGGCTTCCGAGAGGAGGAGCAGCGGTTTCCCATAGTAAGTCAATGGGCCCATTGACTTCAATGGAGATTCCTCGACGGCGATCTCAGGAACAGGTTGGCAGCCATCCAAACCACAAAACCGCAAAGAGGAAACAATGTCTTGAAAAGAGCTTTCATCACTGTTATTTCAAGTTCAACGACAAGTGGCGTGGGAATCTTAGGTTCTAAGGCACCTGGGAATAAAATTATTTTTGCCCCTAGCTCCTAGGCCTCCCCTCACTTGACCACCACCGGGTCCAAGAATCCAGGACCCCCGGAAAGGGTCATGCTGGCTGAGTGGGTCGCGCCATAGGTTTCAATGGCGGCGGCAGAAGCAGCACGAGAAAACGGCTAAGTCCGAAATAAGGTAAACCATAAGCCCATATCTCCGGTTCTGGAGGTTCAGAGGGCCGGGGTTTGGGGTGCCTGCAGTCACTGCTCTGGCATGACCGCAGATCCATTCCCGACCCTCTCCGACCAACCTGACGGAGTATGGACCACCGTAAAGGTTCATGAGTTTTTCCCATAGACTTCAATGGCGGCCGTTTCCCCATTGTAAGTCTCTGGCGGCAGACTCCCATAGACGCCAATGGCGGAGATTCACCATTGAAAGCCTATGGCAGCGGAGCCCGTTGTTTTCAATGGGGAATAAGTGAAAAACTGAGATTTCTTTTGCAGCGGAGAATTTTGTGATAAAAGAAGAAACGGTTTATGTGGTATTTGCATATCTCCGGTTCTAAAGGTCGCAGCGGGCTGAAACTTGGACCCTATGGTGCTCCACTTCCGGCATTAAGGCCTGGGTAGTTTGGACCCGCTGGACCTAACAGAACCGGTTATTTTAATATGTGTGTATATTAAAAACCATATTGTATTTCAAAGCGGGGACAAAAGCCTGTGAAGATTCCTACACACTAAGGAATGCAAATGGTCAGGGGGGCGAACCAATGTCTAAGAACCAGGCCCTTATCAAAAGACTCAGCCACTCAGCAACTGTTTACATGAGGGCGGAGAAGCGTGAAGCTGGAGTGGTCACACCTACAAACAAAGAATATCCTGCCAGATCCCCCATCTGGCAGACTGCCTGGCGCCCCTGATTTGGGTGTGGGGCTACAGAAATGAGACCCTCAGGGTCCCAGTACGCATGTGCCAACTAGCTGGGGGGCATGGTTAACAATGTTCCCACGTTAGTAATTGGGTGCAGATAATTGTTCTCCAAATCATTATTGTTACTCATTGAGCCGCTCCTTCTCCCTGCCATGTAACTACCATCAAGGATGAGATTGCTGTAAAACTGTTGGAGACCTGGGACTGAACTGTACTGTGATTCGATGTGAACACATATTAATGTGTGTCATCTGCATACAGGTGAAACTTTAAGCCAAATTAATTAATAAGGTTGTTATGTACGGTGCACCTGTCAGCATGTGACCTGCATATGAGACAAGGGTTAATACACAACTCTCTAGGTGGCCCACTTTTCACCTTTGTAAAGGTCCCTCAAATGAGCAATCTCCCCTCAATCTGTCCCATATACCATCTGTCCCAAACAGCTTACTTGTGAACATGTGACATAGATATGCAACCAGGGTTAATACACACGACTACTCTAGCCAACTCAACTTTCTCCCATGTAAGGTACTTTCGATTAGTTAATATTAACCCCTTTCTCGAGTGCATTCATATCTATCCACTTCCACCACCCAAGAAATATGCAAACCTATGTAATTAATATATCTTCTGGGGTCTCATGTACCAGTTTATTAAAGAAAAAACTATGCACTTAGCACACAACAATCTGTTGTAGCAAAATGTGTCCGAAAATGGAAATACTCTCTACAAAGCATTCAACAGTTCAATCAGAGCCTAAAGCCTTACTTATTAAATGTTTTAATATAGAGATGTAGCATGTGTCATCTGCAACCTGCCACTGCAGATGTTCTGGTGAACCGTAGACTAAACGTGGAGTGTTAACGACAAAGTGCAGCACAGGGGGGAACTGCCAAATCAGAATTAACACAGTGGGTGTCCCCTGCTTCTGAATGGGAATTCTGCTGTGTTAGTCCTACCGGGCTGCATAAGTGTAGAAAAGATGCTCAGTGAGAGAAGACAGAATCAGTCCCTTGCTCTGTGCACCTCTAACAGGTGATTGTGCTGCTTTTATTTTAATAACCTATTATTGAAGCAGGGATCTCCGGAGTTGAACCACATTAATGTCAGCCTGGGGACCCCCTGCTTCCTGAATAACAAGGCCCGTAATGGGGTGCCAGTATCTCCTGCATGTTTACATTTCCATGGTCACATGATACTACCCACCCCGGAGGCCTAACCACCCTTGCTGGGGCAAATACCCCATCCCCGCTTGTAGAGGGAGAGGGGAATTGGCCCAGTACTAAAGGGGTTGAACCCCATAGGCCACCCCCTGACCTCACCAGGGAGGCAAGGGGTTAACTGGACTGCGGTCCAGGAATGTGGTTTTCACCTTGCTATGACATGAAAATGTATGTTCCCCTGTTGTACTGTATTTCCACCATGTAAGTGTCTGTACCACACACACACTGGGATCCATCCGGGAGGACAAGAGTTAATAGTTAAATAGTGATTATAGCCCTTTGTTTAATGTTCTCGCCTTTTCAGGCACCATTTTGCAGAAGTCCCATAGGCCGCCATTGAAGCTCCATTCATTTAAATGGCGGAGAGAGCGGTTTTGGACCTGTTTCCTTCAACGACCATCAGATGGCTTCCGAGAGGAGGAGCAGCGGTTTCCCATAGTAAGTCAATGGGCCCATTGACTTCAATGGAGATTCCTCGACGGCGATCTCAGGAACAGGTTGGCAGCCATCCAAACCACAAAACCGCAAAGAGGAAACAATGTCTTGAAAAGAGCTTTCATCACTGTTATTTCAAGTTCAACGACAAGTGGCGTGGGAATCTTAGGTTCTAAGGCACCTGGGAATAAAATTATTTTTGCCCCTAGCTCCTAGGCCTCCCCTCACTTGACCACCACCGGGTCCAAGAATCCAGGACCCCCGGAAAGGGTCATGCTGGCTGAGTGGGTCGCGCCATAGGTTTCAATGGCGGCGGCAGAAGCAGCACGAGAAAACGGCTAAGTCCGAAATAAGGTAAACCATAAGCCCATATCTCCGGTTCTGGAGGTTCAGAGGGCCGGGGTTTGGGGTGCCTGCAGTCACTGCTCTGGCATGACCGCAGATCCATTCCCGACCCTCTCCGACCAACCTGACGGAGTATGGACCACCGTAAAGGTTCATGAGTTTTTCCCATAGACTTCAATGGCGGCCGTTTCCCCATTGTAAGTCTCTGGCGGCAGACTCCCATAGACGCCAATGGCGGAGATTCACCATTGAAAGCCTATGGCAGCGGAGCCCGTTGTTTTCAATGGGGAATAAGTGAAAAACTGAGATTTCTTTTGCAGCGGAGAATTTTGTGATAAAAGAAGAAACGGTTTATGTGGTATTTGCATATCTCCGGTTCTAAAGGTCGCAGCGGGCTGAAACTTGGACCCTATGGTGCTCCACTTCCGGCATTAAGGCCTGGGTAGTTTGGACCCGCTGGACCTAACAGAACCGGTTATTTTAATATGTGTGTATATTAAAAACCATATTGTATTTCAAAGCGGGGACAAAAGCCTGTGAAGATTCCTACACACTAAGGAATGCAAATGGTCAGGGGGGCGAACCAATGTCTAAGAACCAGGCCCTTATCAAAAGACTCAGCCACTCAGCAACTGTTTACATGAGGGCGGAGAAGCGTGAAGCTGGAGTGGTCACACCTACAAACAAAGAATATCCTGCCAGATCCCCCATCTGGCAGACTGCCTGGCGCCCCTGATTTGGGTGTGGGGCTACAGAAATGAGACCCTCAGGGTCCCAGTACGCATGTGCCAACTAGCTGGGGGGCATGGTTAACAATGTTCCCACGTTAGTAATTGGGTGCAGATAATTGTTCTCCAATAGTCTGCACTCAATAATAAGAATAGGGTTGAAAAGATATATAAACTGTTGTCAACCCTACAGTCTTTGTCTTCTTGATACATCTTGATTGATACCTGATTGCTGGAGAATTGCTATTTGATACTTCTTCATTCCAACCCCTAAGTGAGTGTTACCTTCTTGTCTGTTAATTGTACTATCTTGTTGTGTTCACCTATCTAAGGAATAAATATACTTTATTATATCTAAGCCTCATTCAGTTCAACCCAGTTATTTGGTGTAAATTATATCTTGTCATAAATTACTGTGACACTGCTGCCCATTGATTTACACTGTGATAACCTATGCCCACAGGGGGGCAAGGATTATCACAATGGCAATGAATGGGTAACCTAAAAAAAAAAAACATCGACAAAATAAAATACATTTTTTGGGGATGCCCATTGATTGGCAATGTGTTTATCTATGCTCCTTTGAGGGACATTGACAATCAATGCATTTTTTGGCAAATGTTTGATTTTATTTAATTGTAATGTATTTTATTTTGTGGATGTTTTTTTTAGGATGCCTATTAATTGGCAATGTGTTTATCTATGCCCCTTTGATGGTCAACATCAATGCCTTTTTTTGCAAATGTGTTTTCATTTAATTTTAATGTATTTTATTTAGTAGATATTGTTTTAGGTTTCCTATTCATTGCCATTGTGATAATCTTTGCCCCCATCATGCGCATAGATTACCACAGTGACAATCAATGGGTTTATTGGCTAATGTTTGCTTTTATTTAATTGCAATGTGATGTATTTTATTTTGTGTTTTTTTTTTATGTTGCACATTCATTGCCATTGTGGTAATCCCTTGCCCCCATTGTGGGCATAGGTTACCACAGTAAAAATCAGTGGGTAGAAGGTATGGGAGATGGGGGTCATTGCCCCAGGGGGGATGGTTAGGCCTCTCGAGTGGGTAGCGGGAGGAGGAGTTAACGTCTTAATTACCATAGTGGTAAATAACCACTAAGGTATTTAAGAGGTTACTGGCCAGTTGTTTTTTTATTTTATTTTACTGTCTGTGCCACGGATGAGGAAGATGAGGAGGACCAGAAGGACTAGGACGGCTTTCATCCTGGCAGGGGTAAGTACAAACTTTATTTAGTATATGCTGGCTGGTTAATGTATTATTTTTAATGGTCAAATGCGCTATTATCCAGATCTAGATAATAGGGCTTTTGCCCATTACTGTATGTGTTGGGGTGGGGCAGTAGAGGGGGAGGGTTGTATGGTGGCAATTGATTTCCAATGTTGTTATCTGTTCCACTGTTGAGGGCATAGATAACAAAGTAGAAGGAAAGAAGCCAGGCACTCAGTCTTACAAAAAAGTTGAATTAATAGCAGTACCAACATTTTGACCACATAAGTAGTCTTTTTCAATGTGAGGGCCTGGATGCTTTCCTTCTACTTCTTGATCTCTCTGGGGTAGTACTGGATCTTTCCCATCTCCAAGAGCATCGGCAATTGATTTATATTGCTGCAATTACCGTGTGCCTGTGACCCTCTATGTGTTCTCTGGACGGCATACTGTAGGTAACCACAGTGGCAATCAATGGGTTTATTGCCTACTGTTTATTTTAATGTACTCTACAGTAATGTATTGTCAATGTAATTGTATTGTGTATTTATATTTTTTGCTGCACAAATGGGCAAAATGGCTATTAGCCATTTGGCCATTGCCCATTTGTATGTATGGTGGGGTAGAGGGGGTGGGAGATGAGGGTAGTTGCTCCCGGGTGTGTGGTTAATCCTTTCATATGAGTAGCGGGAGGCAATAATCCCTTAATTACCTTAGTGGAGTAACTGCTAAGGTAATGAAGGAGTAAACCCCTCCCACAACCCTCCCAGTAGGCCTAACCACCCACCATAGGGCAACTACCCCTTCACCTACCCCCTATACCCCTAACAAACCAGGTACTTTGGTTTAACCCCTTCATTACCTCAGCGGTTAGCCGCTAAGGTAATGAAGCTGCTTTTATTTGATTTTAATAACATAGTATTGATGCAGGGGAACTCCTGAGCTGAATTACATCAATTTCAGCATCTGGGACACCTTGCTTCCTGAATTACAGGCCCTGGTATGGGGTGCTGTTATCTCTCTGCAGGTTTAAATCTCCCACGTCACATGACTGGAAATTTAAACGTGCAGGAGATACCGGCACCCATACCGGGGCCTTAATTTGGCAATCAGAGGGTCCCTGGGGCGGAAATTAATGCGGTTCAGCTCTGGAGACCCCCTACTTCAATCCAACATTATTAAAATGAAATAAAAGCAGCGCAATCGCCTGTTAGATGTGCGCAAAAAGAGGGACTGATTCTGTTTACTCTCACTGGGCAACTCTTCCAGACTGATGCAGCCCAGTAGGACTTACACAGCGGGAAAAAACATTACAGAAAAAGATTATTACAAGAACATACAGTTACAATAAATGCAGAACAGTTTCTTAAAATTAAAGGCTAATGTAAACAGAAATCCCTATACAGTACGTTACCATATGTCATAGGTTTTCCCAAAGAGGTCACTGGAGTAGAAGATGAAAATGTACATGTCTAATCCCCAAACACATCTCTTGTTGAATTCTAGCTTATAATTAAAAATAGGGCTTTTTATTCTAACTTTCCTTAATTGGGAACACCATAAGCCCACCCCGGTCGTAAATCAGCTATTGAACACCCTTATCATAAATCAGCTACTGGGTTGACAGTTTTACGATTTTGAAGAAAAAAAACTCCTCTAAAAAGACATTTAAAATCTGACCCAATATCATACTTTCTCTAATACTTAGACTCACGTGAGTCATATCAATAGATTCAGGCAGGTTTGCAAAATGTAACAAGACTAAGTTTGAGTGACAAATGGATATCTGTCCCTTATCACCTCCTGGACACGAAGGGTTTGGCATCACTTGATTTGTTTAATTGCCGCATTTACAAATATCTATCCGGTATATTTCAGAATAGATGTAATCACATAATATCCTCATTTTTAATAAAGTACTCCAACTAAGTGGTGACCTTTTTGCTACCTCTCTCTGTGATGCAAAAGTGATCATTCAAGAATGTTATAGTTTCCTTTGAGGCTGACAACCTAGGATCTGGCCATCATTTGCGCCTTCTAAACAACACATCACTTTTTGTGGGCCATCAGTGATAGCCCGACCAATTAAGCCCTTTTTGTAGATCAACACAGACCCAGGAAGGGTCTTAACCTGTTGTTCTGACAAGAAAATAACTTGTTCAAGAGATTGATTTGGATTGTCGATCTCAGCCATGAGTGCACACATGAATAACACCAACACCAGCTGTTATGAGTAAATATAATTTATTGGGTACTTAGCTTCGGATATATTTCAGCATTCTATGGCACTCAGGATACCACTCATGATGTCATCAACAACCAGGGGACTCCCATCATCGGTTAAGATGAACTGCCTGGTCAATAGTTGCTATTCTGTGATCAATTTGTACTGCGCGCAGTCCTGAGTATACTATCAGCTTTGCCACAGTTGAGAGTCTGGCACATTTCTGCGCTGTACAAATGTATCAGATAATACATCAGACATTCAGCCAACATCCCTGTAAGGGAGGCAAGAGGGGAGGCCCGCTCCCAGGGGACTCCCACACATCTCTAGAGAGCTTCTCATAATATAGTAAAAGTAACTTTCCACTCTGTATCCTGTTCACAGCAAAATTAACTACATTTAAGCATGTCTGTAAGAGACAAACGTTAACCCATCATGCACCATGGCCATCAGAAACACAAGAAAACGCCATTCTCATTACACCTATCAAACACAATATCTTGCATTTTTAAGACAAACGGTAACCACATTAACCCCATAAGCACCAGATTGATTAACATACTTAATATTCCCCACCATTTTCCTCCCAATGTCCACCCTGTTCACTTATGTAACTGTATTTGTAACCATGTATTATTTGTCATCTAAACTCTGTGCCCAGGACATACTTGAAAACGAGAGGTAACTCTCAATGTATTACTTCCTGGTAAAACATTTTATAAATAAATAACAATGATCAATAAGTGAAAATGTATAGGGAGAAAATAGGATATGGCCTACCAAGCCTTGAAGTACACCAGCAGATAGATCAACAGAGAAAAAAGAGCAGTTAGCAGTAGATACAAGAAAGGAATGAAGAGACGTAGGAAGAAAGCCAGAAGAGGAGTTTGTTCCAAACAGCTATGGAGGAGAGAGTGTGAAAGAGAAGTGTGTTGTCAACAGCATCAAAGGCCTCAGACAGGTCAAGTAGAATGAGAAAGGGTAATGTCGTTGGAATTTAATAATATGAAAGTGATTTGCTACTTTGGTGATTGCTGTTTCAGTCGAATGAACAGTACGAAAACCTGATTGGAGGGGGATCTATGAGAGCATAGGAGCTGAAGAAAGAAAGCTATTCCAAACGTTTAGAGAAGAAACGTAGGGCTATAATTAGATGGCTTAGTGGTTCTATTTCTTGAGAATAGGTCTTACAACAGCATGTTTAAAGAAAAAAAGGAAACATACCAGAGGAAAGAGGTGAGTAAGTGAGTAAATAGATCTCACTGTGGGAGAGATCTGAGGAGATGGGATCAAGCTTGAGAGAAGGGAGAGAAGTGTAACTAAACTACCTACTCTGTTATATGGGAGAAAACATCTAGAGTAAATGAAGGGAGATTCAAGAGAATATATGTAGAGAAAGGAACAGAGGGGATCTCTTGCCTGATAGAATCCACCTTGTTGTTAATCCTTTGAGTGCCCCAGGATATAGTTACTACATCCTTGGGACTGGCATTCTTGGGCCCCATGTAGTGACTACGTCATGCTCAAAGGGCTTGTTTTTCTGGGTAAGATCACATTCTGCGTTCCCATGGAGTGGAGGACGTGATCTAACAAGTGAGGAAATTGAGGAAGAGAATTACTCCACTTCCATTTCCTACAAAATTGCCGTCGTAGTCACATGACCACACTATGCCAGAGGGGCCATGGCACCCAACGGGTACAAGTAGTCAGCAAGTGTTTGAAGAGAGATGGCGGGTGAGAGACAGGTATATGATTTGAGTGTAATGGGGAACATAGAGAGGCAGGAACTCACATGAACACAAAACTTAGCTTTTATTTAGCAAAGCAAAAGATTATCCATCGCATAAAAAGTAGCTTTCTTCAGCAGCACTTAAGCAAAATAGAACAACTCAAATACACCACAGCACCTATAGTGTATAGACACTGCCCTTTACAGCAAGGCTAAGACTGTAGCAGAGTTTTGCAGGCAAAATCTCTGTGGCCAGGAACATGAACCATATAGAGTGTCGACCAGAGGCTGAATTTTAAAGCCTTTCATTCAGTGAGCTGCAATGTACCTGAGCTCAGCTCCCACACAGATTCAGCACATGATAATTAGTGAGTTGGACTCCACCTAAACTGTTTACAGGAATAGCCAGCTCCCTGGAAACCAAATGCTAGGCTACAGGTATGTACAGTAACATCATTTCCCCTGTTATAAGTAGACATTCATCCAAACTTTGGACTTAACCTAGTACCTATCTTAATATCTTGTATATAAATATCAGTACATGGCTGACCCTCACATTTTGCAGCACCAGCCACTTGTTGCACTTTACGTTTATATTGTTGGATCATAGTACAGGTAAACCCCGTTATAACGCGGTCCTCGGAGTCCACCCCGAGACCACCGCGTTACTAACGGGGTCGCGGGGAAAAAAATGGCCACCGCTTTAGCACATATTCATCCCGCGGGACAGGAGATGGGAGCGGGGATGTCCCTCCGGTCCCCGCTTCCCCCTGTCACCGCGGGACAGGAGATGGGAGGGGGGATGCCCCTCCGGTCCCGGCTTCAACCTGTCACCGCGGGACAGGAGATGGGAGGGGGGATGCAGAGGAGCAGAGGGAACTGGCAGGCAACATCCACTCCTCACGAGCCGCACGGCGCATGCGCATGCGCACGCGCACGGCGAACGTGAGGGGTGCCTGCATAAGTTTCTGAAAGTGATCGCTGTCGGGATGTGCTGCTTTGGAGACAGGTAAGCACAGTCTCCGGAAGACCGCTAACCCCCCCCCCCCGCCGCAGCACAGGGCCCTCGCGCAGCAGTACAGGGCCCGCCGTAGCGCAGGGTCGTCCTGCCACTCAGCTGCAGGCAGGGCCCCGCCACCCCCCCACAGCACAATGACGTCCCACCCCCCGCCCCGGGCCGTAACACCAACCTACCCCACCTACCTGCCCCCCCGCGCTGCACCGGGCCATCCTACCAGCCCACACAGCCCGGGCACACTGCGGGTCACATCCAGGGCACCGACACACACACAGCCTGGGCATACTGCGGGGCACATCCAGGGCACCGACACACACACACAGCCCGGGCATACTGTGGGGGCTCATCCAGGGCACTGACACAGGAGCACACAGGCAGTGAGAGGGGAGGGGGACACACCGGACGCTCGGACACCCTTTCCCCTGGCTGTGAGGGGGTTAATGTTGAAGAGGCACCAAAGAGGTTGGGTTACCTTGCTGTGTGTGTGTGCAGTGTGCAGTGTGTGTCAGTGTGAGCAGTGTGCAGTGTGTGTCAGTGTGAGCAATGAGCAGTGTGTCAGTGTGTGCAGTGTGAGCAATGAGCAGTGTGTGTGCAGTGTGTGTCAGTGTGAGCAGTGTGTGTGCAGTGTGCAGTGTGTGTCAGTGTGAGCAGTGTGTGTGCAGTGTGTGTCAGTGTGTGTCAGTGTGAGCAATGAGCAGTGTGTCAGTGTGTGCAGTGTGAGCAATGAGCAGTGTGTGTTAGTGTGAGCAGTGAGCAATGAGCAGTGTGCTTGCAGTGAGCAGTGTGTGTGCAGTGTGTGCAGTGAGAGTGTGTGCAGTGTGTGCAGTGTGTGCAGTGTGCAAAACATATAAAAAAAAATAATTAAATTTTTTTTTTTTTTTTTTAAACGGGAGCCACGGGAAAACCGCGTTAGAACCGAATCGCGGTATAACGAGGTTTACCTGTACTTATTGATATGATATAGAAATGTACTAGTAATGCACTTGGAAATATTGCCTTTGGTCAAACGAAACTTTGTCTGTAATGACTCGCATTGTAATATCAATATAGTAGTGTATTTGAAAAGTTGTATTTATTTCTGAATTATCATGTTTTTTTAAAGATTTAGTCAAATTCCTGCCCTAGACAACTGTTTATTTTAAAGTGAGCATTGTAAGAAGATGTCGACATTACTTACATATGATACAATTATTACCATACTGGCTAAAAGTGGAACTACCTATTTGTATGATTTGTGAAGGAAATTAAAACAAAATCTTTTCATCTTCTGTTGAAATGCAATATGTTTAAAGGTTCACTGCCACATAGCTGCAAAAAAACAACCTTTTGCAAAAAAAAAAAAAAATTGACCAGTTTAATTGGCGTCCCTAATTTTCTTTAACCTTATCTCACTATTCTGGACACAGGCTCACTTGTAGCATGTGAGTAAGTCAATGTACAGTAGCTTAACTCTTCCCCTTTTAAAGCAAACAAAGTCCTTCTATTTTCTTCAACTTTATTGAGGGGAGTTAACAGAAATATAAAAGTTCTTGTATGTGGGATAGTGATAGCAAATTTCTCTTGTCAGGAGAATAACCTTATGAGAGGAAGTTGTTCTGCTATGTGGAAGTGCTTCTCTGAGGGGGAGGTAAAAATGATTTCCTTTCTGAGGGAGCAGTGGAAGAAGTGTCTACTCACTTTGGCAGCTTGTTGAAAAGAGAAAGCACACTTTTCTTCCAGACAGGAACAAGCTAAAGGGCATAACAATACCAGAAAAGGCAGGGGGGGAGGGCTTAACCAATCTCAACTGTGAGCATTGGGAGGTTGCCAGGACAACTGACTAGTGGCTGTGTAAAGGGGATTACTTGAACAATAATATTGCAATATACACAGGCACTGGCTGTTTCAGAGCAGGGAAAGCATCTAAGGCCTGGGACATAGTGTGTTGGGAGCGCGCAGAGGCGTGCTCCTCCTCTGCCTCGCCTGCTGAAAATGGGGCTTTTCCTGTCCTTGCAGGCGAGGCAGTGAGCGCGCTCAGGGGCAGAGGCGCAGCGGGGGCGTGCCAGGAGGCGGAGCGGGAGGCGAGGCTAGTCCCCCGCTCCCATTGGATGGGAGCGGTCATGTGACCACTCCTCCACTTCCCCGAGCGGCAAATTTCAAAACTGCCTGTCTCGGGGAAGTTTTTCAGCCTCCGCACGCATCAGCGTGCACGCGGAGGGAGAAACTATAGCCGCGCTGATTACAGATGCAGGGGCTTTGTGCATCTGTTCAGCGCGGCTCAGCCCGCCTCAGCGACGCTGATTGCACTATGTCCTAGGCCTAACTAAACTAGGGAGAGCTGGTAGCCAAAGAGCTGCAAAGGTACACAGAAAATAAACAATCCTGTTCCAGGACACTCACCCTGTCCTTGTTAGAGAAACAATACAGATATGGCGGGGGGGCGTGAAAATATGGGGACCCGGCTGTGCAATTGTCAGTGACATCCCAGAAAAGGGAGTAACCAGAAGAAATGAAACCACTCCCAATTCTGAGCTTTCCAACGATGTTTATAAACGTACTTTATTTATTTTTTTATATTTCTAAGTGATTCAGGTGAAAATATATATAAAATAATGCCAAATGGCGTGTAGAATTTAATTAAATGTTACAACTCCCTTCTCGAACCCTCTGGTAGGGACTGTCTTCACTGGTCCCCAGAATGTAGAAACGTTTTTCTTGCAACCCAGGGGAGCATGCGGAAAAAGAACAACAAAAAAATAGCAATCTAAGTGCAGATGAAACACTGTAAGTGAATATTTTCACAAGGAGTCTTGGCTCATATGTGTAGCCTACTTACAAGATATAAGTGGTATATGGGCAACAATTGGTATCTTTAGTAGTGTCGTCTCCTGTGTACAGGCATTGATGTACTCCACCCCAGGTGTTCAGTGTGGTGATTAGATATAAAGACAAAAGTACATGTCTATGGTGCAGATCAATAGTACAAAGGTAGGTATTTTATATACGTAATAAAAATGCGCACTTACAATAAAATAAATTTAAAACAGCATTTATCACATATAAGTGAAAGAAGTGAGGATAAGATACCGCCGTGGCTCACCTCGCCGCCTCCGTTCTGTTCGTTGTAGCAGCTCTCCCGCATTCAGCTCTCTGCTGTTTGGTCACACATTGCACTGACTGCAGCTCGATTCCCCTGCGGTCTCCAGAGCGTTTTGTCACTTCCGGTGAGGCTTCTGAGATCGGCAGACGCTCGGCACAACTCCTTTCTTCCTCTGGGTGGCACTCCTCTACGTGTTTTACCACTAAGAGTGTATGGCTTCGTCAGGAGTATGACGCCCCCTCCCACTTCAAACATACCTGCGGCCGGAGACTGGAACAAAACATTTACAAAAAAATTACAACAGTTGAACACTCACGCAAATGCGTACCCCACCAGATTGTCCTTCCATGGCCGATGCCTTGTATGGCGCAAAATGCCATTAATGCAGTCTCGAACGCCTTTCATTAAAGGATCTGTAATTGAAAAAAAGCGCTGCAATTCCTCCAGAATGGTCTTTCTTAAATTGTCAGGAAGCGCCTTTTATTTGCGATTTCCTTCGTAGTTCACTTTGTAGGCCCACCCGCAGTACATCAAGTAGGAGACGTGGTGCTTAAAAATTAACAAGGCATACTTGTGTGGTACACCAGCACTCATCACCCTTTACTTCTCCCTGAGTGCCGGTGGCAGCTCGCGCAGGATGATGTCGGGCACCGTATCGATGCAAGCGAATGTAGGTTGGGTTCTGGAAGCAGGTGTTCTTCTGTGAGCGGGTGTGCTTGTGGTGGCGGGCGAGGGTAGGTTGTCTGGGAGGTAGCTTTCCTCCTGTCTTGGTCGCCGTGTTGTCTCCTGGTGTGGTCTTGACTGGGTTGTCATGTTATCCTCCTCCTCAATGGCATACATGTACACAAAATCTTCTGGTGGAAGGGGCGCGCTTGATGATGGAAGGTGGTCGAAGGTCCCATTCATCACATCCATGCCACCATCCTGCTCCGGCGTCGGGGATACAGGGACATGAACATCGAGCAAATTATGTATCCCCGCTATGTCCGTCTCTATCTTCTCCATCCGTCAATCCATCTTCTCCATCCGTTGATCCATCTTCTGCATCCGTTGATCCATATTTAGCATGGTCTCCAGAAGCAGATCTATCTTTGCCAGCACAATAGAGTTCCCGGGGATATCCACACTTATCCCATTCAGCATCCGGTCTAACGAGCTGCTTCTTGCGCATGGCGTGCTGTGGAATCTGGGTGGATGGGTGCTACGGAGGATGAGATGGGGGTTCCATGGAGAGAAGCGACAGCGTCACCGAAGAAGCGTGGAGGAGGTGACCTGTGGATATCCGGGAGAGGAGAAGCGGCAGCGTCGTCGAAGAGGGATGGAGAAAGTGACCTCTGGATTTCCGGGCGAGAAGCGGCAGAGTCGTCTAAGCGCAAAGGAGACAGTGACCCGTGGATTTCAGGGGCAACAGCGGCAGCGTCGTCAAAGAGCAGTGGCGAAGATGGCCTGTAGGTTTTCGGGAGGGCGGCGTTGAGGACGAGTAGTGGAGAAGACGTGCTGAAGATATCCGGGAGAGCGGCGGCAGAATCGTCGAAGCGTATTGGAGGAAGTGGTCTGCGGGTTCGATGGGTTGGCTGCCATTTCTTTTGCGTTGAGTGTACATCACTGTATATCTTCTTGACATAATAAGGCTTACGTGTATTGAAACCCTTAGCCTTTGGGGTCAGCAGAAGGTTTTCTTTATTAGCCTTAGCCTGTTGCTTTAGCCTTGGCTTGGGAACGGCTCCTGCCTTTCGCTTTTTCTGCGTGACAGGCACATCAGAGGCGAGTGGCTTCTTGCGTCCGTAGAATCGGGGTTGATCCATGGAAGCAGATGGCACAATGCAGTATCTGGACAAGGGCAAGTTCAGATAAAGATCATCGAGTGGTGGACTATGCAAAGTGTGTAACCTATTATGAATGGCGACGAGGTACAGGTGTTGAAAGTGGGCGTACTCTAATGTGAGTCATTAACGTATAAATACACCATCCATTTTGTGTATTCACTGCACATTGAATACACATCGACTAAACATCGAATATACATTCTTGTGTTTGTATTTCTTTCTACTCGCAGCAATGCCTGTTAAAAAGATTTCAAAGGAGCTCAGCATGAGAATTAAGGAGATGTACACGAGCGGACACCGAATTGCAGATATCCAACACTGGTTAGCTGCTTCTGGCCTCGTTGTGCCATCAGCCACCGTGAGCTATCATGCACACGGAAAAACCAGACAACGCACGAGGACACCGGCCACCTGGTTCCAAACTATTTAACAGTAGTCACAGTATATAGTAGTTCCAGTATTGACTAGTTTAACAGTACTACACAGCACACAATGCTATAATACAGTATGCACATAACTGCCCTAATTTTTTGTTTTCTTGTCTTTTCAGGAAAAAAGGATGGACTGGGAGAGAGGGGGGGTGTCGTGTACAGTCTGTGAACTGTTTGTACAGTATGTAAACTGCAGTAATGATACACAAAACCTCTCCTCTCTCAATGAACTACTGTACTGTACACAGAATGAGGAAGAAGATAAAGACGGAAAAAATTATATTACTATATATGTATATTATATATTATTAATTAATATTATTATCAATATGGATTATTCATGTTTATCCACCGGCCCTCAATTTCCATCTGACAGAAGAACTTAATAAAGACTGCATTATGTATTATTCATGATTATTTTTAAATTTGTTTTTTTGGTACCTGATAAAATAAAATAAATATTTATTTACATTCATGATAATCATAATCATTGACAACAACCCCCCCCCCCACACCTACAGTACACCAAAGAAAAAGAAAGAATGACAAAACAACATGAATCAGATAATGTTTTTTTAACTCTCAATTCTCACAGTGCTGTGCAAATCAGATTTACATATCAAATTCGAGAAGGGATTTTCCAAAGCGTTACCGTAAACCAAGCCTCAAAGGGTTGGGGGGCGGTTGGGTGAGTCATGGCCAGTAATCAGCTAGCTCCCATCTCAAAGAGGATTACATGCAGGCGCAGTGAGGTGACGCTCGGCTAGGGACGGATTAACAACACAATGGCAAGCTTCAGAAAATGAATGACTCTGTGGAGGTGTCTGTCGATAAGAGTTTCAAATCCTTGAGCGAGCCTTGTGTGTGTGCATGGGGGGGGGGGGGTACAGGGTACAGCTGCATGAAGTTCAAAGGTAATGACATACTTTAATTTCAAAAGGCAGTTCATAATAATAATATGATCCCTACACTCCCAAATAGAGTACCGTACATAAAAAGCACACAAATCAACCATGTGCAGTCAAACACACAGGGTCGCAGTCAAAAGCTACAGCACAGATTGAATATTGTAATATCAAGATGGTTTTTGCAGGCTTGTGGAGAAAATAAAAATAAAAAATGAGGGGTCACTCACTCAAGCAAGCAGTGGTGGGTGAAGTTACAGGCGCATGCGCAGTAATCATCTGTTGTCAAGCAGGAATGTGATTGAAACCAGAAAGACACACGTTCAAAGGAATGGTGTGGGAGAGATGTACTGCACTGTAGATAAGATAAGAAGTTGCAGTGCAGTAAATTATCCTGTGTGTGTGCGGGGGCGAGCGAGGAGAGAGCGCTGTATATGCTGAAATGTGACACTGTTACAGTACTGTACACACCTATGCGTTTCAACAATTTTCAAATGAGACATACTGTACAGCACTGCAAATGCATGTATACAGTAAATATGCAAATTTACAATTACTGCGCGCGCACACGCAGACTGTGTACTGACGTAGGTTGAACTGCTAAGGTATTAGACTTCCAAGACAACAGCTCGTGAATGCCCCCCTGAGTTTTTAGACGGTATTGCAGTATTACAGACAGCGATAATAATATGCTAATATCACGAGCGCTAAAATAACGCAATTCACTCCGGACCAAAAAAAAACGCATCTGCCTGGGATTATCTGAGAGACGCGGATCCAGCCGCATTAGGATAAAGGCAGTCACCACTGTCTAGTGGTCATCATCACCAAAATGAAACTCTTGGTACATGTCAAAGGTGGCAAGCCTTCTTCTGTATATTCAACTACCCTTTTCATACTTTAACACTGCCTACAATTAATCTAATTGGGCAGCTATACACCGGTTTTATTTGTCTTGCAGTATTTTAGTATATAGAGGACCTAATATACATGACCTCACTTTACAAGTCCTTATGTCTAGATGTACAGTGACATATACAGTATTTAATAACTTCTCAGGCATCGTTTGGAGCAATAATATTAAAATAACATGCTGAAACAAAATATGGTTATCATCTTATTTACAAAAGTGTTCCGAACCATATTTCCAGGATGTTTTCCAATATTGAAAAACTAAGTAAAAACAAATAGCTTTTTTGAGATAACAGTATGACATTGAGCAAAAATGGCAAAGATCAAACAATACAATATGTTGAGAGATACAAAGGGATTGCTTAAATGGAAATTCAGCAATTTATTGAAAAGACCACACTTTTATTTCCAAGAGACATCATGCTGTTTACTCCCTAATATGTTGTTCTTGGGTTTGCAAAACATAAAATAATTAAATATATGCTTTATTTATCAGATATCCTCATTCTACCCAAGGAAACGAAAACTAAATATGCTCATGAACTGAAACAGATGTTTGGATGTGTGGAGGAGGAGAATGATGATGATACAGATGTCCCAGAAGGCCTGAAATAGTTACAAAGTAAATGACTTCATGGTTGGGTCATTTGCTCAAGGTACAGTATTTAGAAGAAAGAAAAAAAAATGTTTCCGTTGCAACCAGGTTCCAGGGTTATTCCTACTTTCTTGGTTTGCTATATTTGTACTCTATTGAATTTCGATGAACCTTTAAAAATCCCATCTGGATTGTTGGATTTTATTTATTAGTGCAAAGGAATGAATGAATGAATGAATGAATGGTTAACTCATTTTCTGCAACTACTGTACATGGAAAAATATATTAAGCTTGTGAATAAGTGGAAAATAGCATTAAGAACTTTGGGAACAGGAAATAGTTTATATTGGAGTTTCAGCAGAATTACCCACAGAGGAAACTTTTACAATAATTAATGTTATTCAATGAGCATTTAGAGAAAGGAAGGAAGAGAGAATTTACAGGTCAATAACTAGTAAGGAATACATAGGATAAAGGTTCTGATGGGACAACGGGACTGGAGTGAAAGAAAATAAACGTGGCTTTATATAGTGCCCGCCTTGCTTATGAATACAAATAAAAAATGACATACTGTGTTGCTGAACTGAAAACAACTGTTTAGCGTGCAGTTAGTGTTGTACTAAGGAGTATGTGACAACCTCACACAGGCTGAGTAATTATCTTGTAATCCCAATAACAGCCATTATAAGAGGCCCAACTCTTGAATAAATATTTCCCCAAGATGTAAAAGAAAGTACAGCAGCTCAAATAAAAGGTTTTATTCCTGAATGGTTGACGTGGGATAGAGCCTTAAACAGATATGATGGTGGGTATTTCTGCACTATGATTGTCATTTGGTTTGATATCTCCCAGACTTTTCGAAAAGGTAGCACTGCCTCTTTCTGCGGTCGCACTGAGCAGCGGAGGCAGGGAGAGGTGCCAGCGAGACTCGGGGATTGTGGCAGGCGACTTGGTCGTCTGAGGCTATCAGCGGCTCCCGTAGCAGGGCGCCGCCATGATTAGTATACGCATGTATGCACAGATAGCTCACGCATGCGTAATCTGGCCCAAGTTATATCGACCATTGCCAAGGAGCCCCGCAGAGGAACTATAGTTCCCAGCAGCCTAAGGGGCTGCTGTCACATGGGCTGCAGCAGCCAATCATGTGGCCGGATTCCCCTTCAACTTAGTGGATACATTTGGCACACTGGGGAGACCACGCCAGGCGGAGCTGTTAGCAGGATAGGGTAGATTGTGTGTGCAGGGCATCTGTGGCCCCTGCACTAGACCAGAGACCCCCCTGTTAGGCCCCAGCTAGGCCCTGACTCCCACGTAGCGTGTGGCTGCTATAAGGACAGGCAGGTCCCCTTAGACAGGGACACTGCCCCGCTTAGCATCATTAGTGTCAGGGACACTGCAGAACATCGCACAGCAGTTGTGGCCTGTGGTCTGGGACCAGACCACCGAAAGGCACAGAGACTATCTTCATGGTGGGACACTCCAACCGGATACCACCCCACGTGGAGGCAGACGCCATCGCGGACAACGTCACTAGATCAGTGGATCACTTATCTTCAGTTGGCGCTACCGGGTGTTGGAGCACCCGGCAGGTATACCACCATTCTATAAGTGCACCAACAGTAACACGCGGTGTAGCCAGCGCTGTCACACACAGTTTGGGTCGGTTGACTCTGTGGACTCCAGGGTGGTTAGCTACCCAAAGGCACCTCAGTACTTTGGGGTAAACCCCACCGGGGTGTGGACACGGTATTGGGGGCACAGTGTGGGGTTACGGCCCTGCGAGGCCTGAGTGGTTCTATTATTATCGTTATTATTCTTACGCGTTATACCATACCAGTGTGTATTACTTATATAGTGTCCTGCCCGGGGTTATCCAACACTGTTAGTATCCCGCACAGGTGGAGGCGCTGTCACCAGATGGATCAGGTACACCCCAGGCTCCCAGCAGCGGAGGTTCAGGCCTCCTGTTAGCCACAGGTAACGCACCACTCACACAGTAGCCGCCGTATCTCCCAGGGGCGGGGGAAAGTGTGCTACATACAGTAAGTTTAGTTTTTTTCATGCTTGATTTATATTACTTAGATGATTTGACAGTATGGTATTCAGTGTTTTAATTATGTTATATTTATTGATACATATATTATTCTACTTTGTATGTTTAACTATTGTATTTACTGTATATTGTTTCATATTATTAAAAAAACGAATAAAAAAAGAGTTAAGAAAAAAAAAAAACTTTGTTATTTCCCCTATGAGTTTCCAAACGCCCAATTTAAGCAGCAATCTGTGCTGATTGGCATTTTTTGCACTTCATTTTTTACTTACTGAACTTTAAGATAACTTCTTGCCCTTCTCAATTGCTGCATTACAGTAGTTCTTAAGCAGGAGGTGGCCAACTCCAGCCCTCAAGGAACAGCAACTGAGGACTCCAGTCCTCAAGGTCAGGTTTTCAGGATATCCCTGCTTCAGCACAGGTAGCTCAATCAGCCTGAGGAAAGGGCAAAGAAGCTCTGAAACACTGTTGCTTTAGAGATATGTGTGGTGACTGCAGTATGTACCGCTTAGTTTGAAACTTGCTATTCGACTTTTTGTGAAAATATTTACCGTGATTGAATTGATTTTTGGAAATGATCATTTTTGTAAAAGCTCTTTTAAAAAAATGTAACTAATGAGGTAGCACGTTTTGTTTTATATTTTTGAATGCGGGTCTGATCTAAATTTTCCCAATCAAATGTCAGTGATCAAATAACAATAAGGCGAAGGGGCATAAGGGAGTATCTAGAAGAAATCAAACCCATCCATATTGTTAGCTCACAATGTTTACATTTAAATGGTTTAAGATTTTTTAAAAAGGCACCAATCACCCAAATCACCCAAATATATAAGTTAAACACGTCACTGCCATTGGTACACTTATAGGATGGATTGCCCAATTAAGAAATCTAGAAGTTATTCAGGGGCCCATATAATAGAAAATATATGTGGTACTATAGTATACACTTTCCCATATCCACTGCATTGTAAATTCTCAGAGGATGTTACATACTGTACAGTATTAATGGGAGAAATCCGGCTGGTTTAAAATCAATCCTCAAGGCCCACATTCATGCCAGTTTTTTAAAGCAACGTGCCTGAGTGAAAACTAGGCATATTAGTTAACTGGTTAAGTAAATTGGTAATTAAGCAATAATTCGAGATCTTGACCTAAAAAATGGCACGAGGTATCAAAAGTAGGTTAAATGTGTCTTGATAAATTTGTATGCCCTTTAAAATGCTAATTGCTAATTGTTTTCCTATAATTCTCTACGTACATTTGCATGCAGTGTGTAACATTGTGTTTAATGCTTGTTAATTATGTGCAGATAATATAAAATGAGGGAATATGTCGATTTTGATATTTGCAAGCACTGTGGTTACAATTAAGACAGAGAATAAAGTTAATGTGAATGGTCTTTATAATGATAGAAGTTTGCCAGGGTTTTACTATCATATTATAGATGGAAGTATAAAAACATTAACATGCAAAGTCGGGCATTAATATAGAAGGTCCAACATCAACATGTTTAACTGTTGAGATTAGATACAATGTTAAATCCAAAAGGTTTGGGTTTTGAACCTGCGAATGTGCCCATAAATAGCTCTGTAAATATCTTAAATGTATTAGAGTTCTGCGTTTACGTTTATTTCATATACTGTACAGCACTGTGAATTTCAATTGGTAAGAGAGATGTGAACGAAATACTTTAATAACGCTTGGGGAATCAGCAAGCTCTCGTACCTTTATGTCATGAAACTCAATCCAACGCCTTCCACCGTGAAGATCCGAGACAGGTAACCAAATGGTTATTTCTTTAATCTTCTATCATCTTCTTTCTTCACCTCTGATTGTTTCTTTATTTTTTTCATCTTCTGTCTTTATCTTCTGTCTTCATCTGTTAATCCAATAACCCCATGTTAAATCCACAATGTTGACCCGTTGGCTTCTTGAGCTCAAATGAGACGTCACAGCCTTTAATATGGCCTGTAAAGTCACAATTGGGCGGCAAATGGTTCACACACCATCTGATTGGCTGTGAAAACCATGTGCCCCCCCCCTTTTTTTTTTAATGTGATGACATGTAAAGGGTCTGAAGACAGCCAATCAGAATGGCTGTGCTTCCTTTCTCATTAACATGACTTCACACAATCCAACATGGCTATGTTTGATTATTGTGTAATTTGGACTTTCATGCTTTTGTATTAGGGTGACCATTGACTGCTATAGTAGCTACTATGTTACTCAATGGGTACAGGGTGGGTATAGTGTGTCCGGGGTGGGTGGTTAGGACTCCTGGGTGTGTAGTGGGGGAGGGTGGGTTAACCCCTTAATTACTATAGCGTTTATTAACCGCTACGGTGATTAAGGAATTAGGGGGCGTTAGATTGTATTTTTTATGTATTCTTTCTGGCAATGGAGGACATGGCCCGGCAGTATGAGGACGCCCTTCATAATGGCAGGCGTAAGTAGAACGGTTTTATTTACTTTATTTATGCTGGCTGGCTAACGTTTTGTTTAATAACGGGCACATTATCTATTATCCAGATCTGAATAATAGTTAGTTTGCACATTACTGTACTGTATGTGTTTGGGGGGGGGGGAGGTGTATTTATTGAAATGTAGGCCATCTTTATTTTTTTTGCAACACGTGTTGTCTTGCCAACTTTTTCTGGCGGGACGATTTGGAGAGAAAATCTCCATTCTAGAGCGGCGATCAACCACGATAAGCTGATCGTCTCTACTAGAATTGAGCGAGTTTGAGAAACTGGCGATAAGTGGTTTATCGCCGAGCATTTGGCGATTTTTTTTTTTTGGCAAAAAAACCCGGCGTAATTTTCTCTTATCGCTGTCTTATCAGGGTTTATTGAATCGCTGTATGCTTTTTTGGCGATAAGTGGCTTCTCGCTGCTTACTGCATGAGGCCCTACAGTATGTTGGGTGTGTGAAATAATAGTTTGTTTTGTTTCTATTTCTTAAACTATCATAACTACATTCTCCATTAAAGCATCCAATGGCCATGCATGCTATGATAATTTGATTACTAAATTATACAAGTACTTATATAAACATTGTAAAAGCTTTCTCACACACCACTTGGTAAGTTTCCAAAGGGTATTAAGGTTATGTAAAACTAACCTCCATACAAAAAGAAAAAATGAAGAATGAACATAGGTTTGCACATTGGTTGTTTGAGATGTCTGCTTTGCAGAACCCCATTAGCAGCTGCTCCCTTCCTTTGATAGAATTCATGGTACAGTACGCATGCATTACATTGTGATACAGTATGCATTACATGAATTCTGTTTAAAGCAAAAACCCTCACAGCATATTATAACTGATATTATTTATTATATTCTGATGATTGCTTATTATCCTACCTGTCAAACAATGATTAAATGCTACAGTATGAATTGTATATGTAGAAAAATATATAAATATGTGTGTGTATGCACATATAAATACTATATATATATACATAATATATATATATATATATATATATATATATATATATATATATTATATATATATATATATATACACATATATATATATATATATATATATATATATATAATCTTCTACCTACTGTTCTAAATTCCTAATTCCATCTACTTTGCCATCTATTTTTTTTGTATTCCTTTAGAGTATTAGACCATATGGTAGGAACATACTGTCAAATTTAATGAAGTCCCATGGCATTTCCTTTTTTTTGTTAAAACAATCTGAATATTTTGCAAGAGCTGGCATGGGATTTAATTTTAACATAAATTCCGTTATTATATATGTTTTGTTTTTCAGAAAACTGTGGGGGTAATTCAATATACTCCAAAGCAGCTAATGGCAGAAATAAACTAATTTATGTCAATGTGGGTTCACGTCCAATTGTGGTGCATCAGCCACTTTAGAGTATATTGAATTAACACACACATGTATATATATATATATATATATATATATATATATATATATATATATACAGTGGTCGACAAATCACCAAAAAATCTACTCGCCGAACAAAAAAATCTACTCGCCACCTAGTACCACACGTGTGCTGCTTGGGCCAATAGGAGCTCGCCACGATGTTAAATCCACTTGCCCGGGGCGTGCAAATGTATAGGTTTGTCGAACACTGTATATATATATATCTATATATATATATATATATATATATATATATATATATATTCATGTGTTGTCTAGCATTTTTCCAAATCATCAGATGATGTTGAACTTGTTGCAATGTGAAGGCCTCAAAAGAATTAACTGTTCTGTCATTTGTTCATTACATCTAAAATCAGTAAGCTTACAAACATAAGCTTTTCCCATCATTTTTCTGTGAAATTTGCAGATTGTCATCCATGTTTACTAAACAGTGCTATTCCATACACAACCTTCCAGCCCCAGAAGAAAGTGAAGTGAAAGCTTGAATTAAGTGACTGGGCATTAAGGTGACTTATGGAATAGCACTGATTAGCCTTTGTAAATCCTGATCTAAAACCGAACAATCGTAAATCGCATTACTACAGATATTGGTATATTACTTTATTTTGTTTAATTTTATATTTTTGTAATACTGAGCATAAAGATTTTATATGTATTGTGTCTTTTGATATGTGATTAGGATTGTTTATATTACCCTTTTTTATTGTATAACTTCATTGTTATGGTCATGAGGCACATCCATTTGAATGTAATGCAATGGGCAAAGTTTTGAATTATCATAATTACATCTACTCTCAATTTGAAAGTTAAATAAAGGGATAGAATAGAACATGCCACTATACCCCTGTGGAAGCTAACTATAGTGGAATGCGTAGGGTTACGTTTTGAACATCCTATCGTAATCACAAGAGCAAAGAATCCTGTGGCAGAGCAAGGAACAGCCGAGAGGAACAGCGAAGAGAGACAACTCGATGCGAATGTGTGGGGGTGTCGCTGATATTCCTGATGTCATTGTGGAGATGAGGAGAGGAAATCCCACAGAGCGCAAAACTGACCTCCAAGACAGCTGAGACACGGCGGGAAATTCTGTTTACTTCCCTGTTTGCCTACCGATGTAGTGCTTTGGTCGGTCGCTATTGCCGTCTGTAGTCCTTGCTGCACCATACCCCATACAGCGCGCATTACAAGTTTGTGGGCGTTTGCACACAATCTGACAGAGGGGTGAACATGGAAATTTAGCGTTGTTTGCAATATTAGCTCTAAACACAAGTGGGACATCAAGGTATCGTACAGGTATTTTGTCTTAAAAATCAAAATGCAATGTACAGTACTGTACAGGCAACTGTCACTTATTTCCGTTCATGTTTGCACGATCCTACCTTATACTGTATCACACAGTATCACGCTGTATGTACTGTACTGAGTTTACAATTGTACAGTATGTAATGATATTGAATAGAAATGTAAGATGTTAAACTTGAAAACAGCAAAAAGTTGTTTTAGAGAAAAAAAAAATTATTTGCTAATGCCAACAAAAAGTTTAAATCAATAATGCAATACTACAAAGGCTCTTTTTCAAAATGTACAGTTCTTTTATTTTTCTACTACCGGGCTGGCTCTTGGACATGTTGGCCTGTAAAGAGAAAATATTCAATATTAATAATCTCCCATATCCTACAGTAGTGTGCTTCACATGGTTGAAATGCATATGCATTTCATTGAATTTCTGTGCATGCGTGTAGCTATGGAACCTGGTGGAAACGCATATGTGTGTCATTGAATTTCTGCACATGCTTGTCTCTATGTGACCGGGTTTAAAATAAAACTAGTATACAATAGATGCATGAATTACAGTTCTGTATGTGTATTATAGGTGATTGGATGTGTGCCGCAGCGGATTTTAAAATCCCCCATCCCTAGGCACAGCTGTTGCGGCCGACTCCTTACCTGCCGTCCCCCTCCTCCTCCTGAACCACAGCGTCAAATAATGCCACGGATGTCACCTATGTGACGTCCCATGGCTTCACGTTGCCAGGGTAACTTGACACCATTTGACACTGTGATGTTGGGTTGCCATGACGCTGCAGTTCAGAAGGAGGAGGGCGACCGGTAAAGAGGCGGCCACAACAGATAAAATTATTCCCATTAGATCCGATAGCCCAAAGAGCACGGTAAAAGTGTATGGGGCGGACATTTTTGCTGCCCCCAAATGTTGCCGCCGTGGACATGGCCTAATGAGCCTAATGGGAAATCCGCTACTGGATGTGTGCGCTTTATACTTTTCTTTTTATATATATATATATATATATATATATATATATATATATATATATATATATATATATATATATATAAATATATATATACATATATATATAAATATATATATACATATATATATATATATATATATATATATATATATATATATATATATATATATATATATATATATTTCTATGTGTGTATAAACTGCACACATACATATATAGATATGCTAGATTTCTTATTATGTTACCAATCAAATAATTATGAAATGCTCATACATAATTGAGACATTATTGCCATAGGTACTACACTATGTAAATTGGTTTTTGCTTTAAACAGAATTCACTGGGGAGACTAAGCCCTCATAAGCTTGACATAGTAGGCCCATAATTGGTTAAGTTGTTATTTCCTTTTTACCTATATCTGTGTGTCACAAGGACTTATCCTTGGTTAAGAGAAACTGCCTCTGAATGCAGCAAGGAGATGGGTGAGTACCATCAGGCAATTAAGTCTACAGCTACAACAACAGAAACATCTAAGAGACTTTATTGGTGGACTGTTGTGTATATATATTTATATATACTGTACGTGTTTTGGGTTGTAACCAGCGTAGTTAACCACCCAGTTAGAAAGGGCTGGAGTAAAGGTTTAGTTATTCTCCAAAGTGAAGTAGGCCTTGATACTGTATATCCTGGTCTGAGAGAGAAAGGGAGGTTTGTCCTCCCATTTTCTAGGTCCTTCCTGCCTGCCACGATTGTAGCGATGTAGCATATTACCCTCTTTACACCACTCAAAAACTGCGACCACTGTCTAAAGACATTTGGTTAACGATTTTATTTTGTGTACGCTTGCAATTTTTTAAGTAGTTGTGTAGAATAACAGGAGGAGGTAATAAGTGCAGAAATAAGTGAATAGTTTGCACTAGTTTTGTATGCTGCAATTTAATTTATTAAGAATATTCAGAATTACATTTTGCATGTACTGCAACAATTGTTTTTCTTAAATAAAATACCTATTACGGTCAACAAGTCATTTAGATTGTAAGCTCTCTGGGGGTGGGGTGTTTCTTTTCCCATGGTCTGATTTTATGTTTGGTGCGCTTATTGTATTATAATTTCCTGTAATGTCTTGTCTCTTTTGTAAAGCTGTGAGTATATTGGTTGCTCTGTATAAATATAAGTATACATAACGATGTAGCAAGACTTGCTGTCTCCGGATTTAAAAATCAAAAATGTGCGGAACCGGACAGTGTCTGCCGTGGTCTCGCGGTGGGGGGTCCAAGCTTTCAGATCAGACCCCTTGCAGTTTTAATCCTCCGGCGCCGTGACCGAAGCTTGCCCCGGTGCTGAAGACAATCTTCTTGGCTACATCTGTACGTACAATAGAAACAACATTTTGCTTGGTTCTGGCAATTTCATGTCAAGTGATGACATTGTAGAGTATGCGAATTTAGTAAATGATTACATTAGTTACATATGTTAATTTACACTCTCCAGCCAGCATTCCAATGGTAACTCAACGCTTGGAAGTTTGGCCTTTTTTCACACAGTGGCATTTTGTTTCACTGTTCTGCAACATACCAAGACACAATCAGCTCATTTTCTCACATATAGTGGTTTATTAAAGATGTGATTACATTTCAAAAATGTTTTATGCAGTAATTTGGAGGAAAGATCATTTGTTTCAGAAAAGAACACTAAGGTACACAACTTCAATTTCAAACATAATGGTCCTAGCATGTTGCAAATTCTGTGACCTTTTAGCCTGCTGAAGTATAACTATTTCCTCATGTCCCCTCACAATCATTGCATTGTTGGCTCAGCATTCTGATAGCATCTAAACAAGTTCAGTGCTTAGTTAGAAATAGCCCCATAAATATTTATGCAGTTATGAGTAGGCTGCTTACAATCCCAGCTATGTGTCATCATTTAAAATTGATACCATCAGTTTTGGCCAATGTATGATTAAGCTAAACGATTTTAAATTACATTTCATATAACTGCTCTTAGTTCACATTAATTGTACAGTGTTAGAGCCACACAGAAATGCTCTAGCTACAATAGGTTTTTTTTAGACTGTATTTTTAATCATCGCTGCACAAGATACAGTTTTCCCCTTTTTTGTAAAAACTAGAGATAGAGAAAAAATTGAATAATGTGTAATTAGAATGAACAGAAAAACACTAGGGTTAGGGAGTGATCACAAAACCACACTAATTGAGGCAAATAATGAGTAAATAAATGGTAATCCAAAAAAGTGGGTGCAAACTGTGAACTGAAAAGTGAATCAGAAAAAGGGGGGGGGGCAGGAGAACACAAATTGGATGTGTCTCCCAAAAGAATCCACTATAATGCACTCCTACTAAATTTAAAATTTTAAATTTAGTAGGAGTGCATTATAGTGGATTCTTTTGGGAGACACATCCAATTTGTGTTCTCCTGCCCCCCCCCCCCTTTTTCTAATTAGAATGAAGGCAACATTTTATGACATATTAGTTTTCTCATATAAAATTGCAGCATTACTACCAGTGGTGGCGATTGTATTGCCTTTAAATCCGCCAAAAGATATGCAACAAAGCACATACTTGAGTATTTATTAATGTCACGATAAGTGCATTTTATTTTGCATATAAAAGTTTGTGTGTAAATGATAGCACTGCTGCCTACATCTGCTTGTTCAAACTCAAGCCTCCCACAAGAATATCAGTTAAAATGTCCTTCATACTTATTCATAATAAGTATTTTCTTTCTTGACGATATATTATAAAGTACAATTATTCTAGGCCCTCTCAACCCTGACAGAAATATAATTAAAATTTGCCACGTATACATTTAAATTTTTGTGGAAGCATTTTGGCAGCCATATATTATTCTCAATTCATACTTGTGTATTTCAATGAAAAATAAATATGTATTGTTTTGTTGAAATTGCTGTGCTGATGGGGCACAATGGATGCTCTTGACATTGACAGTTATAGCAGAGTCATCTAAGAAATCTGTAGGACCCCCTCCTGCACCTCCCTGCTACACCACAGCTGTGTCACAGTAGGTGGAAGAATAAGCATCTCCTTTCTCTTTGTACATTGTGTGAGGGAATAGACGAAGAGTAGAAGGATATGCTGCATTTCATTTTCAAACGCACCGTATTATGGCAGTTTGATGAGCATATGATTACAAAGAAACTATAATGAATTAGTCAGATGTCAGCTTTTTTTTAATGCCAGCTACTCTGGGTTTAATTGATTTGAAGACATTGGGATCATTACTGGTTTTCTACGGATGAAATGAATGTCACTTCTATGTACTTTCAAAGAATTTGAAAAGTTGCACATTTAAAAGCACTACTTACGGCAGGAAATGAACTTTGGGGTCTAAAGTTCACAGGTCTTTAATTTGTTGGTCTTTTGTGTAAGACCTCTAATTAGTTTGGTACGATATGCAACATGTAAAAAATGGATAAAGGTATGCAGCATCATGTTCAGTGTTTTGAAGGAATTTGGAAGTGAATATGTGATACCAATATTGTCTTAGCTGTAATGGTTGTTTAATTTTGTTTTAATATAACATTGGAATTGGTTTCTCTGTTGATTTATAGTAACTTCTTTCATACGTCCAGTGCCGCTCTGATTGCAGTGATATTTAGCATTGAAAATGGCAGAGATCAGCTTGTGGGCACTGGGCCACAGACAGCTTTCCCAGGGCCCAAGACTTATGTTTCCACCAGGGCCCCCCACCCACGTGTCGGTGGCCCCCCCATTTCCTTTTACACCCCCCTTCTCACACACCTCCTCTCTCACCCCCCTCTTAAACTCCCCCGTCATCCTTTCCTTCCCCCCTCTCTCTCTTACACCCCCACCTTTACCCTCCCATTGCATTTCTCACCCACCACTCATTAACCTCCCTCCCCAATATACGCGCACACGCACAGTGACACACACACACACACACACACAGTGACACACACTCAGTGACACACACACACAAAAACAGTGACACACACACAGTGGCACACACAGTGACACACTGTCACGCACACACACACGGGAAGGGAGGGACAGATGGACAGTGCAGAGGGAAGGGGAGGGAAGTGAGGGGGGCAGAAGCCAAGAATGGGGAGGGCCCGGCTTGCCTGCACAGAGTGGAGACTGTGGGTTGCCGACAGGGAGGCCAGGACCTTGATTGTCCGGGCCCGGGACAGTAATCCTGGCTGTGCCCCTCCCTGTCAGCGCCCCTGTGTGTGCAAATCAGACAATCCAGTGACAGTAACTTCAGTGTAATTTTCCTTTGGAAATCATTCACATTCCAAATACAGACTCATTCAATTGACGTTAAAGTTACTAATTGGACTCCCTTGCCCTTTAATATTGTTATATTTTTGATGCAGCATTAAAGTTATTTTTTTTAGAAATGTCAGCGTCTCCTGCTATGTGATCAAAGAGATCATACATTGAGAATTCCTTTGCTTTCACATGCCTTGAACTGCTAATATTATAGATTGTATTTTTAATGATATTGTAGATGCTTCTCCAGAGTACTGTTTATAGTCCCAGGTTTCAATAAAGATTCCGGTCTCTCTTCCTTCTTGTACCAATCCCCTCATTGGTTGAACAATTTACCAAAGACCCCCTCAAATCTGTTTCCCGTCTAAATTCCTTCAAGATTTTGTCTGTTTCCCATTTTCAACATGTTTGTAACAGTAAATTGTAATGTTGTCAATTTTATTTTGTCTCCAGGACATACTTAAAAACAAGAGGTAACACTCGTTGTATTTTTTTCCTGGTAAAATCCTGGAAAAATATTTTATAAATAAAGAAGATACGCAAAATGTTCCCAACATTTTTTTTTGTTAACAAATAATACCGTTCGTCAAATAAAATGAGCAGTTTGTTTCTTGTAATATTGCAAAACTAGTATCATTTCAATAAATTTGTTTAAGATGTTTCAAAATTCTTAAATTTAATACAGCCAAGGTGACATATTGCTTTTGAACATGATAATAAGAAACATGCATTGAAAAAGAATCTGATTCATTATATCATCTTCCTATATTACAAGCAAACTGCTTTCTGAACAGATACAATTATCTTGTACAATCTTTATTAATGTATCATGAGCCCTACAAGTCTCCCTTGGCTCTGCGTAATGTCATCTGGAAGCTCTGTAAGTAGGGTTCAATGGGCCAGCTTTTACTTATTTCTGGCCCTGATTACATTGACTCTGATTTTGATTGTGTATCTATTAAAGAAGCAGCAAGAAGCCTATCAGAGTTCAACTTTTATAATGTTAATATCTTGCCCCTTGAGTATGTCCAGCTGTTTTTATTGTTTGTTTTATTTTCAGACATGAATTTCTTAATCACTAGCTTCTGAGGTTACCATAGTAACCTTTGACTGCCATGGACTCTTGTGAGATCTTCATTTGAACCTCCCTGACACTTAATGCATATACCCTCTACGGAGCCTCAGATGCCAAAAATGAAAACAGCATTGGAGTGGACAAGAGGATAGCTATTAAAGTAAGTAGAAAATAAATGAAAACAAATGTTGATCAACGCTGACTGCTTCTTTTATACAAAGTCACTTGCAACCCACTTCTGACAAGGCACAGATATTGAACAATGTATTTAACAATGTCCAAAAATTCACATACCAAACTGAATAGATCTATGAGCAATTAAAAAAGTAATCCAACATGTTGTCCTTATTATTTAAAATGTTGATAATGGATTTGAATATAAATTTTAATTTGTAGTGGTTTCAAATATTTCGGCGTAGATCCACAGAAGGACGCAATTTTTTTAAAGATCGGTAAATGTCAATTTAAGGTATCTATATTGGTAACACATATACCCAAAAGTGCTTAGCACTATGCTGGTATTTTCCTTAAAAAGAGCAGAAGAATACATTTTAACGGATGTTAGGGCTACTCATATACAAATCATATAGTAATGAGCAGTTTACCTAACTACGGAGATCCTCCGTTACTGTTAATGTAATGCTAATAACACAACAATATTTAGCACCTTCCAAAAGATGCCTTTACTCATACAGTATTCAGATCCTGAGGCGCATTGCATTATTTATACAAATAGCCTTCAAGGGAAAAGGGAAGGTCTTAATTGCTACCCATAGGAATGGACGGAGTGTAGGATTTAACCTTTACATAACATGTATTATACTAACAGATATATGGTGGAACATATAAATGGCTGAAACATAGCAATAGATGCATATGATTTTTTTTCCAAGAGATTAACTACAGTATATGATTTATAATGATTAAAGGGAATGTAATATATGTTTATGTGGCCTACTATTGTATGTAATTTTGAGTGTAAAAAGTATGTTTGTACAAGAATTAATCCACATATATCAAGGAGACTGTCACGGTAACTTGTGATAGGATATAACATACACCAAAATATCTGGGTTGAATTGAACACGACTTAGATATAATAAATATAGTTTATTCCTTAAAGAAGGTGAACACACATGATATACAAAACACAGACAAAATAGGCACTTACTTAGGGGTTGGGGTGATGAAGTAATCAGGTTACAGGATTAGCAATTCATCCAGCAATACAGGTTCAGGTGAAGACATCACGAAAAGACACGAAGACCAGTGAACATAGGACTGACACTGGTTTATATGTAATTCCAGTCCTATACTTGTCATTGAGTGCAGATCATTGGAGAACAATTATCTGCACCCAATCTCTCCTTGCCACCTCACCTGAGGGGCAACGTAATACCTGCCCACTGGGCGGGTATTATTCTAATCAGTGGCTTATTTCCTTAGCCCCCCTCCCACAAGCCTGGCGTCTGAATGTCTGCTTTGGCCAGGAAACCCTTTGTCTCGAGGTGTGAAACATCACACTTATCATAAAGTATCCACGTCATGCTTTACTTTGTCTTGCATACACAAGCAAGGTGGGGGAGTCTTTGATCAGGGGTTTATTGTAGACCATTTGTCTCCCCCCTGAGCATTAACATACCATCTGGGCTCTGAGTTTTTATATCAGACCCAAAATACAATTCATTCTTTAATACCTTCACATATTAAAATAATCCGTTCTGTGGGTCTGAGCGGGCTGAAACTTGCCAGGTCCTCATGCCGGAAGACCTTTGCTATAGTGGCCAAGTTTCAGCCTTTTACGGCCCCCAGAACCGGAGATACAAAAAAACAGTTAAAATCCCCTATTAACTTTAATGCAGGATTCTCCGCCATAGCTAAAATAAATCTCTGCTTTTCACTCTCCCATTAAAATCAACGGACTCCGCCGCTATAGGCTTTCAATGGAGCAACTCCGCCGTTGAAGTCAATGGGCTCCGCCGCTATAGGCTTTCAATGGAGCAACTCCGCCATTGAACTCTAGGAAAACCACAATTTTCACATTTGCCCATACTCCTTCTGGTTGATCGGAGAGGGCTGGAAATGGCCATATAGTCATGCCAGAACAGTGACTACATGCAACCCAAATCCCAGCCCTCTGGTCCTCACAGAACCAGAGATATGGGCTTACACTTTTTACACTGTTGGACTTAGCCATTTTGAATCCATGTGGCTTTTCCCCATTGGAATCAATGGCCGGCACCGCCATAGGAAATGCATGGGCCTGCGCCACCATAGGATTCAATGGGACCTCCCTCGTGGCGAGCGCGACCCTTTACGGGGGTCCCTCATTCCTGGACCCGGTGGTGGTCGAGTGTGGGGGTTCCTAGGGTCTAGGGGCAAAAAGAATTTTATTTCTGGGTGCCCTAGAACCTGAGGTTCCCATGCAATTGTGATTGAACTTGACCGGGGAGTGATCAAAGCTCTTTTTAGACGTTATCCGCTTCTGCGGTCTGCGGTTTGGATGGCTGCCAACCCGTTCCTGGTGGTCGGCGTCGAGGAATCCCCATTGAAATGGATGGCTCCATCGACTTACAATGGGGAACCTCCGCTCCACCTCTCGGGCGCCACCTGCTGGTCTTCTACCGAAACGGGCACAAATCGCCAGAATCTCCATAAGGTTGCATTGGGCTGCAATGGCGACCTATGGAGAGCTGCAAAATGGAGCCTGAAAAGGCGGGAAAATGGAACAAAGGGCTGTAAACACTGAATTAACATTAACCCTTTCCCTCCCACATCAATCCCAGTGTATGTGTTGGTGCAAACACGGGAATGGGAACAATACACATTTACAGGGGAATATACATTTGGTTGCTGAAGCAGGGTAAAAACACATTACTGGACCACAGTCCAGTTAACCCCTTGCCTCCCAAGTGAGAGCAGGGGTGGCCAAATGGGGTGTAACCCCTTTAATACTGGGCCAAACCCCCTCTCCCAAGACAGAGACAGAAGTAGGAAAAAATTATATTTTATTACACACTTTTGCGGCATGGTGTGTAGAAAATAAATAAAACCAATTTAACATTAATTACAAATATAACTAGATAAACAGAAACAATCAACATACTGTATGTAAAAAGAATTAAAAACAATGCCTCTCTTTGGTCGGGCACTGCCTCCCACCCTTGTCCCATGGGGACAGCCTCTCCAATAGTGCACAGTTTGCCATCTGGTGTCCAGGGTGCGGCCATCTACTCTGATGGTGGAGGAGGAGGGAGAGTCTCCACAATGTGTGATATCCCTGATGTGGGCAGGGATTCCATGGATTCACCTGGGGAACTTTGCATCGAGGGGGAATGGAAAGTGTCCAACCCCCTGCTGCATTACCCAGGTGAACACATTTAAAGATGCTGTATGCTGGGTTAACCTAGTGGTGACAGCAGTAGTGTGCTATCTCAAGGGGATGAGTATTAATCAGACATGGCGCTGTAATACCTGCTCCTGCCGTCAGTCAGATTGCTCCCTTCTTTGTGTGCTTGGCGTCAATATGGACAAGATGACCCGAGATGTCTTGAAACAACACCCATTGTATTTCAATCAGCTACCTCTGGTGCTCCAACAGCACCACGACATTAGAGCCAGGTGTTGGCTGTCTCATTGCTGCAGCTGGGGCAGCAGGTGTAGTAGGCCACTGTGCAGCTGGATGGTCAGCCAGTGGAGCAGCAGGTGGGGATGCCAGAGGTTCAGCTTGAGAGACAGCCACAGCTTCAGTTTATGGGAAAACTGAAGCATCAGCTTGGGGGACAGCCACATCTTCAGCTTTGGAGGACAGCCGTATCTTCATATTGGGGGACAGCTGTATCTTCAGCTTTGGGGACAGACAAAGCTTCAACTGGGGGGGGCAGCAGCAGCTTCAGTCAGCTCAGCAGGATCATCTGTGACCTCTGTGAGCAAGAGGGTCACTGTTGGCCTGTATTTGCAGTACAATATATAAAGAGCCTGATCCACAAACTGTTGCCAAGCGTTAGAAAGCCTTTACTCCCATCCACATGAATGAGAGCTGAGCATGCTACAGTTTCTAAACCTTTTGTGGAGCAAGAATATTTAGAATGCCGGTCATTTTCAAGTATGTTTTGGGCACTAAGCTATGTTAAGTACTTTCAAAGTGACTTTTCTAACATGATTGCAATAGTTAACATCAGAAGTTTGGAATTCATGTAGACAGGAATATGATCTGAGGGACACAGGAAAATAGGTAAAGCAGTGGGGTGCTCGTTAGCAGAAGGAAGAGCAACAAGATTCTTCAGTGACCCGTAATACTATAAGCAAATTGCTGATGTTGAATTTTAGGAGATAAGTGGGTGTACAGTTGGTGTTTATATACCTTTAATAAGATGATTAATCAAGTTCGAAAATAACTTTTTGAGGTACTGATAAAAATATAAGTTAAAAAATATATATATTATTAAAGTTTTCAAACAAAAATGGGAGGGGAAGGGGAACAAAAAGAAAAGAATGGGGAGGGAATCTGGGGAAGGGGAAGCAGCCATTCTGTATCAGAATTCTTACATGCATCAACAATCACATTACATATCATACAACATTTTATAGATGATACATTCTACACTCCTGAGCCCTCCCTACTTCTGTGTTCATTCCCTTTATCCAGCATCCCAGGAGTCCCAGATGCTATAATACTTCCTTGAAGTAGGATTCAGAAATTAGGAATCTAACCTGTTAGTTCAGTGGAAGAAGCCGTGCAAGTAAACATGACCCGAGTGGAAGAAACAGGGATGGCCCTGGACTTCGATTTTGGCTCGTCCGAATTGCCAGGAGCCTGGAAGGAATGGTTACGGGTGCAACTGGAACAGAGATGATCCGTATTCTCTACCGGGGAGATGGATGTGGGGTGTAGTCGCAACGCCCAGCACACCATTCGCATGATGGATGAGAAGCCCTTCAGAGAGCGTTCTCGCCGACTCGCTCCCAGGGATGTGGAGGATGTGAGGGCCGCTATCAATGACATGGAAGCCGCCGGGATTGTCAAAGAATCCCGAAGCCCTGCGCCTCTCCTATAGTTGTGGTGAGAAAGAAAAATGGAACTGTGAGACTGTGTGTAGATTATCAGACGCTAAACAATCGGACAGTGCCGGATCAGTATAACCTCCCTTGCATAGAAGAGATCCTCGATACCCTACACGGGAGCCAGTGGTTCAGCGTACTGGATCTACGGTCTGGGTACTATCAAGTCCCTATGAGCCCAGAGCATCAAGAAAAGACAGCCTTCGTCTACCCCTTGGGGTTTCATCAGTTCACCCGCATGCCCCAAGGCATATGTGGGGCACCCGCCACCTTCCAGCGATTAATGGAGAAGACGTTGGGTGACCTCAACCCCCAAGAATGCCTGGTGTACCTAGATGACATCATAGTCTTCGGGAAAACCCTGGAAGAACACGAGTACCGTCTCTTGAAGGTATTGGATAGATTGTCCCAAGAAGGCCTCAAACTCTCTCTGGACAAATGTCGGTTCTGCCGGCCCTCCATAACGTATGTAGGACACATAGTGTCCGGCGCCGGAATCGCCACTGATCCTGCTAAAAAAGAAGCTGTTGTTAACTGGCCTCGCCCAGAGAATGTGGGGGAGCTGCGCTCATTCCTGGGTTTTTGCGGCTACTATCGGCGATTTGTGGAAGCGTACTCACGTAGGGCCAAAGCCCTCAACAACCTGCTCCGCATATACCCGTCTGAAACGTGCCCGAACAACCACTCTGCCAAACAGCCCTTCGGGGATAAATGGACCCCCGAGTGCAACCAAGCCTTCCACGACATGAAGCAGAGCCTGACGGCTGCTCCGGTCTTGGCCTACGCCAATCCCGACAACCCTACATCCTACACGTGGACGCCAGCCTGAGTGGTCTAGGAGCCGTGTTGCATCAAAAATATCCCGAGGGGTTGCGACCCGTAGCATATATCAGCCGTAGTCTCACTGTCAGTGAGCAGAACTATCCGGTACACAAGCTCGAGTTCTTGGCCCTTAAGTGGGCCATAGTGGACAAACTTCAGGACTATCTGTACGGGGTGTCATTCGAAGTACACACCGACAATAATCCTCTCACCTGCATCATGACCTCAGCCAAACTTGATGCGACCGACATCGCTGGTTGGCCACGCTCTTCAATTACAACTTCACCTTGAAATACAAACCTGGGTATTTGAACAATGGAGCTGATGCCCTGTCGAAGCGACCGGGGTTGATCCCTACCGCCGACGAAGAGCAGTGGGAAGAGATTCCTGGACCCGGAATAAGAGCACTCTGTGGCATGGCAGCCATCATAGATGAGCAAGTAGCCTTTTCGGAATTACGGGTGGCCGACTCCCTAGGGTGAACCTCTACCGCTATACCTGAAGCCTATCGTGACCCGAGTGGGATCATGTTACCCCCGATCAAATCATTGCTTGGGAGGACATGGTACGTTACCAAGAACAAGATCCGGTCGCAGGGACTATCCGTGAGGCCATTCGACAAAAGCGACGGGGCCTGCTCTGCCAGACTCTGGGGGATGTCGGAGGTATACTGATGCGGGAGGCAGATAAATTTGAAATCCAAGATCGGTTGTTGTACCGAGTGGTGAAGTATCATGACCATCCGGGTCGCCGCCAACTAGTGTTACCAAAATTACTACAATACTTAGTGTTGAAAGCTCTCCATGATGAACATGGACATCTGGGGGTAGACAAGACTTTCGGACTAGTGAGAGATAGATTTTTTTGGCCAAAAATGAGAGAATCCGTGGAGCATCACTGTCGAAGGTGTGTGCGGTGTATCCAACGCAAGACTCTACCCACTAGAGCTGCCCCCATGGGCCATCTAAAGAGTACGGGACCTATGGATTTAGTCTGCATGGACTTCGTGTGCATCGAACCCGACACCCATGGTATAGGGAACGTGCTGGTCATCACTGATCATTATACCCGCTACGCCCAGGCCTTTCCGACCAAAGATCAAAAAGCTATTACGGTGGCTAAGGTGCTCTGGGAGAAGTATTTCATGCATTATGGGCTACCTCAACGTCTGCACTCTGACCAGGGACGGGACTTTGAAAGTAAACTAATAAAAGAATTACTGAACCTCTTGCACATTAAAAAGTCCGGTACTACCCCTTACCACCCAGAAGGGGACGCCTTACCCAAACTTTTCAATCGCACTCTGCTGGACATGCTGGGCCCGCTAATGGGTGTAGAGAAGACTAAGTGGAGTCGCCATGTGGAAACTCTAGTCCATGCTTATAATTGCACCCGACACGAATCTACCGGGTTCTCGCCTTACTTTCTGATGTTTGGCCGTGAAGCCCGTTTGCCAGTGGATATCCAGTTAAGAGTCTCCACCGATGGGGTGCACAATTCCACCCATTTTTGCTACGTACAAAGATTGCAAGAGAACCTACAGAAGGCCTATGGGCAAGCCGAGAGATGCACCGAGAAACTGAATGCCAGGAACAAAAGGTGTTATGATCACAAAGTAAAACATAGAGACATTAAACCTGGTGATGCCGTACTGCTCTGCAACCTGGGAGCACCGGGAAAACATAAGTTGGCTGACCATTGGCGGGAAGGGGTGTACGAAGTAATTTCTCAAATGCCTGGCCTTCCAGTCTACCGTATCAAAGACTCGGAGGGTCGGATAAAAACATGGCATCGCAATCATCTGCTACAGTACCTATTCCCCAAATAGAAGAAGGAGACTTGGAGTGGCCTACATCTCTCCTGAGTGGGGAACTGTCATCAGGACAGGAAAGTCTGGAAGATCCAAAGGAAGGAACCTCTCAAAGGGGCCTTCCGGCCGCGGGGGCATCTCCCGGAGGAGCTACGGGCAAAGAGCCCCTTGGCCCCATGACAGAGTCACTGACTCCAGTGAGTCCGCCGCTAGATCCCCAGAGCCCATGCTATGTGCCACAAAGAGACTTTACAGCTATACCCAGCCCCTCAATGGCCGAGTTGGAAATACCAGATGAGAATTGCTACTCTCCCAAAGAGGTAGCGCAAGAGAAAGTTCACAGAAGCCAAAGAGCTGACCAACCTCCCACGAGATTGGCTTATGATCAGTTCGGGGCACCCCATTATGAGACTCAGCAGTGGGCTCGCAGCCGGGTTCAATCAGTGATTATCATGTTCAGTGAAATGTACAAGTTGATAGAGAGACCGATGTATTAGTGTTTTTCATTATATCACTGGTTTTGTTGTTATCATTGGCCAAGCGGGGTCGTTGGAATCCACAGGGGGGAGGATGTAGCCGTGACCCCTTATTCACCCCAAAGAGTGGGATGTTGCGCTTGCAAATGGTAGTTGCAAAAGTCCGCGAAGGAGGACAGTGCATTTGGCGGGAGAAAGCAGTCCCTTGACCCAGCAGCCCTGCGGGGAGGGTCAGGTGACAGAGTCTAGCCAATGGGTGGAGGAGGTGCCAGAGATATAGGCAGTGGTTGCGCGCACGTGGAGTTAGAGCTGATTGGAGAGGAGACGGAGAGTCTGTGAGGGGAGGTTGAACCGCCCCGGCGCAGGCCAGGTGCCCCAGGCCCAGTTAGCCCTGAGTCACCTTAGAGACAAGCTGAGCTAGGGATCGCCTTAGTGAGGTTCCGGTTCCCCTAGTAACTGTAAGTCTTGACCGGGACTATACTGTCGAGAGGGAGGTCTGGGCTCAGACCCCCATTGGTGTTGCAGGAGTCCGGGTGGGAGCACCCCGGACCCTAGAGAGAGAGAGATCGGTGTCGACGTACAGAGACCCTTTTTGAAGATCGTGGCAGTCCCGAGCACCGGAGTGCTCGGCAGGTATTTCATCAAGTGCACCAACTGTACCATTCATTCACCCGAGACATAGTGGCTGCGCAGTCACCCATACACACACAGAAGGGAAAAGTGGAGAAATCCTCAGGCGCGTTCTTCTGCTTGTGGCTCCAGGACATATATGGACGTAGTAAATAAAAGAGAGAGGGGGACCACAATGAGGAAAAATTCAATATTCATATATACCTTGATTTTTCATTTAAGGGGAATAAAGTAGGGGAGGTGACACACTCACACTAGGTATCTGGTCCTGGTCAGATGACTATTCCTCTGGGTGGAGGGTGGGTTGGGGGTGAGGGGAAACCCCCTGATGACACCTCAGAGAATAAGGAAAAGGGAAAAATAGTGTAATAACGTTTAATACCATACAAAAAATAGAGATTAAAAACTCACAAGCGGCCAAAAGTTTTTGGCATAGGGAGGAGATAGATCCAGACTCCACAGAGCGTCCCTCTCAAAGATGGGTTGTCATGTGTAGACTGTTTCCAGTTGGTAGTGTCTTCTGGATGGTGTGTACAGTTCAGCAAACGACAGGGAGGATTTCCAAACGCCTGTGCACGGGCTGGGTCCTCCTCTGTCTGCTTTCTTCTCTGCACACTCCTTACAAAGCCCCCGTTTGCGTCTGACGGTTTTTGGTCATCACAGGCCACCGTAGTGAAGAAGTTGGATTTCCAGTTTTGGCCAGCATCTCGCCGGGAGCACATGCGCATGTGCCAAGGAACGGGGGCTGTGTAAGGAGTGTGCAGAGAAGAAAGCAGACGGAGGAGGACCCAGCCCGTGCACAGGCGTTTGGAAACCCTCCCTGCCGTTTGCTGAACTGTACACACCATCCAGAAGACACTACCAACTGGAAACAGTCTACACATGACAACCCATCTTTGAGAGGGACGCTCTGTGGAGTCTGGATCTATCTCCTCCATATGCCAAAAACTTTTGGCCGCTTGTGAGTTTTTAATCTCTTTTTTTTGTATGGTATTAAACGTTATTACACTATTTTTCCCTTTTCCTTATTCTCTGATGTGTCATCAGGGGGTTTCCCCTCACCCCCAACCCACCCTCCACCCAGAGGAATAGTCATCTGACCAGACCAGATACCTAGTGTGAGTGTGTCTCCTCCCCTACTTTATTCCCCTTAAATGAAAAATCAAGGTATATATGTATGTTGAATTTTTCGTCATTGTGGTCCCCCTCTCTCTTTTATTTTCTACGTCCATATATGTCCTGGAGCCACAAGCAGAAGAACGCGCCTGAGGATTTCTCCCCTTTTCCCTTCTATACAAGTATACAGAGGTTGGCGAATCACCTCTGAGAGACTCGGGCAGCAGAACTGCATTGTGTGAAGGACTACAGTCGCGTATCGAACAGTAGGATATCTCTTTTGGTGCAACTTCACTATCTCCTTTTAACCCATACACACACATAGGGCCTGCTGTGAGTGGGAGGACTAATCCGTAAGGATCGGACACGGGGTGGGCTCACCCGGTGGCGGGTGTGGGGATTCTTGTTGGCGTCCGACGTGGCGCAAGGTGTGGGGCGTCCGCCGTGGCGCTAGGTAATGTTGACGTCCGCCGTGGCGTGCTATATAACGTATACATATATGTATAGGAATGTTATGGCATGTAATGTACTGTGAGTTTTGTCTGCAAGTAAAAGAGATTGGTTTTAGAACATGGCTGTGTAAGTGTAATTCTTGCATATACGTCCTGCGAAGACCCACTCCCCCTTTGGCGGGAGCTGTCGCAGGTGGAGGCGCTGCACCCGTTATACATATTGCGCGCACCCCAGGCTCTCCGTGGCAGAGACTTAGGCCCTGTGAGCTGGCAGGTAATACAGCACATAGTAGCAGCTTGCTAGTGATAGGAAGCAGGGCTACATAAAGGAGAGAAGTCCTAAGGTGCAAATAGGGATATGGAGACTAATAGCAAAACAGACAGAAAGATTCCCCAATGAATGCACTCAAAAAAGTATGGAGTAGTGAATACTTTTAAAATTAATATTTATTCAATGTTAACGTCTAAAATATATTTTGTACAGAGGGATGTGGTAAAACTGTCCACGACCACTCCCCTATAACACACCAATTACTCATACCAAATGATTGATTAGTCATAAGGAGACAAACCTGAAGGAAACACTAGTCTCTAGAAGTGAAAGAAAAAAAGAGACGGAGTGAACAGCGCTAAAGATGAAATGTAAATTAATATAACCCTACTGAGATTGCCCATGACAACTGGGCTAGGCTGCCTGGTAATGCTGATTGTACAATCAGATAACAGATGCAAAGAAAAAAAAGGAACCGGCGCCTTACAAGTCCAATGTGATGACTAAGGAAGTCCAATGGATAAGGATAGTGTCCCAATGGTCAGGGGAAGTGTGCGCATGCGCACAAAACACGTTGGGAAGTTTTCCTCAGGGGAAGTGTGCGCATGCGCACGAAACGCGTTGGGAATTTTTTTAGAGCTGTTATTGTATGAAGGAGAGACTTGAGTGATGCGGCCGGCGTAAGTTGAGAACGGAAGGAACGGAAGGAACACTCATCCACTGGACCCACCCTATAGTTACGGAGCATCTGCCCGGGACACGCAGGGAACTGCCTCAGGTTTTCCAGCGGCGTGGTGCAGAGAACCAGTAGGAAAAATCGTGCTGTTCCAGTTTTGTTTCATATGCCCACTTGCGATTGGAATCTTGTGAGTAGGGTTCTGATTTTACCGTATCCGGACCTGGTGATCTCTCAATCATCCTGTACTCTTCATTTATGTTGTTTTATATTAAATTAGCTTTTATTCATTTTAAGCCTCGCTATTGTTTGTTTAGTTAGTCCTGTCTGTCTGAGTGTTCATGATTGTTCAATGGGCTCACATGTGAGGGTTTATATATATATATATGTAGGTATGCTTATATTGGGAAGAAAGTATAAGTAGCAGCGGAAATATAGATAAGAACTGTAACCTAAGACATGCCTAGTACAGTAACTTTTGTCACCTAGTGGAAATGGAGCCAAATAAATTCCGATATCTCTGTCCCCTGGCAAACCCTTCACGATGACAGGAAGAAATTTTTCCCGCATCTGCTCTTCCAATGGAGTTAAGATTAGAGCTTGTGCTGGCGGCCCACCTCCAGTGCCAGAAACATGCATCCGTTGTGCTTGGATTTTTTTCTTTAAGTTTGCCCTGATATCATCGAATCTCTTGCAACAATTCGCCCGGTCCCTGACATGATTCCCACACACAGACACAGCCACTGTTATTTGATCCCACATTTCATTTCTGGATGCTGAACTTGTCCGCCCTTGAAATACATACAAAATATATGACGTTAATTATTATTAGTAGAAGAAAGATGATGGTGGTCACTGCATGATAGAACTCAGCCAGAAGTAGTTAAAATAAGCTTTATTTCAAGATGCTGCACATTACAGAGAGAACATCTCTGACGCGTCCACATAGTGACTCTACACCGCATTACATTTATACCTTACAAGATACACTAGTCTCTCAGTTTTGAGTTCAGCTATTTTTGACATATATACTATATAGTTAATTATATTCCTTTGGATTCAGTACTGGTATTAGGTATTACAGTACCTCACCAGTTATTTTAGTAAATAGAGTAACTATATTTATTGTTACATCTATTTCCTTAGCAGTTAATCAATTTATTTAATAGCCCATTACTAGGTACTTCTAGAGACAAGTGTTTCCTTCAGGTTTCGTCTCCTTATGACTAATCAATCATTTGGTATGAGTAATTGGTGTGTTATAGGGGAGTGGTCGTGGACAGTTTTACCAGATCCCTCTGTACAAAATATATTTTAGACGTTAACATTGAATAAATATTAATTTTAAATGTATTCACTAGAATAATTAGGGTTTGATCTAGCGGGATCCTAATACCCGTCACATCTTTTATTAATTTCAAAACTGTCCTCCAGTATGTCTACATTACAGGAAAATACCACTAAATATGTGTTAGGGCTCCTGTCTGTCCACATCCCCTCCAGCACCTATCAGAGCCCTCTGGGAACATCTGATTTAATCTTTTGGGGGTGTAATATCAACAAAACAAAATGTTAAAAGGGAATATATATGTTACCATACAAATAGAAGTTTTACCGCATTCTCCCATATACCTTCCCAGTCCTCCCTTGTTATCTCTGTCTGGAAATCAAGCACCCACTGATCCATATATTTATGGGCCTGGGTATTCTTTTTTGGGATTAAACCCTGGTACAGGGATGAAATCTGCCCCTTTTTATATACCTTTCTTTTGCATAGATCTTCAAATCGTGTGGATCTAGGGAATTGCCCACCATTAAAACCTTGCCACACAAAATGTCGGACCTGCATATACTTAAAAAACTCAGTTTGGGGTAGTTTGTCTTTTGCCAGCAAATTTCCCACCTCCAAAATCCCTCTATGTCTCCAAGTATCAAAACCCTCTCCCTGAAAACCTGGGAGAAACCCTGGGTTACCAAACAATGGTGTGAGCCTGGATGGGACCGAGACCCCCCTTCTTTTTTGCCATCTGTCAAATTTTCAAGGTAAACCCGATTACTGCCGGTTCAGACTGTCTCCCAGGCCCCGTCCCAGAGCCTGGCCATAACATGGAGGGCAGCCCAACTGTTTATTTGAGTGAGCTCTCCAAGTCCACCCAAGCATAGACCCCCCTCGGAGAGTGCCAATAAACCATTTGTTTCATTTGAGAGGCCATATAATATTTTAGAATATTTGGGACTGCAATACCATTTCCTTCCTTAGCCTCTAACATAATTGACCTGGCTATTCTCGGTTGTTTATGTTTCCAAATAAATGGCATGATTAGATTTTTAATCTTTTTTATACTTGTGTATGGGACAGATATCGGCAATGTCTGAAAATAATACTGAAGTCTAGAGAGGATATTTATCTTAACCACAGTTATACACCCTATCCAGGAGATATGAGAATTCAAGACTAGATCCTTTTTTATCTTTGAGAAAAGATCAGGTAATTATACATGTATAATGAGTGATCATCGCTAGTAAAATATATCCCCAAATACTTCAAATGGGTCTTTTTCCATTTATAGTCAAAGTGCCATTTAAGGACCTGAACCTCCTTTTTAGATAGCGTTAAATTTAAGGCTTCCGACTATCCCATATTTTTTTTGTATCCAGATAACTCACAAAATCCCCAGATTGTAAATTCAGGAGAGATGTCAGTGATTAGATATGGTGAGAATAATATCATCTGCAAACAGTAATATTTTGTAGCACTCATTCTATATTTAAATCCCTTGTTTATTGGGGATGGCTCTGATAGTAGCCGCGAGTGGTTCGATTATTAAGGCAAAGAGAAGTGGAGAAAGGGGGCACCCCTGCCTGGTCCCATTCTTAATTCTTTTCAGATTCCTATCCCCACCTGGAGTCTTCATGGTGGCTTTTGGAGACTGTTGGCACGAACCCCCTGTAGAAAAACCCCGGAGGATCCAAATGCCTCTAGTGTTTTATCCAGGAAATCCCACATTATCCTATCAAACGTCTTCTCCACATCCAGGCTCAACAAGACAGCTTTCAGTTTAGACCAGTGTATCTGGTTAATAACATTAATAATTTTCTTGTTTTATCCGACGCCTGGCGTTCAGTCACAAATCCCACCTGATCATAATGGATTAAGCTAGGAAGTATTGGATACAACCTGTTAGCCAAAATTTTACTATAAATGTTCAAATCTGTATTTAGCAGTGAAATTGGCCTATAACTGCCAAAACATAAAGGGTCCTTTCCCTATTTAGGGATCACCACTATATTGGCCTTCGTCATCTGCAGGGGGGGGATTTGTTTTCACTAAGGAAAACATTAAATAAATCCAACAGAAAAGGCCCCAGAATTCCTATAAAAATGTTATAATACAAATTTGCAAAACTCTCAGGGTCAGGTGCCTTTGATGACTTCAGTGAGCTAACTGCCTTCCCAAGCGCTACTGAGTTATTTTTGCGTTTAAAATGTTATGGTCTTCCTCTGTCAATTTTGGGAGGTTACAATCCCTCAAATAAGCCCCAATCTGGGCCAAGGCAGGATTTTAGCATTCGGGATTGAATTATCTAGGTCGTAAAGTTCTGTATAAAATTTAGCAAACGCCTCTGTAATCTTTGAGGGATTGTATGTCGCTTCTCCCCCTTTAATCTTAATGGCGGAGACTGATGTCCTCGACTTGATTCCTCTAAGCTTGTTTGCCAATATAAGGTCTACCTTATACCCTTTTTGTAGTACGCCTGCTTAGTCCACTTAAGGGCCTTTTCTACATCCTCCAGCTGCCACCTCCTGAATTCCCCCCTTGCCTGACTCAAAATTTTATACATTTTCCTAGCCGGGATTTTTTTATGTGTACTCTTCAACGGTACAATTTTTTCCGTTAAATATTTTTATTTTTCCATTTTCATTCTCTTTCTGTATGATGCTACTGAGATCAATTGTCTTCTAATTGTGGCCTTATGTGCCTCCCATAATATTGCGGCCAATTCTACAGACCCATTATTAGTCTGGAAGTAGTTTTATGTGAGTCTCCAATATGTGAGCTAATCTCCTGGTGATTTAGTAACGAATCATTCAACCTACAATGGAATGATTGAATCTTGGCAAATGGGGGGGTCAAGCATAATTGCAACCAGAGCATGATCCGACTACGTAATAGGCCATATATCTGAGTGAAACAATACTTCCAGGATATTGGGGGTTACAAATACATTATCGATTCTGCCCCTACTGATAATATTGAAATGTTGATTAAACTAGTGTTATTGGGATTATAGAGCAGTTTTATGATCCTCAAATAGGCAAAGAATCACTTTATACTGATTTATCCTTTACTGCAATGTAGAGAGGAAATGGCCTATAGAGTTTTGTAATCTTATTAACGGAAATATGTAAGCATGTTACATATGTTATTTAACAAAGTATTCCTCACCTGTATGTGTGGGTGCACTGTAAATAAGAGATTAATGTTTGTTCTGATGTTCTAGGTTGTGTCTAAAGTGCCATGTATGCATGAGATTAATATCTAATGTATTGTAAATGTACTATAGTGTCACTTATCAGATCTCTCGTGATCCGTTTAGTCCACAAGGGTAGGTAGTCCCACTACCTGGGAGCGTGCAATAATAGAACTGAACAGTTCCTCCAGAGGGGTCAGGTGCAAGGGTACATGTGAGCCTCCTCCTGTCTTCCTTGTCTCTTCAGCATGAGCAACCATTTTTTTTAACCTACAGTGGCGGCCGGCTTTAGCCTCGTGCAGCCGTAGCGGTGCAACTCTGATAACCGCGAACAGATGCATTTTGTTTTGTTTTTTGTCCAAAGTGTATTGCGGTATTTTAGCGCTCGTTATATTAGCATTTTATTATCGCTGTCTGCAATAATGCAATACCGTCTAAAAACTCAGGGGGGCGTTTGCGAGCTGTTGTCTTCGAAGTCTAATACTTGAGCAGTTCAACCTACGTCAGAAGCTCTTTTAAATGTACAAACATGAATAAAAATTAATAAAAAAATTACTATTGTACATAATGTGCGCGCGCAGTAATTGTAAATTTGCATATTTATACATGCATTTGCAGTGCTGTATGTCTCATTTGAAAATTGTTGAAACGCGTAGGCGTGTACAGTACTGTAACAGTATCACATTTCGGCATATACAGCGCTCTCCCCTCGCTCGCCCTCGCACACACACAGGATAATTTACTGCACTGCAGTATTTCAACTTCTTATCTTCTCTACAGTGCAGTACACCTCTCCCACACCATGGGATGGGAGCTACAGTAGATAGCTGATGATTACTGCGCATGCGTCTGTAAGTTCACCACTGCTTGCTTGCCAAGTTCAAGAGTGAGTGACAAAAAAAAAAATTCTAATTTTTTATTTTCTCCACAAGCCTGCCTAAACCATCTTGATATTACGATATTCAATCTGTGCTGTAGCTTTTGACTTCGACACTGTGCGTTTGACTGCACATGGTTGATTTGTGTGCTTTTTATGTACTGTATTTGGGGTGTAGGGATCAAATTATTATGATGATCTGTTTTAACTTGTATTAATAAAGAATGTTTTTACTTACTGTACACATATCCTGAAAACCGGGCCTGTTTGCTGCACTGGAGGACTGGAGTTGTGCAGGCCTGACTGACTGTTCTGTACATCATCCTACTGTAAATGTTTTGACTTTCTATACTTTAATAAAGGAGATGTTGTGTTTTTTAAATTTTATGAATAAAGAATTTTTTTTAATAACACCATACTGTTGTGCTGATTGTAAACCATACTAACATAATACATGTAGAATAAATGCATACTTTTTATTTTTTCGGGTTTATTATACAGTATATATAAAAAAAAGTATTGTATACGGTCTGAAAACATCAGCATACTGTTTCAGGTATTCTATCCTAATCAATAACAACGGCCACTAAACTGTAGACTCTGGTATGTGTTTTTTTTTTACTCAGATTCAGCAATGTGCAGGCATTGTAACACAAAGCGATATGATCCATCGAAATCCCTCCATTTGCCGTTTTCCGCATAAGATGACAAAGTTTTCTTTTCTGAGGAACAAAAAAAAAAGTAAAAGTTTTACTGTAATGGTCAGTCAGTCAGTCCCCTAAAGAAGTTCCCACAGTCAGTCCCACCAATAATTTTCTCGGGGGGCGTCTCCTGTTCAAATGCGCATGCGCCTACCGTCAATGTGATGACAAGCATATGCGTTTCAAGAAGGTTCCAATGCGCATGCGCCTAGCTTTTCACCAATTGTGCAGTATCTACTGTAGAAGCCGCTCAGCCAATGATATTGCTTACAGTAGAATCGCTTGACTTTTGAATCGCACTGATATTGATATTTTCAAAATAAAAAAAACAGAATAAAATACAGCAAAATTACTCACCATAGACTTTCCCAATCAGCTGGCGCCGAGCCACTGACGGTCCCGTATTCTTGATCATACACATCGTTGACAGGTGACAGCGGGACTACTACACCTGTAGTCAACTGATGAGGCTGGAAATCGCTTCGGTACATGCAAGCTTGCTCGAAACTACGCGAAATCCGTCACAGGCTGCAGGTATCTGGGCGTGACAGACAGCAAGGGTTGCCGGTCACCAGGTTTTCACTGACGGTCGGACCGTTATTGGAAGCTGTCGCTGTCGCATTGCTTGCCAGCGACTGACATTTCTTAGTTGGTTTTAACACGACCTTTCGCCTTTTGCCTTCTCCATGATCATAGATACGGAAAAAACCCGGTGATACACACCAATTCCCTCCAATTAAATCGGGATCAATACGAAAAAAACATGGATCGCTACATAACTTTTTCCTTATTGCACGCTTCCAAACATGAGCATCTGGCGAAAATTTGTAAAAGTCATAGTTTTCGATAAAATACTGATAAATTTGAACAACTGTTGCCATCTTATCATCTGTTGCATTAATCACGGCCCATATTAAATAAGGGTACGTTCTGTCGGGTTTTTGGAACACGGACTGCAGTTGTGCACTCATGTCGGAACTCTCAGGACAATAGAACACCAGACACTGCGCATTTAGTTTTAATATGAAAAGCCTAAATTGCTACATTATTGTAACTTCTTCCTTCAGTCCCAAGGCCAATTTACAATGGACCACTGTGGTATTTTTTTGAAACACCTGCAAGTCGACACATTACTGAAGTGCATGCGCATTACAATTCATGAATATCTGCCATCTGGCGGATACGCGAAGAATTTCAACCAATTAAATCCGAACCATTATCAAAATACACATCAACCGCGCCTCAACCACGGGTGTGAATGCAACATGAATGCGGTATGAATGCGGTCAGAATGCGGCATGAACGTGGTAAAGTGCGTGGCATTCGGAAAAAAATCCCGGAAAAATTTGGAGATGTTGGAGAATAAAAGGGGCCGCGGCTGTAGGCCTTACTGTCTGCAAATATCTTTTTAAGCATGTCGGTTGTGAGGACAGTATTGCCAAGAGCATTAATCTGGTCCAGCATGCTCTCCCAAATGTACTGCTTTCCTCGTAGTGCTGTTCTTCTGATTCAGAGCCCCCATTCATTTGGAGTGTTTAGCCCCCAAACAGTCTATTAAAATCTCCAGCTCTCATCATTGAATGTTTATCTTCTTATTCTGCCTGTCCCAGTAGCAGGAGCAGCCCCAGCAGCGGAGGTAGAAGGTTGAGCAATCGTCTTTACTGTGTGACAGTAGAAAATGGCTGAGGTTTGCAGTTGAGCATGCGTACACTACCGACACACTTTATTGCAGCATGGCTAGCACCGCAAGCCGGGGGATGCCCCGGCGTGCTAGCCGCACTCCCTCAGCGTGCCGCGCATCACCGATGCGCGGTCACGCGTCATCGGGTGCCTGCGCCCCCTGCACGCGCGTCCAGGGCTCCCCGAGGGAGCCCTGGTGTCCCGCGATGTGGGGGACGGCGGCAGGGGGTTCCGGGGGACCCGGCGGACCCGGCAGCGGGAGGGAGAGCGCCCCGATCAGAGGGCGCTCTTCCGCTGCTTCGGCGCACGCCCAGCACCCTCCGGCGCGCGCCAGGTTACTGCTGCGGCCGAGAACGGGCAAATGCTCGAATAAACTCGGCCGCAGCAGTATTTATTTTAAATTATAACATGCTCGTGGGTGCAGTATTAGGGGCACGCTGCTAATACATAATGCATCACTAACTAACGTCCGCTAATAAACGTGTTCCAATGCGCATGGGCAGTGTATTTTTTAACACACCTCAATGCTACGATAATTCACGGTCATCCAGGTAACGTCACAATGGTTATTTTGCTTACAATCGCTATTTTTGCATATCATTAGCTATGAGAATACCCGTTAATAAGGAGAAAAATAACGTCCATTCCCTATTTCGGGAATTGTTACGTCATTAGGTCAAAATGAGTGGAGCTCCGTGAATCTATCCCATAGTTCCTAGTAGTTTAGTTTTAAGATGATTCTGATTGCTGCGGAATATGTTGGCGCTTTACAAAACAACAATAATAATAACAACAACAACAACAACAATGTACATTACTTCATTTTACTATGTTGTAATAACAAAAAAGAGTGTGACTTCAAAACTTTTTCAATTTAAAGAAAGACTTGTCACACATTATTGTGGTCTCTACATATTTGGAAATGCTGTCCTATACAGTATTGCCCTCGCCCTGTGCTCCCCTAATGATTCCCAAGTACCCCAATATAATTAATAACTTTACTACAGTATCTTGTATTCAGTGTGCAATGGAGAAGTTAACAGCACAAAAGCCACATATATATGCTGATTCTAATTCATTTATTATCTATAAGAAGGGGCCTTCTTCTGTAAATTATAGAGAATATCAGGTTGACCCTGCCCCGTTAAACAAATCATGCACATTTGACATATAATAGTGTCCCAACCTTCATCTTAAGGGATCTTGTCATTTATTTGACAACGGGAAAAAAGTCTGGAATATGATTTCACTGTTAAAGACAATTATTGAACATTCAGCCTTGGGTTTTAATTTCAGGTTACAACATGTTTTTTATTGATGATATTTATCAGGTGTACATCTTGTTTGACTCAACTTGTTAAAGTATCAAACAGTGCTCTGTTTTTGTGCAAAACTTTCTGCTATTCCAACAGCTACATATTTTGCTGTGGTATGGTTTTTTTCTTTGTCTTCAAATGTGTTCGGGAGGAATCGTCCTGTAAAAGTACTAAAGGAAAATAGCTACACATGTAAACAATACAAAAAAATCTCTATGATGATGCATTATATGTGATGTTTTTAATGAAGTGTTTCATAAAGAACTGGGAATATATAGAAAAGTTTTGGCAATTTCAGTATATACAGTACAGCCTGTGTACATTTATAAAAGCTCAGGGTTTTAGGAACACATCATCCTGTAACAAAGGTAAATGTTTATTCATCTACGGGTGGGAAACTCCCATCCTCAAGGGCCACCAACGGCTCAGGTTTTTAGGCTCTTCGATTGACTCACTGATTGAGCCATCTGTGCCGAAGCAGAGATATCCTGAAAACCTGACCTAGTGGTGGCCCTTGAGGACTGGAATTTCCCACCCCTACTCTATTCCATTCTCCAGCAACATAGTGGTAAGGTGTGGTTTCATGGAAGTGAGATACAGTATGTGAGAAACCAGACACTAAATCATTGGTCTTTCCATGTAATTGTCTGCAGATACTGTTCTGAACCTACAGTATGTGTACCTTGTTTGAAATGTTAAGTCACAGAGGACTGGTCAATTGTCACTCGTTCAATACATACAGGCCCATATTAACCAAGCAGTGTAGTTCAATTATCATACCTACCAGCAGGGCCGGCTGGGATGTTTGCAGGGCTTGGTGCAGGGACATGTGCAGGGCGTCAGCTCTTACCTTCTCTGGCAGCACAATCTGGCAGCATCTCATCTCCTCCTGGCATCTCCCCCTGCATGGTCCCATCATTATGGCTCGGCGACGTCAAATGGCTGCACGTTGCCATGACAAATATGCCCCACAATCTATTTTTATCTTGTCCACATGACTGAATTTTATGAACCATAGTTTTATATTTAGAAAACTTAAACATGGCTGCCCTATATCAGATCCCTCACCTGACCTGCCTTCTCAACTATACCTTACTGTGCTGAAAGAGGATGAGTAATCAGTGCATGGATGTCTGATGGCAGGGGAGAAAGTCCCACTCCAATCATTGGTGTTGTTTATCTAACTAAGGGGCCTATTCAGTAAACTTCGATAAGTGACTTATCAACAGTTTTGAGCACTTTTGTAGCTAGTTTACAGTCCCTGCCCAGATTAATTTCCAATCTATGTGTTTTGGTGCCTGAGCACAGGGAGATAAAGTGACTTGCCCAAGGTCACAAGGAGCTGAGATTGGGATTTGGACTAGGCTCTCTTGATTCAAACTCAGTGTCATTGTTTACAGAGTCAGTGTTTTTACTCACTCAGCTACTCCTTCAGCCCATTAACAAGGTAAAACTACTCCTAACAGAAAAATAATCAAACACAAGTATATATTTTCTGACCGAACATACACCAAGGAATTTAAAGGAAATGGGTCTCTTCTTACAAAACGTTCTTGCCAGGAATCTGTGTTGAGAAAAATAAACATTTATGAGAAAAATATCAAGACCCATAACTTCAAACTTTACTGTACATCATAATTTCAGAAACTTATAGTACTCACTGTACTCTTGGACATAAATACAAAACGGTATATCCGTGAGTCCCCTAAGTGCATTGATATAAAAAATGTATAGATTTATATACTGTTTTGCAAATGGAGACCACATAGACTGTGTAAAGCCCTTCACAGCTGGATTTTTCATGGCTAAACGCAAAGGTGCTCGAGTCGCCATCATTGGCAAGTCAAAACAACCCGCTAACATAAAAATGCCCCAATAAAAGTATATGTTTTCTGAAAATACATATCTCATGGAGCTTAGATATTGGTAACTCATATTTCCACAAAATACTTCCTGGCTGTGAACTTTTGTTGAAAACTGTGGTCGTCTTGAAATTTTTCTCATGCCTTTACACTATTTTTGGACTTTGCATCAAAATTCCTCCCACAAGTTCAGTGTAATCATGGAAATTAATACTTTATTTTATCGCTCTGGGTCCTCTGAGTACACTAATAACAGATATGTGTAGCTTTACAAACTATTTTGGCAAGCAGAAACCCAAAATGAGTAAAACTGCGTAAAGCTCGTCACACCTGAATTTTTCATAGTTTGGCCATGGCACATAGTTTGGCCATGCCACATAATTTGGCCATGCCACATAGCTTGGCCATGCCACATAGTATGCCGATGCCAATGATAGGGAGTACATTTTGCTGAACACAAAATGTACTCCCTATCTTTGGCATGGCCAAACTACTCTCTCACATAAAAATACTCCCATAAAAGTATGTATTCACTGAGGGTGTATGTCACGGTAGCTTATGACAAGATATAATGAACACCAAATATCTGGGTTGAACTGAACGAGGCTTAGATATAATAAAATATAATTTATTCCTTAAAAAAGGGGAACACAGCGATATAGTACAATTAACAGACAAGAAGGTAACACTTACTTAGGGTTGGGGAATGGAGAAGTATCAGCAAGCAATTCTCCAGCAATCCAGTGACATTCAAGATGGTATCAGAAGAAGAACTAAAAACTGTGGGGTTGACACAGTTTATATACCTGTGTAACACTATTCTTAACATTGAATACAGACTATTGGTGAACAATTATCTGTATCCAATCCCTAACGTGGAGACACAGATTAACCCATGCCCCCCAGCTAATTAGCCCATGTGTACTGGGACTCTATGGGTAGCCCCATAATTAAATCAGGGGCAACGACCAGTCTACCAAATGAAGTATCTGCATTGTTTGTAGGTGTAGACATAACACTTAAAAACCACTCCAGTTTGATGATTCTCCACTCTCAGGTAACAATTAGAGTGGCAGAGTCTGCTGATTAGTACTTGGTCGGTTGATTAGTACTTAGTGTAAACAATCAGGCAGTTAATGTTTGATCACAGTGCTTAGGCTCAATCAGCCGGCTGCCCTTCATGACCTATTAGCATAGCAGATGGAGTCTGCATTGTCAGAGCAGATCCAAAATACCATACATATACACTTTAATATCTACACATATTAATAAGTTCCATTCTGGTGGGCTCAGTGGGTCGAAATTTGCCAGTTTTTAATGCCTACAGTGACTCCACACATTGGCCAAATATCAACTCTCTGCGACCTCCAGAACTGGAGATACAGAAATCCACTTTAAAACATTAAAATACAGGATTATAATGAAACATGAGAACAGGGGAACATACATTTTCCTGACATGACAAGGTGTAAGCCACATTCCTGGACCGCAGTCCAGTTAACCGCTTGCCTCCCTGGTGAGGTCAGGGGGTGGCCCTATGGGGTGCAACCCCTTTAATACCGGGCCAACCCCCCTCTCCCTCTATAGTGTACACCACAAGGTAATTAGAAATGGGTAATATGATAACAATATGCAAACAGTGGTCTTGATATTTTTCTCAGAAATGTACTCTAATTTATTTGACACTAGCTGAGAGACCCGGCGTTGCCCGGGATGTAATTTTGGGGGGGCGGACGACAGGGTTGGGCTTTCCCCGGGTGACTGGGTGACTGACTGAATGGGTGGGTGACTGGGTGACTGACTGAATGGGTGGGTGACTTGACTGAGTGAGTGGGTGACTGAGTGAGTGGGTGACTGGGTGAAAGTGGGTGACTGGGTGAAAGTGACTGGGTGACTGGGTGGGTGTGTGACTGAGTGGGTGGGTGACTGAGTGGGTGGGTGACTGAGTGAGTGGGTGGGTGACTGAGTGGGTGGGTGACTGAGTGGGTGGGTGACTGAGTGGGTGGGTGACTGAGTGAGTGAGTGGGTCAATGAGTGGGTGGGTAACTGAGTGAGTGGGTGACTGAGTGAGTGGGTGACTGAGTGAGTGGGTGACTGGGTGAAAGTGGGTGACTGGGTGAAAGTGACTGGGTGACTGGGTGGGTGGGTGACTGAGTGGTTGGTGACTGAGTGAGTGGGTGGGTGACTGAGTGAGTGGGTGAGTGACTGAGTGAGTGGGTGGCTGAGTGAGTGGGTGACTGAGTGAAAGTGGGTGACTGGGTGAAAGTGACTGGGTGACTGGGTGGTTGTGTGGGTGGGTGTGTGGGTGACTGGTTGGGTGGGTGTGTGGGTGACTGGGTGGGTGGGTGTGTGGGTGACTGAGTGAGTGGGTGGGTGACTGAGTGAGTGGGTGGGTGACTAAGTGAGTGGATGGGTGACTAAGTGAGTGGGTGGGTGACTAAGTGAGTGGGTGGGTGACTGAGTGAGTGGGTGGGTGGGTGGGTGGATGACTGAGTGAGTTGACTGAGTGAGTGGGTGGGTGACTGAGTGGGTGGGTGACTGGGTGGGTGACTGAGTTGACTGAGTGAGTGGGTGGGTGACTGAGTGGGTGGGTGAGTGAGTGGGTGACTGGGTGAAAGTGGGTGAAAGTGGGGGGGGCAAGAGTGGCAGGAGGCCACGCTTACCCTCCGTCTGGGAGCCGGTGCACGTGAGGAGGAGGCCCGCGCCACGCTTCCCCTCCATCCAGGAGCCGGCGCACGTAAGGGGGAGTGCAGGAGGCCCGGGCCGCGCCGCGCTTCCCCTCCGTTCCTCGTTGTGAGCGAGGGGGGAGGAGCCTGGAGTTTGCTGCTGAGCAGGAGGGCCGCGCTTCCCCTCTCCGGGAGCCAGTGCACGTGAGGGGGAGTGCAGGAGGCCCGGCCCGCGCCGCGCTTTTCCTCATTGTGAGCGAGGGGGGAGGAGCCTGGAGTTTGCTGCTGAGCAGGAGGGCTGCGCTTCCCCTCTCCGGGAGCCAGTGCACGTGAGGGGGAGTGCAGGAGGCCCGGGCCGCGCCGCACTTTTCCTCATTGTGAGCGAGGGGGGAGGAGCCTGGAGTTTGCTGCTGAGCAGGAGGGCCGCTATTCCCCTCTCCGGGAGCGACGCACGGTGAGGGTGATGGTGCGGCTGGGGATGTTGCGGAGCGTGGGGATTTGGGTGAGGTGGGGAGAGAGTGAGGGGCACCGGGAGAGGAGGGGCACCGGGAGAGGAGGGGGGGTGTAGAAGGTGAGCTGCGGTCCAACGGACGGGGGAGAGTGAGGCCAAGCAACAGAGTGTGTGTGTGTGTGTGTGTGTGTGTGTGTGTGTGTGTGTGTGTGTGTGTGTGTGTGTGTGTGTGTGTGTGTGTGTGTGTGTGTGTGTGTGGGGGGGGGGGGGGAGACGGTGGGTGACTTACTTTGACCCCGTGGCAGCTGGCTGGGGCAGGAGGTGAGTTCGGGAAGCTGGCGGGGGGGCAAGAGTGGCAGGAGGCCCGCGCCATGCTTACCCTCCGTCTGGGAGCCGGTGCACGTGAGGAGGAGGCCCGCGCCGCGCTTCCCCTCCATCCAGGAGCCCGGGCCGTGCCGCACTTCCTCTCCGTTCCTCGTTGTGAGCGAGGGGGGAGGAGCCTGGAGTTTGCTGCTGAGCAGGAGGGCCGCGCTTCCCTTCTCCAGGAGCCAGCGCACGTGAGGGGGAGTGCAGGAGGCCCGGCCCACGCTGCGCTTTTCCTCGTTGTGAGCGAGGGGGGAGGAGCCTGGAGTTTGCTGCTGAGCAGGAGGGCCGCTCTTCCCCTCTCCGGGAGCGGCGCACGGTGAGGGTGATGGTGCGGCTGGGGATGTTGTGGAGCGTGGGGATTTGGGTGAGGTGGGGAGAGAGTGAGGGGCACCGGGAGAGGAGGGGGACCGGGAGAGGAGGGGTGGTGTGTGGAAGGTGAGCTGCGGTCCAACTGACGGGGGAGAGTGAGGCCAAGCAACAGAGTGTGTGTGTGTGTGTGTGTGTGTGTGTGTGTGTGTCGTCACTCCGCCTCAGGCCAATGAGAGGTGTGGGGGCGGGCAGCCTAAGGGACCAATGAGATTTCCCCAAGGGACACAGGAAGATGCAGACAAGCATACAGTGCTTTCACTAATATATAATAAGATACAGTTGTGTGAAAAAGAAAGTACTCCCTTTTTGAATTCTATGGTTTTACATATCAGGAAATAATATCAATCATCTGTTCCTTAGAAGGTCTTAAAATTAGGTAAATACAACCTCAGATGAACAACAACACATGACATATTAGACCGTGTCATCATACACAACTGTATATATTTTTATATATTTATAGTAGAAAGAAGGAGAGAAAAAAGTGCCAGCTCCATAGCATAATACTGTATGCAGATTTATTATAAAAAAGAATAGGCCGCAAGGACATGCACTCACATAGTGGAATAAAAACCTCTAATTTGAGAGAAACTGTAAGCAGACGTCACCAGTTGGATAACAGGTCTAGTGATGATTCACAAGCGATGCAGTGCTGTATCAATCTGGGAGAGCCTTAAGGTGTATACATCCATGGTAACCAAAGTCCGCAGCAGGGCTCCTCTATCTCTCCAATGCCAGCAATAATTTGTTTGCCTCACCGGCGTTGCATGTACACCACAGCTGATCTCGGGGATAAACGCAATCACTCCGTTCTTCCTAACGTTGCTTGATGCACATACACATGGGTTTCTCTATGACACAGGGTTGTCAAGGGTGCTGAAAGACACGTAGAAATTCGAGATACTGCCGCATTCCTACTATATTAATGGATTGTATATGTCAATCGGGTGCATACGGGAAGGAGATAGTGGAAGGAATGAAGGGGTTAATACAGTGGCGGCCGCCTTTATCCTCCTGCGTCTGCCACCATGGGATTTTTAAAAACGCAGCGGCGCGCAGTGTTTTTTTGTCCGTTTTCCCGCGCCACGGGCGCTTTCAATGTAAAGCGCCATTAGCGCTTGTCTGTTGATGCGTCCGACGCGCGGGAAACTCCGTGAGAAACGGAGAACATCCCCGCATTTTTACGGGTAAGTAGGAGGATAGGAGGGGCCGCAGCAGTAGATTAACCAAGATTCCTATGTGCACTCTCTATGACCAATTGAGGGCTGGGAAATATTCAATCCTAGGGTGACCCCTAAATAGCCTCTCATTAATGTGTTAAAAACTTGCTTTATTAAACATGTATACAATGGACAACAATTACACCATTAAAATAAACAGGGAGAAATTACTACAGTGGAGGATATAGTACCAACTCTTGTCTGTGAGCTAGTCTATGTCCTCTGTGGTGAGCTGTAAAGGGAGGAAGTAACCATTTACATAGGTACATGTACCTTGGAGGTATGATCTGCCTTTAAATTCTTTATGGGCAAGCTACCCAGCTACCTGAACAAGCTCCTCACCCCTACCACATGCAGCACTTATCACCTGAGATCTGACTCCAATAGACTGTTCATGGTCCCAAGGCTCAACAAAGTATCCGGCCGTTCCTCCTTCTCTTACCGTGCACCCCAAAACTGGAACAACCTACCAGAGACTCTCACATCCACCACCAGTTTAAGTTCTTTCAAATCTAAGGCTGTCACACATTTTAATCTGGTCTGCAACTGTTACATAAGCCCATAACATATATTTTCTTTAACTGTGCATGCAATGTCTTGTATATAATGTATACCCTGTTCATTTATGTAACTGTATTTGTAACCATGTGTAACGGTATTCCCTATGAATACAGCCGCTACTACCTGCTGTGCAACCTGTGTGGCTCTCAGGAGCCTAAGCCTCCCCTAGGGGAACCTGGGGTACATACATATTATACATCTCTTGGTGCAATGCCTCCACCTGGGAGGGATCCCAACGGAGTGGGAGGAGGCCCTCACAGGAAACAACCACACAAAGCGAGTAAATGTAAAACAGGACTGGCTTTACTGCATAGCAACATATATCAACACAAATCAACATGCGCCACGGCGGACGCTAACCACACTGGGTGTCACGGCGGACACTAACCACACTAGGCGTCACGGCGGACGCTACCACCTCTAGGCGTCACGGCGGACGCTACCACCTCTAGGCGTCACGGCGGACGCTACCTCCCACAACGTGACCCCACCCTGTGTCCAGTAACCCCCACCCAAATGTCTCGTACTCCCAGAGTCAAATACCACTGTGCATATGTGTGTGTGACTGCGCAGCCACTATGTTTGGTGATAGGCCTGGTTGGTGCACGTGAGTTGCAGGTTACCTGCCCGGGCTCCAGCCACGGGTACCGCGATATCAATCCGCACGATCCGACGTTGTCCTCCACACCGCGTGGGTTGAAAGTCCAGCGCGAACAATGTCTCTCCTAGTCTTAGGGTCTTTGGTGGTGTTCTGAGCCCAGAACCCACCTCGCAGGGCCGCACGGCGTCAGCACTGTGTCCCTGACTACTTGACCAAATAATGGGGCAGTGTCCCTATCTAGGGCCTGTCCCTAAGCTCCACAAGCTATTAGGTGGCTCAGGACCTAACTGGGCCCTTGGGGGCTGCTGGCCTATGCAGAGGGTCACTGACCCCTGCATCCACCTCTTACCCCTAGCTGGTCCGGATCCTGACTGCCTGCGTGCTGAAAACCCCGCGAAATGTATCTAACTGGGAGCAGGGGAATCCGGCCTTCCGATTGGCTCCCTGGCGTCAGGTGTCTCTGCCCCTAAGCACCCTGGGGGCTGGCAGTCTATTCTCGCGCATGCGCGAGCTGTCTGAGCCTCCCGCGCTGTGCATTGCCATTGCGCATGCGCAACAGCCCTGTGTATGGCGGCGCCCTGCTTCCCGAGCCGCCGGGCCGGTGGCAACACGATCGCGGCCTTAGCGACGGCCCGATCGCGTCCCCGGCAACCGGCCTGCTCGCCGCTCGCGTCCTAGCTACCAGGGATCTCTATGCTCGCGCTCCAGCCCGATCCACACGCGCGAACGCAACTGGAAAGGAGGGGGTGAGTGCGCGAGGGGGTCCTGGCTACACGCGAGGGGGACCTGGCTACATCCTCCCCCTGGTGAAAACTCCAACGTCCTCGCTTGGACCACATAACTTCCCACCAATGTACAAAAATTATATAATAAAAAATGCAGTAATATATATATATCTTAGCACAGGTAACTCTAAACAAGATTGCATAACTCGTTGAGCATCACAATCACAGACTGTATCTTACTACGAGAACACTGCTGAGCCTCATAATGGGGTGCCCCCATTTGATCGTAAGCAACCCTAGTTGGCGGGTACCTAACTCGTTGACTCCGTCGGAGTTGTTCTTCGGCAACTCCCTCGGGGGAGTAATAAGCATAGTCCTCAGGCCTAGCCTCTTCCCTTGAGGGAGAAATGTCTCTGAGGGTACAAAACACGGGCTCTGTGGATCCAAAGGCTGGCCTGTTGGTGCCACCTTAGTAGGCATTGGCCTACGGGGCCCTTTACCCGTAGTTCCTTTGGGAGATGCCCCTTCTGCTGGATGGTCCCTTTGAGAGGGTCCCTCCATAGGGTCTTCCGGAGTTTCAGAGTGAGTCTCGTTAGTTACAGTCTCTTGACCCACCTCTGATAGATCGAACTCACCGTTGAGCGGTGTGGCCTGTAGTTCCTCTTCTTCATCTCCCACTTGGGGGATGGGGAGAAGGTGATTACGATGCCAAACCTTTACCCGACCTTCGGTGTCTCTGATGCGATAAACCGGGTGGCCAGGCATCTGTGACTCCACCTCATATACGCCATCTCTCCACCGGTCCGCCAGTTTATGTTTTCCGGGGATTCCCAAATTACGAAGTAACACTGCATCCCCAGGACGTAACTCTCGATACTTGACTTTATTGTCATAACGTCTCTTGTTACCAGCATTCAGTTTGGCTGTAGACTTCTCAGCCTGTTGGTAAGCTTGTTGCAGACTGTCTTTTAGCCTTTGCACGTACTTAAAATGAGTGGTATTGAATATCCCGTCCGTTGATACTCGGAGACGCACATCTACTGGAAGTCTGGCCTCCCGCCCAAACATGAGGAAGTACGGGGAGAACCCCGTGGACTCATGGCGAGTACAGTTATACGCGTGTACCAAAGTTTCTACATGACGACTCCATTCTGTTTTCTGCATTCCCTTCAGGGTTCCAAGCATGTCCAACAGGGTCCTGTTGAATCGTTCAGGTAAAGCATCTCCTTCAGGGTGGTACGGCGTCGTCCGGGATTTGGCGATGTTCAGTATTTTAAGTAATTCTCGGATCAGAGTACTCTCAAAATCTCGCCCTTGGTCGGAGTGAAGTCGGTTTGGAAGACCGTAGTGAACGAAGAACTTTTCCCATAGAGCTTTCGCGACCGTGATAGCCTTCTGGTCTTTTGTGGGGAAGGCCTGTGCATAGCGGGTGTAATGGTCCGTGATGACCAGCACATTACCGATTCCTCGACTATCAGGTTCGATACACAGGAAGTCCATACACACCAGGTCCATTGGACTAGAACTCTTTAGATGGGCCATGGGAGCTGCTCGGGTAGGCAACGTCTTGCGTTGAACGCACCAGGAACAACGGCGGCAGTGTTGTTCCACCGCTTCCCGCATCTTGGGCAAGAAAAAACGGTCTCGGACTAGCCCAAAAGTCTTCTCTACCCCGAGATGCCCGTGGTCATCGTGTAGAGACTTCAACACCATATATCTCAAGTTTTGGGGTAGAACTAGTTGTCGCCTATCAGGGTGGTTATGATATTGGACTACCCTATAGAGCAAACAATTATCTATCTCGAACTTGTCCACCTCACGCATGAGTAACGCGACCAGATCTCGGGGAGCACTCTTCAATAGAGCAGGGTTCTTCCCCTGAACTGCTTGTCGGATTATGCTGATCACTGGATCTCTTAATTGATAGTCTAATAAGTCTTTCCATCTTATGACTTTGTCCTGGGTTATGTTCATCCCTGCGGGGTCGCAGTAGGCAGCAGGGATCGCTTGCGACTGGCACCCTAACGAATCGGCAACTCTTAGTTCAGAGAATGAGACCTGATCATTGATGACGGCCGCTATACTACACATTGCTCGCATCCCAGGTCCAGGGATCTCTTCCCATTCATCATCATCAGGGGTGGCACTCAATCCTGGTCGTCGTGATAGAGCATCGGCCCCAATGTTCAGAGGCCCTGGCTTGTACTTCAGGGAGAATCGGTAGTTACATAGTGTCGCCAACCATCGGTGTCCGGCTGCATCCAATTTGGCGGAAGTATTGATGTACGTGAGGGGATTGTTATCGGTCCTTACCTCAAACGTAACACCATAGAGGTAATCATGAAGTTTCTCCCTGATCGCCCATTTGAGAGCCAGGAACTCTAACTTGTGCACCAGATATTTCTGCTCACTGGGTGTCAGACTGCGGCTGATGTAGGCTACAGGCCGAAGACCCTCGGGGTGTTTCTGATGAAGGACAGCGCCCAGTCCATTGAGACTGGCATCCACATGCAGGACATATGGTTGTTCTGGGTCAGCATATGCAAGCACTGGTGCTTCAGTCAGGCTTTTCTTCAAATTCAGGAAGGCCCGTTCACACTCAGGCGTCCACTTATCACCAAACGGTTGACGGGCCGACGTGGCCTTTCTCCCAGTATCTTCAAGGTATATCTTCAGCAAATTGTTCAGGGGTTTAGCTCGACTAGAGTACCCTTCTACGAACCGACGGTAATACCCACAGAACCCGAGCAAGGATCGCAGTTCCGCGACATTATCGGGACGCGGCCAGTTCACCACCGCTTCTACTTTGGCTGGGTCAGTAGCAATCCCCTGGGCAGACACGATGTGTCCCACGTAGGTCACTGAGGTGTGGCAAAACCTACACTTGTCGAGTGATAGCTTCAATCCTTCTTGGCCAAGACGATCTATCACCTTCAGTAGCCTCTCCTCGTGTTCTTCTAAGGTCTTCCCAAAGACAATGATATCGTCCAGGTAAACCAGGCACTCCCGAGGATTCATGTCCCCTATTGTTTTTTCCATCAACCGCTGGAAGGTAGCAGGGGCTCCGCATATACCTTGGGGCATACGCGTGAACTGGTAGAAGCCCAGGGGACAGACGAAGGCAGTCTTTTCCTGATCCTCTTCACTCATGGGTACCTGGTAGTACCCAGATCGCAAATCGAGCACACTAAACCATTGGCTCCCGTTTAGAGCGTTCAGGATCTCTTCAATACGAGGGTACCGTACGATTATTTAGGGTTCGATAATCGACGCACAATCTTACAGATCCATTCTTCTTCCTTACTACCACTATGGGTGATGCATAAGGACGCCGCGACTCCGTCAGTATTCCAGCGGTCTTCATCTCCTCCAGGACATCCCTTACATCGTCCACATCCCTGGGGGCGATACGACGAGAGCGTTCACGGAACGGAGTGGCGTCATTCAGCCTAATAGTGTGTTGGGCGCTGCGACTGCGGCCCACATCCATCTTGCTGGTAGAAAATACTGGTTTTCTTTCCTTCAGCTTGGCTGTCAGTCGATCCTTCCACTCGGTCGGCAGGGTCGAATCTCCGAAGTTGAAGTCCAGGTCGACTAACCGCTCACCTACTGCAGCGGAGTTCACCTGGGGCGCGGTTTCCACCGGGCTGACGGGATATATACTGCCCAGACTTTCTCCTACATCGATGTCCATTGGAAATGGAGAGATGTTTTGGATATACACATGGGTTCGGAGAGGAACTCGGGTCGTCCACTCTTTTACTTCAGGTATTACCCGATACCCTCTCTGGATCTCTTCCTCAGGGTCACTCTCCAGAGAGAACAGATGATCGGTCTCCTCCCGATCCGGATAACAGCACCAAACGGCCAGGCGTTTCACTCCCCCTGGTGAAATGGTCGTCAGTCCGCGTTGACGATTGTAGAGGTCCCCATGACGCTCTAGGGCATATACTCGGTTGCACTCCTCTCTCAGTACAGGATCTAGGCGGGCATCGGCCATTGGCAATTCATTAGTCTCCTTCAAGTAGGCTCTGATTACAGCTCGTACTATATCCGAATTTTCCCCAGGATGACCGGATATTGACACTGTCCTTGAGGCTTTGGGCACACCATTGCCTCCACACTCATGGGATGTTTCTTGCCGGTATTCAATTGAAGTATCTCCAGTTGAACGCTCACAATCCCATCGATGGGGTAATCTTCGTTGCTCAGCCCCCTCACTTTCATATGTTCCGCCGACCGCAGGGGACAATGCTTCAGGTGCTGGTCGTAGAAGTGCCGGTATATTATGGTCACTTGAGACCCGGTGTCCAATAGAGCAGCAGCATAGACTCCCTCTACTACCACACGTACGATGGCCGAAGGGCCCACCTGACAGTAGCCATCTCCCCCTGGAGTTCCTTCGCCTGGGCTCAGGTCAGGAGGGGCTTCGGGAGGCGTGGGGGTGGCCTCGGTGGTTTTGGCTTCTGAGGTCTGCCTCTGACAGATCATAGCCCTGGCCGAGCTTCCTTTACGGGGCGTTTCCTTTTCTGGGGTGTCTCCATTAGGGCACTCTCTAGAGAAATGGCCTTTCTGTCCACAGGTATAGCAGACGACGTCTTTGAAGTCCAGTCGTCTTGGGTAGGTGGGGGAGGATCTCCCCGAAGCCCGCCCTTTCGTTGAGGGCGACTTGGGTGGCGCATCTTCCTCTTTGACAGGTGTCTTGGTCCGGCGAGTGGAGGCTCCCGGGGTGTCACTGACCGGAGGATCTCTGACCTTGGTGCCTGCATGCAGCTTGGTATAGGCCTCATGCCCTTTTACGATCCCCAGAATGTCCATGAAGGTAGGGGGAGGTCCCTCCTTTAGTGAGCACCTGATCATGATCACGATGTGGTGAGTGGGGATGGCCCCTCGGAGGAACTGCTTGCGCCGATATTCGTCCATCTCTGAAGATAGGATGAGGCCGCAAGTTCGCAATTTCCACAGGACCAGCTGGATGCGTTGCAGGAAGTCGGACAGGTCTTCCTTCTCCTTCTGTCGGAGAGCGTAATATTTGAACCACAGCTCGCTCTCCTCTTCCTCTTTGCCATAGATCTGGACTAGCAAGTCTACCATCTGGTGAGCAGAGAGATCAGGGTCTTGGTCACGCTGTGCACTGACCATGGTGGCCGCTGGGGGTCGTAAGCTTTCCAGGATTCTCTGTCGTCTGACCGTTTCAGAGCAGGGCCATTCGTCGATCACCTTGAGGGTATGCTCCTTCCAAGAATCGATACTTTCTTCGCCTGTGGGGACAGGAACCGTTCCTGAGAATGCCTTCAATTTCCTATAATTTTGGGCTTGAGCGGACGTAGTTATCGCTTCCACTAGCTGCGGGAATGTCACTCCTAACAGGGAGCCGTCATTGTCGGAGCCACTGGCTATCGCTGCTCGCTGCCTGTTAGGGGTTGGGGTAGAACTGTTCACGGACCGGTTAGTAACAGATGATGTTCCCGGACTGCCGGCCCAACTGGTGGCCCCTTGCCTAGCATCTGAAGAGAAGGTCACTCTGGGAAGGGATATATCTGATCGGATGGGTGTACTGGCGGCCATATCTCTGTCGTCCCAACCCTCATGTCTGGGGAGGGAAGTGACGTAACTGGAAACAGTTCCCGGGTAAATTAGAGGGCACCCTTGCGGCAAAGTCTCTGGTAGATACACTACTCGTGGGCCTCTATCAGGAAGTATAGCTTGTTCAGTGGCTAGCAATAGGGTGTTTTCTTGCCGGTCAATGTTATAGTGCTTGCTGATAAGGCGGGCGCCCGCCAGACCAGATAATGTCCTTACTGCGCTGCAGACGGTAAACATGGAGACATCAGCAGGCACGCCGTCTACAGCGACCACGTGTCGCAGAAGCTCTCCTAGCTTTTCGGCCCAGTCGACCACTTGTTTGGGCGTGAGCGCAGACATGCTGACTGACAGGGTAACGGTAACTACAAAGTGGGGCAGCCCAGGACTCTCTCAGCAGCGCCTCCAAATGTAACGGGTATTCCCTATGAATACAGCCGCTACTACCTGCTGTGCAACCTGTGTGGCTCTCAGGAGCCTAAGCCTCCGCTAGGGGAACCTGGGGTACATACATATTATACATCTCTTGGTGCAACGCCTCCACCTGGGAGGGATCCCAACGGAGTGGGAGGAGGCCCTCACAGGAAACAACCACACAAAGCGAGTAAATGTAAAACAGTACTGGCTTTACTGCATAGCAACATATATCAACACAAATCAACATGCGCCACGGCGGACGCTAACCACACTGGGTGTCACGGCGGACACTAACCACACTAGGCGTCACGGCGGACGCTACCACCTCTAGGCGTCACGGCGGACGCTACCACCTCTAGGCGTCACGGCGGACGCTACCACCTCTAGGCATCACGGCGGACACTACCTCCCACAACGTGACCCCACCCTGTGTCCAGTAACCCCCACCCAAATGTCTCGTACTCCCAGAGTCAAATACCACTGTGCATATGTGTGTGTGACTGCGCAGCCACTATGTTTGGTGATAGGCCTGGTTGGTGCACGTGAGTTGCAGGTTACCTGCCCGGGCTCCAGCCACGGGTACCGCGATATCAATCCCCACGATCCGACGTTGTCCTCCACACCGCGTGGGTTGAAAGTCCAGCGCGAACAATGTCTCTCCTAGTCTTAGGGTCTTTGGTGGTGTTCTGAGCCCAGAACCCACCTCGCAGGGCCACACGGCGTCAGCAATGTGTCCCTGACTACTTGACCAAATAATGGGGCAGTGTCCCTAAGCTCCACAAGCTATTAGGTGGCTCAGGACCTAACTGGGCCCTTGGGGGCTGCTGGCCTATGCAGAGGGTCACTGACCCCTGCATCCACCTCTTACCCCTAGCTGGTCCGGATCCTGACTGCCTGCGTGCTGCCAAAACCCCGTGAAATGTATCTAACTGGGAGCAGGGGAATCCGGCCTTCCGATTGGCTCCCTGGCGTCAGGTGTCTCTGCCCCTAAGCACCCTGGGGGCTGGCAGTCTATTCTTGCGCATGCGCGAGCTGTCTGAGCCTCCCGCGCTGTGCATTGCCATTGCGCATGCGCAACAGCCCTGTGTATGGCGGCAAGTGGTGTATGCAAACACGAGTGTATAAGTTGGAGTGTATCAAACAGTCCTGCAAACATGTAATGATAGTGCCTTATCCAGCATATTCATAGGACCTGACCAGTCATTTTATGGTGGTATCTGCTGGCATGTTTCCTCAGACCTCCACTGCAGCGCTCCCTGATGACGTCATAAGATGATGTCAGTAAAACCAACGAACGTTTCACGCCTGCCCGGTGCTTTGTCAAGGTGTAGGGGTGCTGAAAGACACTCAATGACATAGTCTTTCGCTGCGCTTGGGTGATACTGTAATTGAAAGACATCGTTGACTTGTGCCCTAACATTGTTCATGTTCAATTCATTGTGTCTGGTTGTGTTTTATTTTTGGTTGCTGTGTGCCTGGTGTTGGCACTGCAGGCCTTTGTGTCTACACATGCCCACCTGTCCATATTGTCTCTTAATTTAACTGAGATCAGCTCACCCTACTTTACCCCTATGTGTTCCTATTTATTCACTTTGTACACACTACACTGCACTTCACTGGTGGCCAATATGTTATGCAGGCAGTGTTCATTGATTTCTTTCAGCAGGTTCTGCTTCGGAGCACACAGAGCTTTGGTGGTTGCCTAGGCAACAGAGGTCTCAGCGTGTGATTAACGTTCACATTCCACAGCTGGTGCACGCTCCGGAGCACAGACCACAGAGTCACTGCAAGTAGCAGTTGTATTGTGCTATGTGCTGCATTCAGAGGAGTTAGGCTGCGGTCCCAGTCACCACCACAGCGCATGGCTCGGCGTGTGCTGTGCTATCAAGCCCCGCCCCTCCAGTCCGGCCCGTCCCAGTCCCTACCTTGTCGCGCACCTTTCCCCAGCGGTGCGCGACAGGTTTTCAGGGCGGCAGGGGAATTTGACCTCGACATCTGCGACTGGGGCGTGGCCACGCCCCGCCGGCGGTTCAGCCAATAAGGGCGAACCAGCCACGGGACATCATAGCCACGCCCCCGCAAACCCACAGCCACGCCCCCTCCCGTCTTAAACCTTCCCTCTCCCCCCAGACCGCAGATCGCGGTGTAGCACTTTGCACGTGCCGCCCCCCCCCACCGGGTGCGCGTGTCACAGTGAAGACTGGGGACTCAGCCTAACGCCCGCCCCTCCGCGTCAGGGGCTGGGCCCAGTACAAACCGTCACGCAGACGTTGCAGCCGCGCCGTGCTGCAAGGTTTTTCCCAACTCAATCAAATTGAGTTCAAACCTTGCGATGGGGGCGTGGCCATGCCCCCACCGGCGGTTCACCCAATGAGGGCGAACCAGCCGCGTGACGTAATGGCCAAGCCACGCAAATCCCAGACTACGCCTCCTCCCGTCGCAAGCTCCCCTCTCCCTGTCAGACTGCAGATCGCGGTTAGCGCTGTGCACACGCCGCCCCCCCCCCCCGGCCGGGCGCGCGTGTCACAGACATTACTGGGACCGCAGCCTTATGTTTGCCAAGGCAACTGAGGATTGAGTGCTTAATCAGCTGCTACATTCCACAGCTGATGACAGCTCCGGAGCACTGATTGCATATGGCCAATGGCTGAGCTTCAGAAAGCAGGAGGAACATCATGTGGCTCCAATTAACATTGTGATTGATTTCAGCTGATGGTGCACGGGGTTTAGGGTATTTAGTCACGGTAAGGCATAGGCTTCACTACACACTCCCTGAAGAAGATCCCTCTGGGGATCAAAACATCAAATTTTTGTGCGTGTTTGAATACATTGTTTTGCTTACTTACCTCTGAGTGCTGCCTCTCTTTGCTGTTCTGCTGCCCTGCTGGATGGTAACTTACTCTCTACATTACTTATGGAACTAGTACCAGGCTTTTTTTGATATCTACATTTGAGTGCTTGTTTTTTCTTTACCCTCATATGCTTATAAGCTTAGCACCCAGCGATGATTTGATTTTGTTCTATGTGTGGCTGGGATTTAACAGGATCCTTTTAAACAGCTGTGTTTACATACTTTGTACTTTCACACTTTACTGTTGCTTTTGTTTTTTTACAGGGACATGCAGGAGTTTGCTGATGTCTCTGGTATTTTTTTCCAAGTCCTTAAGCTATACAGAGGCTGATATAGCCAAATTTAGATCTACAGAAGCTGTTGAATCAGTTTTTGGACCAGACAAACCATCTGACATTTATAATGATCTATTGAAATTGAAAAAGAGAGAAGTGGACTTTTATCTGCATGCTATAACATTATCGCATTATCTTAAAGAAAAACTGCTGCCTCAGGGGTTTAGGATCAAAAATCAACCCACAATTGGTAGAACTGATCCTGAATTTTGTTCAAAGTGGATTGGCATACTAAATAAATTCTCGTTTGACTTAACCCTGTTAGTCATTGAGCAATCAACAAAGGAATTAAATAAAATCAAGAAAGAAATTGACACCATCCAAGAAAAACAGGGACGAGTCTTAGAGGCAGATTCAGACACAAATTGGACTGACAAATTATAAACTGCTGTAGATTTATGCCGGGCAAATCTCATTAAATATTAAAGAGATAAATTGAAACTGGTGACAGCAGACTACAAGGAGCACAGGTCTGCAAATAGTTGCTAGGCATCAACGATCCTGCACAAGGCCGCAGCAGACCATGTAGTAATTTTTCATGCTCTGTAAAGGCAGCAATCACCGGGATGAATTACAACACCAGCGATACAGATCTGTCAGAATCACAAGAAAATCCCCACGCAGTTCTTTATTTAGGACAAGGCATCACTGGCAATCAGAAGCCACCCTTTCCAGGCGGTGTCACCGGGGATGGACCAGGCGAGGTGGCTGGAAACCAAAGATTTCTACCACATCAATTCAAACTGAAACCCGGGAGAGGTGCAAAGGGGAAGAATCAGTCATTCACACTTTATAAACATACATCTGGTCATGTTGGACCTCCTCCGGAGTTCATTCTACTTATGGTGGAAATTATGTTACACAAAAACTTTTTCCAATTTGAACACACTATTTACCTTCAACTGATGGGGACGGCGATGGGGTCAAATATGGCCCCATCATACGCAAATCTGTTTATGCATGAGTATGAACAGATCCATCTTCTCCATGATGCCCCACACTCACTGTATCAAACTTTACAGCTGCTAAATAATAATAATACTAATAATAGCATGTTCTTGTATAGCGCTGCTAGTTTTAAGTTGCGTTTTACAGAGAAATTTTGCAGGCACAGGTCCCTGCCTGGTGGAGCTTACAATCTATATTTTTTAGTGCCTGAGGCACAGGGAGATAAAGTGATTTGCCCAATGTCACAAGGAGCCGACACCACAAATTGAACCAGGTTACCCTGCTTCAAACTCAATGCTAGTCGGTGTCTTTACTCACTGAGTCACTCCAACGTAGATTACATCTTCATGGTGTGGGTTGGTGGTGAGGAACAACTGCTGGAATTTATCTCCCACATCAATAACATCCCTTCAACCATACGGTTCACATATGCTTATAATAAACAGGAGATAATTTTCCTGGATACCATGGTGTACAAATAAGATAACATGCTGTGCACAGGGATTTTCTGTAAACCTATGGATAGGAACACACTCCTGGATGCTAGGAGTCACCATCCCATACTGCTTAATAAGTAACTGCCATACTCCCATTTTATCAGTTTGCAGGATTACAAGTAATCCTATGGAGGTCGCCCTAAAAAGAATGGCTGATCATTTTCGCAAAAGGTGATTAAAGATACGATGAAGGTGAGATACTGCATGCCCTAGTCAAAGCAAGAAAACCCACCAGAGAGGAGCTGTTGACCCCAGTGGACAGACCGCAAAAGTATACACGATTCAACATTGTGACCAGTTACAGTACTGCGTCCAGGCTAATCAAGGACAGTGTGACCAGCAATTGCCACATCCTAGCCAATGACAAAAAGATTAGCCAACATTTCTCTAATCCTCCCCTCTTTTGCTATAAGAGGGGTCAGAGTTTGGGAGATTTATTAACACAGTCTGATCCCACGGATAAGTATGCGGTTAAATCCTCGTGACTAAAGAAAACAGTGGGGTATTTAAATGTCATGGCGGTATGAATTGCAAGTACATGATTTTGGACAAATCTTTGCCCACCCGCACAATGGAAATTCCATTAAAATCTTGGACTTCCTTAATTGTGAGTCAAAGTTTGTGGTATACCTGATCAAGTGCCCATTTGGATTATTCTATGTGGGTAAAACCACAAGAATGCTAAAGGAGCGCATTGCCATGCATAGAACAACCATCAGAAAAGCTCTCCTTGTCACAGATACAGGCGACGATCAGAAAAATCTACCAGTTGCCAGCATTTCAAATAGGTGCATGCCTATCTTACACACATGGAGGTGACAGGCATAAGCTCCTGTTGCAGTTAGAAGCAAAAACTATAAATAACTTGGGGACTATGTCACCCAATGGGCTGAATGAGGACCTCAATTTGAGATGCTATTTATGAATAACTTTATGGGTTTTCCTTGTGTTCCATTGACTTGTGCCCCACCATTGTTCATATTCAATTAATCATGTCAGGTTGTTTTTTATTTTTGGTTCCTGTGTGCCTGGTGTTGGCACTTATTTATAAATTATTTTATTTATTTATAAAATATTTTACCAGGAAGTAATACATTGAGAGTTACCTCTCGTTTTCAAGTCTTCAGCCCTTTGCGTCTACACATGCCCACCTGTCCATCTTGTGTCTTATTTCTACTGAGTAACGAATTGATGATCCAGGGCACAATGCGGATTTTCAAAAAGATTTAGGAAATCAAATAGCACCAAATACGATGTTTCGTCTTTCACAGAGGACTTTCTCAAGTGACTGGCATATAGAAGTCTGAAAATGTCCAGTATATAGTGAAACACCCATGTGAAAGCAATAAAAGATAATCACCCCCAATTGTCATTCATTAGTCCTCAGCTTGTTCCTGCAATCCTCCACACTGCATGTGTCTCCTAAATCCGTCCCGCTGACGTCATCAGATAGGTCCTCCATCTGAAGTGGCTCCCGATTGGCTCGCGACCAAGTACCAGGTGGCAGCAGAGGAGGAACCAAGAAGGTAGGGCTGGGGCCTGATCCCTCGGGCATTGCACGTGGGGGAGGGGGGGCACAGTCTTTACCTGTGTTTGCCGGTAGCAGGGCCCAGAGTGGGGGTGAGTTGGATAATTTACTTCATTAGGCACGTGGGGGGCCAGCAGCCTGCTGTACCGGGCAGCAGAAGAGGAGGAACCTGCTCCAGACGGCCCGCGGTGGACAGGGTAGAATGCTGGGAAGATAGGACACAGGGGATCATAACTCACACAGGGACACAACACACAACAGTACAGAGTAATACAGATACAAAAATTACAGTACAAATAAGCAATGCTTTACAAACCAAAAAAAAATCTACTCTCCACCTAGCCCCGCCCTTTAAAAAAGAAATTGAATAAATTCCTAGTAAGAACTAATAACAAGATTCATTTTTACATAACAATTTATTTATTGTATTACATTTATACTTTACTTCAATTACTCCTTGTTACATAGTTACGTGTGTGTATGTGAATGACTACTTTCCTGAACCCCTTAACCAGTGTCATGATGCCTCTACTTCACAATTACTAAAGCAGCAATTCCGCCTCGGATCTTCCCTGATCCGCAGTCCCTCAATGTCAAGGTACCCTCATTCCCACAATGTTATTTACTGGAGGGGAGGTGTTCCCTACCTGTCTCCTGGGGGGATTCCGATGTCTCCCGTCTGAAGGTTAAGAGTCAGATCTGGAAGAAAACAGTATAGGTTATTTCAGTGTAGGTATAGGGCAGTTAAGATAAAACAGAGAGAGTGTGGGTGAGAGAGACAGAGAGAGAGAGACAGATAGAGAGAGAGAGAGCGTGACAGAGAAAGAGAATGAGGTGGGGGTGACTGACACTTGGGTGGGTGGGTGACTAACTTAATCTTGCGTTGGGTGACTGACACTTGGGTGAATGACTGACACTTGGGTGGGTGACACTTGGGTGACTGACACTTGAGTGGGTGGGTAACTGACACGGGTGGGTGACTATGACTGACTGTGGGTTGATGTCTGCATTCACACACACACACACACACACATGCACTCGCACAGACTCTCACACACACACACATTGGAGCAAGAGGGGGGCAATCAGAGCAAGGGGGGGCAATTGGAGCAAGAGGGGGGCAATCGGAGCAAGGGGAGGAAATCGGAGCAAGGGGCGGGCAAACGGAGCAAGGGGGGGGTAAACGGAGCAGGGGGGCAATCAGAGCAGGGAGGTCAATTGGAACAAGGGGGCAATTGAAGCAAAGGGGATCAATCGCAGTTAAGGGGGTTATGGAGGCATGGGAGGTAAGGGGGAGGCAAGGGAGGCAAGGGAGGCATGCTCCATGCAGGATCCAAAAGAAAAGGCGGGCCTCACTTTGCAAGTTCGAATAGAGCTTGGGTGCGCGCCAAAAAAAACAATTCTGGCAGCGTGCAAACACGAGTCAGCCAATCAGGTGGGGGATTTTATTTTTTAGTGGGATAGAAAAGCATGCACTTCATGGCGGATCGCCAGTGAGCAAAATCCGGTCGCCCCGTGGTGACCAGGCGACCGGATTTGTCGAGGCACTCGGCCACGAAGGGAGAACAGGTGACCGGGCCCCCTGAGTCACAGGGCCTGGGACGCCAACCCGGGCAGAACCCCCTGTTGGCGGCCCTGAAAAGACTAGATATTGGAAAAATGTGTAGATAGCAGTGAAAAACAAAATAATACTTGCGGACAAAATATTTTTATGATAATAGAAATATGTCCACATATTCTTTAATGTATCCATGATCAAATGAGGCATTCTAAAGAAGTCTACATATGCAATGTTTTCAGATCAGTGCTTTTGCTAATGTTGTAAAGCAGCAGTTGCAAAATTTCCCAACAGTGTGATGGAGATTTCTATGTTTATTAAAGAAACTGCACACTATTAAAATACAACTTTCATCTCTTGTATATACTGATCTGAGATAAAACATGTTGGAGACAGCCCTCTATCATGATGTTCTGTGCAGCTGTAGGTTTACTTAACACAAGCCTAACAAAGCCCCTAGTAGGGACTGTTATTTTAATTATTACCCAGTTGCAATTAGTTCTCATTTAACAAAATGTTAAGCAAGAAAAGCTTATTGAACAAACTCACGAATTGCATGTTTTCATATTCATAAACTATCTCCTCTTAAACTGTGTCTAGCCATGTTTCTAACTTGGCTTAAATCCATATTAATCTTGCCTCACCACACCATGAATCCAGATGTGCAGTTAGAAATCCAGATGTCTGAATATCGGTGTTACATGAATAAGACAGAAAGGCAAATGCCACACATTTTCAGTACAAATGGAAGCTTTGGAAACTGAAAATCGATCATGGTAAAAAGCATATCAATAGTGTTAATGGTTCTCCTATTATCATAGAGCGCATCACTATAAATTTATTTACAGAACTAGACTGCTAGCTATTTGAAAAAGATCACTTCATTTTATAATATTGAATAAACATATACCCTCACATTGTTGAATAGTTTGCAAAAAGATGCAACTACTTTCTCAAAATCCAATAACTGTACACTTACTTTCTGAAATACACTTCCACCACTGATTAACCCTTGGCCCAGGAGGACCCTAAAGTACTGCCCACCCCAACCAGATAATTATTTAAAAAAAACAATGAATACACTAAACATGAATTATGGATTATGGATCAAGGTCACAGCTTTATTTTATATAAGTAATAAAGTTATATATATATATATATATATATATATATATATATATATATATATATATACACATACATATATATATATATATATATATATATATATATGTATGTATGTATGTATATATATATATGTATATGTGTATGTATATATATATATATATATATATATATATATACATATATATATATTATATAGTCTGCAAGAGGCTGCCCTGACCAAAAACCTTAAGCCCAATAGCATAGCCGCGGCCTGTGGGCCCACTTCTATGGGTTGCTGGCCCACAAGACCAAAGAGGATCCAAATGACTTGGTGTTCGGGACTTAACTATTACAAGAATGGATACTATCGCTCCTGTTCGCATACGACCCCTCACCTCACACCACCTCACACCACCTCACACCACCTCACACCACCACACCCCTTGGTTTGACAGTTCTTTAAGGGAATTGAAGAAGAGTCGCAGGCTTGATAGGTGCTGGAGAAGATCTTACTTGGTTGAGGACAAGCTGAAACTGACTGACCATATCACAAAATACCAGTCCAGAATTACTCATAAGACATTTGTATTTCGGTCACATGAGATCATGGCAGCGAATAGTAGACCAGCTCAGCTCCTCCGAACCGTGGAAAGGCTCTGTAAACCAGCATGTATGCATTTTTTCACAGTCCCTTTGTGATGATTTTGCGCTCTTCGTCTCTGATAAAGTAACCTCCACATAGACTGTGGTCCTGATTGTGCTATCTAATGAGTGTCAGGGTTCCAGGCATAAAAGTGTAGGTTCCCTGCCTTTTTTATCTAGCTTTGACTATCTGAATGTTGAAGTCATTGTGCAAATAATCCAGGGGTTGCGTCCCATTACCTGTGATTTGGACCCAGTCCCAACACGCCTTCGTTGGGGTTGAATCCTGATGAGACAGAAGTGCTCCCGGTGGATGCTTATCGTCGGACAACAACAAAACTGCAGCTAGATCAACCAACTGGTTCTATTCTTGGGGGGTTCCACTTTGCTTAACTCTGTCCATGTGGGAAATCTTGGTGTTCTCCTTGACTGTGACTTGATACTTAAACATTAGGTTCAGGCGCGATCAAATCTTGATTCTTCCACCTAAAGAACAAAGCCAGGATTAAGCACTTGATCCGCCAAGAGGATCTTACTACACTTGTTCAAGCCTTTGTGTCCTCACGCCTGGACTACTACAATGTGCTTTACCTGGGTCATCCGGAAAAAGAGCTTCGCTGCCTGCACCTGGTGCAGAATGCTGCAGCCAGGTTGTTAACTAACCAGACCCATTCTTGACACATGAAACCTGTTCTCTGCACTAGCTGCCTGTAAAATAGCGAATTTATTTAAAGATTTGGGTTATTGACATTCAAATCACAACATGACTAGGGTCCAAGCTATCTGAAAGAGCTTCTAGTTCAATACCCTCCCATTCGCTCTCTTCGATCTGCAGATGAAGGAATCAAAACAGTTCCAGAATCTCTTTGACTACCTTTGGGGACCAAGTCTTTGCCACGCTGCTCCCACTCTCTGCAACAGTCTGCGTCATACAGGTCGAGAGGCCCCCTCTCTGGAAATGTATATAAACCTGGCTCAAGATCTACCTGTTTAATCAGGCATTTAATTGTTACAGTAGCGTCCCCTACTGTATTGTATTTTTCCTTTTTAACTGTGAAGTACTTTGAGTCCCATTAGGTGAAAAGCGCTATATAAATAAACGTATTATTATTATTAATAAAAAAAGGGATGGCAGTAACTGTTAAGCAGGGGTCTGGGGTCAGGTCCAAACGGTTGATTTTTGGTAAGGGGTCTGAGCCCTAACACTTTTTAGGGTAAGCCTGGCGATAAGCCCCTACACATAGGAAAGTATAGTTTTTTTCAATCCCAATTCCAGAAGTAAGTGTGTCTTTTTACTGTAAATTGTGCAACATTGTGTGTTTGCCTATTTTAAGTGTATAAATTACAATTTATTTCATTATCTTGTTTTGCACAGTGAAATGATCCTGGTTTAAAGGTGTAAATACCTGGTCTCCCGTGACAGATGGGAATTTTGATAGAAGTACACCCCTATACAGTGTCTTGGAAAATACCTGGGAGTGACTCCAGATCACTGAAGCCATGAAAGTGCAGTTCCCTCTAACCATAGGCAAGGGAAGGTGATCATGCTGTGTGTACCTCCCTGGGAAGCCACCGAGCACCCAGGGAAGAAGAATGTAAGAAATGTCTTGTCAAATAAAAGCTACTGTATATGTCTGTCACATAAAGTCCCTGGCACCCTTCTTATGTCAGCTTGCAGTACCAGCCAGCACAGATGCAAGCTCCCTTAGAAAGAGCTATGAAAGTCTGCAAACTAACACCTGCACGACAGTGGGAGCGGAGTAGGAGAGGTTACATAATTTAAAGACATTGTACTGATCTAAACTGTTCAGTCCGATATGTCATGTATTCAGAATTGAGATTTAATACTGAAAATGTGTCAGTAATATTTTATTGCTATGCACTGCTGAGAATATATGCATCCTGAAGATTTTTCAGGCACGACAAATCTCTCATTATTTTAATGAAGACTATGTATTATAGAAATGGCTTTGGGAATGCTATAAATTACATAATTAGACATTTTTCAGGGAAATTGAAATGTATTGAATTATACATTGTTACGAAATAGGGATGTTTTGGTTGATAAGATGTAATGGTCTATTAAAACGGCATTGCTAATATGCCAATGAGAATTCTTCGAATGTAATTATCTTCGCATTTGCTAGATTTTATTATTCCTAGAAAGAAAATTGAGATCATTTTTATGCTAGCTAATTGTCTCGTGTAAAGTAAAGACGGGAAAATCAAGCCATGAGTTTAGTTAAATAAAACATTAACATTTAAATAATGGGAAATGCTTTTTGTTTTCTAGTTCAATTAGAAATTTGATGATACATTTTTGTTGGCAGTGATCCATCCCAGAGAGGAAAGAGAGGGTGCCAATTTTTTTTTTTATCACTCTCACATTACATCTGCCTCAAGTCTTCAGAATCTGTAGGCAAACCTGCATGGACTTCATAGAGGCAGAAAATATTCCGTGCTAGTAGGTGGCCCTAACACCTGCTTTTCTAAAGCTCTCACAGCTGTTATCCAAGGCATGTCTGATTTCTAGAGATAGACGGTTGTTGATAACATATTTCAATGGATCCATTTATGAGGCAGCGTTTGTGACTTCGTACCATCTGGATAATATTGTCTCTTTGAGATATGAAATTCAAATAGCAATATACAATAGAATATAGAAAAGATACCCATAAGGGTTTCTTTAACGACTGCTGTATAATTAAGATCAAATGCAGCTTTATGCTCAAATACTGCTCTGATACTGAGCAGCCGCCACAATGATAGTGTTTCAATGAGTCCAATTGTTTTAGTCCCATTTAAAAAAGGCTAACATTGAGGGAATATTCTCTTGAAATTGTAGTTTAGTTTGCTTAAAATGTTATGGCCCATTGACTTGTTACTAAAGCAATATTTGTGCAACTGAAGCATAAGAGCAAATTAAATGTGTGTTTGGTGTACTACGAGTGATGAAATAAAAATCATCTATATCATATTTCATCATATGGGACAGAGGAGCAAAAGTAAACAATACGAATAACCAATGTTTTTCTCCATTTATTGCAGTACAAAAGCCTGAGTCCATACACAATTAACCTTTTCTTATTATGTCCTAACTTCTATTGAACATGCCACAAAAGCCTTTCTTAACTTAACTTAAGGCAGGGTTTATTTAGTTACCGTACATATTTTGACCAGAAAATAGTGAGCTTGTCCGTCATGCTAAGGTAAACCCAAAATAGAAGGTCCTTCATTACTAATATATATTTATCTTGTCTCACAAGCTGAAATTCTCTTGATTCTCCCTTTCATCCTTATGGGAAAGTTCTTCAGAATTAATCAATGTAAAAGTATTTCCTTCCTGCCATTTAGTGGATCACATGTGGCTAGGTGTGAGGGGAGTTTTAACCAAAAGGAGGAGGTCACAATCCGCCAAATGCATACATTCAGAATTAATAGTAATTTAAAGTAATACTTTCAATAGTAGTGTGGGGCTGTGACCTTGAACTCAAGAACAAAACTTAACAATACCAACATACGTCTCTTTAATCCCCCCCTTATCTCTTACATGTGAAGGTACAGTCTCTCCTAGGACCAAAAGTAGCTGATGTCACCGACATATTTAAGGGGTTAAATCTAGATGATTAACGCATTGATTTAAAAACATCAGACACCTGAAAGTATTAGAATTCATTTTTAAAGTTTCATTTTCTCTTCCGTCTCCCTTTCGTGTGATATCAAGGAGTCTGTTGACTAGGAGTTTGTGCAGACTAAGCTCCCACTTGTTTCCCCTCACTATCTTAATTTGACTTTAACAATGACAGAGTGGGTATAGGAGTTGAGTAGACTATTGATTGACTCCCCAAAGTGTTGAAGTACTCCCCATTTAGAGGCTTCAATAAAAGGAAAATTCTTGTTAGTTTCCAAAGAAACCATACCATTAAAATGTTTGCTTGAAGTATGATGACATTACATCAAGTTGTTTTCCAAATGTTTATTTGTAAACTAACAGAGATTGCTCTTTTAATGCTGTACATTTTACTGCAATCCATGGATAATACATTTAAATTATGATGTCATCACATAACAATGACAACATGTGATAAAGCAATGACATTACCAATATCTACACACAATACCAATGTGACTTTGCGATCAATGTTTAAACAGTTGACTGGTACACAGCCAGTGGCCAGATTTATTGGGGGGGAGGTCATATGTCTGTTTAGATGTATACATTTAAAAGTAGAAAAGGGATAGCATTGCACGGGTCTTAGCATTGCATCTTAAGAGTGCTGCATCTTAAAGTGACAATCATTAAGTGAACATGTAGTTAGACTGTAGTTAGACTGTAGTTGGACTAGAGATGGATTGTGACTGGATCCTACTGCAAACTCTTCTACACAAGACAGAAAAAGGTGAACTCAGACAACATTATCCCATGCCTGTTAGCCTGTACATGTAACCCCCCGGTACACTTTATTTTCTTCAGCCTCACCCAACTTATGTCTACACATAACTGCCTCTCCCATCACCCCCAAATCCCTCTGAAATTCCTGAACAGACCCTAGCATTGCAAATGCAGAACACTTTCAGTGGCGGATAAAAGGCACACATCTGTTGTTTACTCAATGCACACACTAACCTGGCTTACAACAGCTTCATGCAAAGTTACCTACCTTAGTGAAAATGAACCTGCTACTTATCTCAGCTCAGTTCTTTATTGTGACCTCATAGAAATGTTACTCTCTCTAGCCAATACAAACTTCTCCCTCCTGTCCCACACCCAATATCATCATACACTCTTTACTCAAAAGCCTTGCATTATCTATGAAATGTTGGTGGAGAGCTCTGAAAACCAGCACACCAACCACCACTCATTCTAATGGCAAACATCACAAATTTACAACTTGCAAACAACTACTCAAATTTATATTTATTTTGTTACTCTCTTTAGCAGGTGATATTGAACTTAACCCAGGCCCCCCGCCCCATTTTAAAAACACTGTCCCATACCCCTGAGAATACCCCTTTCTAATTCCAAAAAGGACAATCTGTCGCCCATACTGTATAAATATCGGTAGTCTGTTGCCCAAACTGGATGAACTAAGAGTCTGGGGCCTTATGCATAAGCCAAATGCCATATTTCTTACCGAAACATGGCTAACTACTAAAACCCTCGATGCAAGTATCACCATTCAGGGATATTCTATTTCTAGTGAATCTAACAAAAAAGGTGCAAATGAGTGAGTGAACAATCAATGTGCAGTGCTCAAATAAAAATATAGCCCTCACGGCCAGATTGAAAATGTCTAATAACCACATAGGGTAGACAAAAGGTGATCAATGAAACTACATGCTCTCCTCAAAGAGAAAACATAGGCAAAAACATAGCATGGGTACCAGGTCTATTTTAAAAACACAGAATTAAGAGGGTGGGGAATTAACTCATACTCTCTCAATCTATCAGGTGCAATAAGTGTATTGAGGGTAAACTCAGACCACTCGTGACAGTCCAGGAACCACAGCGTATATTTCAGCGATGGTCTTACTCCACTCCTCGTTGCCGGTATGGCAACTACTGCATCTGCATGCGCACTCAGAGCGGAGAACCAAGGTGGAGTCTGGTTATTTATTTATAAAATATTTTACCAGGAAGTAATACATTCAGAGTTACCTCTCGTTTGCAAGTATGTCCTGGGCACAGAGTTATGATGACAAATTGGTTACAAACACATAGGGGGCTATGCACTAAGCAGCGCGTTTTTTCGCCCAATTGGGAATTTTTGACTCGCCCGATACCATGTGAAGCCAAACGCGGGGTTCACTAACAAGTGAAGCGCATTTTGGTCCTTGCGGGCAAAAATATACCCGATCGCACGAGCTGCTTTTTTCCCCCTGCTATCATGCTTAAAGTTCTACAGCGAGATAGCTGATAGAAAAAAAGCAGCCTGTAACAACTGCATGAGACGCTGCATCTCCATGCACGGCTCTTACAGGCGATCGTACAGTATACATATACATTGTAATAATAGTGTACATGTGCAGGGGGTCTCCTGAGCTGAACCGCATTGGTTTCAGCCTCAGGGACACCCTACTGCATGAGATACAGGCCCCGTTATGGGGTGCAGGTATCCCCTATGCATTTAAAGCTCCCGCGTCACGTGACCGGGGGATTTAAATCCTGCAGGGGATACCGGCACCCTGTAACGGGGCTGTATCTCATGAAGTAGGGGGTCCCCGAGGCTGAAACTAATGCGTTTCAGCTCAGGAGACCCGTGCTCATCTACACTAGTATCAAAACACACATCACAATAAAAAATAATTCCTTACCATAGCGGCTATACGCTATGGTAATGAAGCTGCTTTAATATATTTTTTATTAATATTGTGCGGGAGCAGAGGGTCTCCTGAGCTGAACCGCATTGATTTCAGCCTCGGGGACCCCCTAATTCCCGAGTTACAGGCCCAGATATGGGGTGCCGGTATCTCCTCCATTATTTACATGTCACAAGTGACGTGGACACTTTAAAAATTGCAGCGACACTGGCATCCGATGCCCCATACCAGGGCCTGTAACTCAGGAAGCACGGGGTCCCTGAGCCAGAAATCAAAGACTATGGGGACATAGTATATGTTACAACACCCCAAACTTACCTTAGCAAACTAGACCCCCTCTAAAATTCATTATGTTGCTTTGACCTCCAATGTAACTACAACACACATCATTGCGAAATGCTCAAAGAACTAGATTGGCCATCATTTGAGTCTAGGCACAAAGTTCACCTTTCCTATCTTGCCTTCAAATACTTTCTGGGCAAGCTACCCAGCTATCTGAACAAGCTCCTCACCCCATTCACATACAGCACTTATCATCTGAGATCTGACTACAAATGATTGTTCGCAGTCCCAAGGTTCAACAAAGTATCCGGCTGCACCTCCTTCTCTTACCGTGAACCCAACACCTGGAACAATCTACCCGACACTCTCAAATCCGCCACCTGTCTAAGTCCTTTCCTGATCTTCAATCAAGATGGATGCACGCCTACATGGATTCCCTGCTCCTTATACCTATTATCAACAGTGAGTGGACTTTGATATTATACTTATTGCATTACCCATATTGTTCTGTGACTTTATCTGAGTGTGGTTGGGGAGAAGTGGATCCATAGCCTTTGGTTATGTGTCCCCCTATTACCCAATAAATCCCACTTTAAGATTTAAGCCAAACTGGCAGTCACGTGCTTATGAACTCTTATTGGGATGACAACATTGTCAAGTGCTCTTAAGGAGTTATACATAAGTTTCAAAGGAATCCGATGTTCTTAATGTTATGAGATCTGCTACTGCACCGACACACTTTATTCGAGCAAATACCCAGTATGTACCTGGCAGATACCTGGAATGCGCCGCTCCTCACCTCTGACAAGCCCCGTTGCGTTTGCCTTCCCAGCCTGGGTTCATGCCTGGCTGACGGGCGGCTGATCTGTTAAATGATAATGATTAGGATTTAATAGGCTGCAATGCTTCGCGTGTCTACCAGATGGCATAAATTCATGAATTGTAATGCAGTATATATATATATACTGTGCAGTATTGCAGCCAGCGGGAATAAAATGCTTCAATCCCTGCCTGGAAAATACCTCAATGCACTCGGGCAGAAAACAGTCACAAACCTCAATACACCCGGGTATACCCGAATTCGTGGGACTAGCCGAGCTCGAATAAAGTGTGTCGCCAGTGTATATCTCTGGATTTCTTCTGTAGCACCAATCTTGGACTATATGTTCTGTTTCTTGTCAACACAGTAAAAAGGAGGAAGATGCCGGTCCGGCCAAAAGGGAACCAGGGCCCAGGAGTCACAAAGTATTTCACTCCAGCACATCGCCCCATAGAACAGTGCGGTGACTCCCAAGATGGCGACGAAGAAGCAGCCCACACGGTCCTAACGGATGCAGCCCCCGAATTAGGCTCATCAGAAATACAAGAAATAGGGTTGAATTAAAGCTATTTCGAAGCCCTGTTCCACAGAATGCACAAAGAATTGCGCAAAGAAATCCAGTCAGATATGAACATAGCACTGGAGGGTCTGAGGACAGAGATACACGGGCTAACAAAGTGCACTGATGTGCTGGAGCGCAAAATCACCGATGTAATAGGTACACAGCACACCACAGAAGACGAAGTCATAAGACTAGGCCAAGAAGTCGCTGAACTGAGAGACGCCCTGGATGAGCAAGAAGACAGAGACCGAAGACAAAATCTGAGAATAAGAAATATACCTGAGACGGTCTATGCCGAAGTACTCCACACCTACCTTCGCACCTTATTCCTGCAACTAGCCCCAGACCTGTCGGATCATGATCTCCAAATGGACAGGGCGCATAGGGCGCTGGGCCCCAAACCTACAGATCCAGAGCGACGCAGGTACGTGATAGTAAAGCTCCATGCATACTCAGCTAAAGGGAGGATCATGGCGCAAGCAGAAGAGCAGGAGATATCCAAATTGAGAACATCCCCCTCCAAATCTTCGGCGACTTATCAAGATCCACGTTGGAAAAGAGGAAAGGGATGAAGCCCCTTACGAACATTCTGCAAGAAAGAGGCATTACCTACCGCTGGGGCTTCCCCTTTAAGCTGATCGTCATGAAGAATGGACGCCACTTCACCATCTCCAGACCGGGGGACTCACCGTCGTTCCTAAAAGCGCTGGGGTTGAGCCAACAACATGACCGCAGAGTACCATCCAAGCCTCCCAGAAACACTGAGGAGACAGAGGTTCCTCGGGCCTCTGAACGGCTGGCCAACCAGAGGAACCCAGGGGTCCCTGAAAAAAGAGCATACCAGCAAACTACGCTGGCGGCTTCCCGGGAGATCAACGTAGGAGTATGAACCGGCTGGTCCGATTCCACACATACCTGTGATGCTTCGCCCATCACCCTCCTTCACCGCCAGAAAAGCAGCCCAAAAGAAAAGAAAATGAGGTATCATCACATCGACCCCTCATTGAACCGAGGCAGAAAAATCACCGTAACCTCCGATCCACTCATGGAACCCGTCCCAAACACCTGCGCCCCTCCTCCCCCCCCCCAGAAGTTCCGCTCTTACAACCAAGCCCCCTACCCAGCAACTGATCAATGCAGTACTGACCCCTCGCCCCCCATCTTCCCCTACCTCTCCCCCCCAGCTCCTCATCCACCCACCCATCCCCACCCCTCCTTCGTCCCCCCAGCTTTTCCCTCCCCTCCCACCCACACAACCCATCCAGCAACCCCACAACCAGCTCCCAATAGCGCGTCCCCACCACCTCCCCACCCTGGAGGTTAATCTCGCCCTACTCACCTTTCCGGAACGTCCGGGGGAAGTCTGGGTGTCCCCCGTCCAGGCGAGTCTGCACTATCTTGGTGTCCGTCCCGGGATCTTGGAGCAGACGCTCGGGCAGTCACGACGAAGGAGGATACGCACCACTCTGGCCCACGTTAACATCAGAGGCCCCTCCGGCAATCTCCATTGCCGTAACAAGCGAGACTGTTATAAGTACTTGGAACCTGACTGCACGGACAGGAGATGCTTAACCCCCGCACTCCCCCCACCTCCCCCCCTTTCTGGACGATGAACTGCAGTAACAGGCCCACTTCACTACGGCCCGAGAAGCCCAGGTTGTATAAACCCTCCGCCCCCCCTTCCTCCCCATGCTAATGCCAAAATGCTCCCTGAATCATGTTAACAGATGTAAGACAAAAATCTTAGGAAGTGAAATGCAAATACTATAATTTCAGGCTGTACCCACAACCCCTATACCACTCACCATCCAATTTCCCCCCCCTTCCCATATCCCCCCTCCTGACCCCCACCTACCCCCCCCCTTGACCCACCCTACCCCCCCCCCCCCAACCTGCCTGCTCTCAAACCCGTCCCTTCTCCCCCCACCTTATTGTCAAGATATACAGCCGAAAGAAAAATGCAAATACTGTATGAAAAATGCCAAGTGATCCTGTCAGGAATAGCGGCGATAAGTAGACATTAGCAAATGTTAAGTCAGCTCACGTTAGTTGTCTAAATAAGATAAGACAGAGATGCATTCACCTTCTGCACAGCGGCTTCCCTCCCCCCCATGGTTCCCTCCACCCCCCCCACCCTCCCCCCTACCCCCCTTTTCCCCTCCCCCTCTCCCTCCCCCCCTCCTTTCCCTACCCCCCTTTCTCCCTCCCCCTCTCCTCCCCTCTCCCTCCCCTTCCCCCGTCTCCCACTCCCCTTCCCCCCCTTCCCCTGTCCCCCTTCTCCCCCTCCCCCTTCACTAACAAGATATAAGCTACAGCCAAAATGAAAATGCAAATATTATGTGCAAAATGCCAAATGATGTGGTCCTCATGAGAGCGGTCCAAAATAGAGATGTTAAGTGGATACTAGCAAATGTTAACCCAGCTCAGAAAGGTTGTTAGCTAAGACATGCCAGATAAGCATCCACCCCCTGCTCAGAGGCTCCCCCCCTCCCCTCTCCCCCATCCCCGCTTCCCCCCTCCATACCCCCCCCTCCCCCATGCCCCCCCCCCTCCCCTTCCCCTCCCCCCTCCTCCCCTTCCCCCCCTTCTCCCCCCTCCCATCCCCCCCCATAATAAGAGACCCAAGTCTCAGCCTAGAGGGACACGCAAACTTTATGTGAAAATGTCTGATGTTGAAGATATCGTGTCAGAGGACAGAAACAGTGTTGATAAGTAGATACTAGGATTTGTCAAATTAGTGCAGAATTGCGGTGCAGCCAAGACATGTCAGATACACATTCACTCCCTGCACACAAGAACTCCCCCCCTCAACCTCCCCCCAGTCATCTCCCTGCCCCGTCCCACACCTCCCCCTCCCATCCCACCCGCCACCCCAACCCTCCCCCCCACCCCCAACATGAGAGGACCGAAGCACCTCGCAAACCGAATAGGGAAAGACATAAAATAGATAGAAATGCACTAACAACAGGCCCACTGCAACGATAAGGCGGGTTGATAAGGAGGGTACATCCACAATATGGCAATATAGACCCCATAAATGTTTGCTGTCAAAATGCATGTTTTAAACAGGTTTCGCAACCTCCAAAAGTTAATGTTTATGTGATGTTGTTCTGAAATGTTTAAAGGACGCCACACTAAGTGGTTCCACCAGAAGTGGTTTTATGTAAGCTTATTCACAGAGGGTGTGGGACCCTCTCTCCGGTCTCCGACCGTGTTCTGTGTACTGGAAGGATCTCTAGGGGTACTAAACCCTCCCACCTCTCTCGCCCACATGAGAGAGACTAACTTTCTAGGGCCACCTAAAGACCCGAAGATGCCCACCCTTCCTATTGTGTCTCCCCACCCCACCCCCCTCTTCCTATTGTGTCTCCCCATCCCCTCCACCCACTTAGACAAATCCACCCAATGCTCACAAGGCATATAGATGCGCTAGTCCCGATGGACAGCCTTCCCTTGACCTCAAAAGCCCAAGCCCTTACTGTGGGAATATTAAGGGCCTCGGAGCCCAATGCTCTGAAAAACACACATACCATAAAATGACAGACATAAAACTAATCACACTTAATGTAAAGGGACGTAACTCAACAAAAAAAAGGAAACTAGCGCTGCAGGAATTAAAAAAACAAAAGGGGACATCATATTCTTACAGGAAACGCACTTTAACTCGCCCGTTCCCCGAATACGTTTAAAAGTCTGTTCCCTCAGGCTTTCTATGCATCTTCCTCGAGTAAAACAAAAGGGGTAGCAATCCTGATAAGGAAAAATGTTCCCTTTGCCCTAAACAACACACAAGCAGACCCAGAGGGAAGATTCCTGGTGCTCCAGGGCACTCTAGCAGGTTCACCTGTAACACTGGTTAATCTATACGCTCCTAATGACAACCAAACCCAGTTTCTCAAAAAAGTATTGGACTCCCTGGAGCAGCAGGCACTTTCCTCCTTAATCATAGGAGAAGACTTCAATATAGTCGCCTCACACACACAAGATAAATCAAAAGCCCCAAAGAATCTGCCCAACGCCACCCAATGCACATCTTACACCATCCAATCGCAAAAAAAAGCAAAAAAATTTAGGGAGATAATGGAAGAATTTTCCCTGATCGATGTGTGGAGAGCTCAGCATCAAGGTCAACGGGATTACACCTTCTTCTCCACCCCTCATCAGTCCTATTCGAGAATCGACTACTTTCTAGGTACCAATAACACAGTCCAGGCTTCCTCCCACTACAATATTGGCCCAATTACTTGGTCTGACCATGCCCCGGTGGAACTCACTCTCTCCCTACCATTTGTTAAAAACAATCCCTATAAATGGAAGTTGAATGACTCCCTTCTCAACTGCCCAGAGACAGAGACGAACATAAGGCACAAACTCTCATCCTTCTTCCAAATTAACGCGGGTACTGTTTCGGCCCCGGCTATGCTATGGGAGGCACATAAGGCCTCAATTAGAGGAGATTTAATCTCGATTTCAGCCTATAAGAAAAAACACAAAATTAAACTCCAAAAAGAACTGACAGATAAAATCACACAACTAGAGCAGCAACATAAAGCGACCGCATCCAAAAAGATACTAAAGCAGTTAAACCAAACACGAGCAGCCCTCAAACAAACACAACTAGAAGAAGTAGAAAGAGCCCTGAGGTGGAAAAAACTAAAATTCTTTGACAAAGGAAACAAAGCTGACAAACTTTTAGCCACAAAATTAAGAGGCATCCCGGTCAAATCCCAGATCTCTAAAATCCGCACAAAAACAGGGAGAATAACATATGTAGAGAAGGAAATAGCACAAGAATTTGCCGATTACTACTCAGACTTGTATAACCTACACCCACCAGGCCAAAGCCAGACCCCCTTAGGGGCGATCTCAAGATACCTTGAGCAGTGTAACCTCCCCTCCCTCTCAAAGGCTGAATTAGAAAAACTAAACAGAAACATCACCCTTGAGGAACTAACCGAAGCCATATGCTCCCTAAAACCAGCAAAAACACCAGGCCCAGACGGATTCTCTAACACCTATTATAAGACATTCATGCTGACTCTGTCCCCTTACCTGCTCGACATGTTCAACTCCTTCCTATAAGGAGAGCCAATCCCCGCTACCATCACTGCAGCAAATTTGGCGATAATCCACAAAGAGGGTAGAGATCCACTTCTCTGTGGGAACTATAGGCCAATATCCCTACTGAACTCAGATCTCAAAATTTACAGCAAGATATTGGCAAACAGGCTCAACCCGATTCTCCCCCGACTCATTAATACAGATCAAGTAGGTTTTGTGTCTGGAAGACAGGCCTCCGACAACACCCGCAAAATAGTGGACATCATTGACCACGTGCATCTCACAGGTACCAAAGCAATGATCCTGAGCCTCGACGCAGAAAAAGCGTTCGACAGGATCAAATGGTCCTTCCTAGATCAAACAATGCTGAAGTTTGGGTTTAGTGGTCCCTATTTGGAGGGTGTTAGAGCCCTCTACCAAAATCCCACAGCACATGTAAAAATCTCAGGAGGCCTATCAGAACCAATTACTATCAGAAATGGGACCAGACAGGGCCGCCCGCTATCCCCACTCCTATTTGCCCTAACAATTGAACCCTTGGCAAACAAAATTAGAGAAGAAAAGAGCATTAAAGGGATTTCGATCTCTGAAAAAGAATACAAAATCTCCCTATTCGCGGACGATGTGATCCTGACCCTCGGTGACCCCCACATCTCCCTACCTAACCTGCAAAAGGTACTCCACCAGTTTGGCGCTGTGTCTGACTATAAAATAAACATAGACAAGTCAGAAGCGCTGAACATATCCCTTCCAGACACAACGTGGAAGCTATTGCAATCCAATTATAAATATAAGTGGAGCACCACATATATCAAATACCTCGGTATAAGAATCTCGAGCTCCCACGGATCCCTCTATCAACACAATTATCCCCCACTATTTGACCAGATTAAAAAAGACTTAGAGTCTTGGAAAAAACTCCAAATATCATGGTTTGGGAGAATCGTCTCCCTCAAAATGAATATTCTCCTAAGGCTGCTGTACTTCTTTCAAACACTCCCCGTAGTTGTCCCACTAGCAGCCATGAAAAATATACAGGCCATAATGTTCCAATTTATTTGGAATGATAAGAGACCGAGGGTCCCTAGATCGGTCATGTTATCACCAAAATCAAGAGGAGGTTTGGGAGTCCCCGATGTGGTCAGGAACTATCTCGCAGCCCAGCTGAAGCAAGCTGTAGTTTGGAATTGCGACCCGGCATCGGCCCGCTGGCTCGAGATAGAATCACATTACGCAGCCCCATCCACACTTCAGGTCCTCATGTGGTCCCAAGGAGGAAAAGAGGAAGGACAGAGGAGGTTTGAGCTAGGAGCAATGAGATGCACGTGGGATACTTGGACAAAAAGCAAAAGGAAATATGGCCTGCTAAACACCTCGTCACAAATCACCCCCATCTTTGGCAACCCGAACTTCCCGCCCGGGTGCTCCAAACAGCAATTTGACCAATTTCAGGGTCTTGGAATAAGGCTGGTGGCCGATCTACTGAAAAATGAAGAGATCTTTACCTTCAAAGAAGTACGAGACAAGTACCAATCACAACACCTCCATCTATTCAAATACCTACAAATTAGACATTTTCTGATGTCTCTCGCTCAGAACTCCAAATTTCCCCCACCCACCAGATTCGAAACACTATGCAGTATAGACAGGTATCAACGAGGCATAATCTCTGAGATTTACAGGGGGATAAAGTCAGCAGCAGAATCCCCGACCCACCACTACATGCAAAAATGGTCTGCGGACCTAAACATACAAATTGACAAAGAGGACAGGAAGGATATCTTGGAGATGGCGGCTAAAACCTCAATCTGTACAGTAACAAAAGAAAATATCTATAAAATTTTATTTTAGTGGTACCTGACCCCAGCTAGACTGAGCCAGATCTTCCCCGGCACACCAGACATGTGCTGGAGAGGATGTGGTCAAAAGGGAGACATGGCCCATATTTGGTGGTCGTGTCCGGAGATTCAGAGGTTCTGGGAAAAGATTTAGACGCTGCTCTATGAGACAACGGGGATCCCTCTCCCCCTGGATCCACTGTCCCTGGTGCTGAGTAAACCGTTCGACGACCTACCCCCTCCAATGAGTAGACTAGTCTCTGCAATATTGACGGCGGCCAGATGCTCAATAGCAGCAGCCTGGAAGCAGGTCAAAGCTCCTGCAAGAAACACGGTCATAAGACGGGTGGACGAGGTAATGTCAATGGAAAAACTAACTGCCATGTTACACAAAAAAATGCCGCAGTTCTGGAACACATGGGATCCATGGATAGGCCCCCAGGGCCTGAGATAACGGGATAAGGCGAAAAACCGGAATGAGGAGATGAACTAAGGGGGACCCCCCCCCCCTTTTTTTGTCTACTCTCCCCCACCCCCATCCCCCCCACACTTCCCCCTCCCCTCTACCCTTACCCTGTACTTCCAAATAAAGGAAAAAACTATGTTGGCCAGTATTCACTCAGTGTTATCAAAGTTAAAAAGTTATATGTTGTTGTCCATAATGTAACCATGCCTGTAAATGACAATGCCAATAAAAAAGATTGATACAAAAAAAAAGACCTCCACTCCCCCAATACATATAAAAAGATCCCCACTCCCCCCAATACATACAAAAAGACCCCCACTTCCCCAATACATAAAAAAAGACCCCCACAATACATATAAAAAAAAAACACTCCCCTCCAAGAAATATAAAAAGACCCCAATCCCCCTCAATACATATAAAATACCCACACTCTCCCCAATACATATAAAAATACCCTCCAATACATATAAAAAATAGACTTAACTTGGGGATGGTCAGGCCAGGCCAATGGCTGCTGGGGTCCTAGCATCTGGCACTGCAAGCTGGCCCAACCTTTAGCCAGGCCTGGCTGCCAGTTGCGGCCCGGGCTCCAGCTCTCTATCAGCTGCAGGCCTCTTCCTCACTCTGTCCCACGCTGAGCTTCCAAAGTCAGCATGCACCGGAAGCTGAGGTCCAGCCTACTTCTGGCACGTTGACGTCAGAGAGGCCCGTTGAACGCCCAAGCATTGGAAGCTTGACATGGGACACAGAATGAGGAAGAGGCCTACAACTGATAAAGAGCCGACCACCTTTGGGGTGTCCGTGACCAGGGCCACCCGCAGCCGAAGGGCCCGGGACACCTGTCCCGGCTGTCCCCCCTATTGGCAGCCCTGGTCATGCGCCTAAAAGATAAAATTTGTTAAACTGTTCATGCAATGTCTTTATACATAATGTATAACCCTGTCCACTTAATGTAACCATGTATTTGTAACCATGTATTTGTCATCATAACTCTGTGCCCAGGACATACTTTAAAATGAGAGGTAACGCTCAATGAATTACTTCCTGGTAAAACATTTTATAATTAAATAAATAAATTGTTAGGGATACAATACAAACCGTGGTGTTCTCCTCAATCGTGCCCTATTGTAAAGGCTATCTTCCAATACAGATTGAGCTTTTTTCAATCACTGATAACAGTCAAATGTGACTTGAAGCTTTGGTTTTAAAGCATGACAACTTAACCCTTTTAGAACCAAAGGTTCCCCCTACCTCCCTCCCCAGCAAGTCGTTACCATGCAATCGCTCTTCAGAGATCGCACATAATAGGGACATCATCACGATGACTTGAATGCAAGAGGTGGATCCTTTTCATAAGATCAGATCAAGTTCACATAATGTCATTAATGTCATTAGGGTATGCAAGCAGTTAAACTAAAATGCTTATGCTGCTCCATTTAGATGTGCCTAGACTCTCTTTTTCACTTGTGGCTCTATAGTATATACTAAAATATAATTACCCAATGTGATATGCCAATTGGAACAGAGACAACAAGAGATAGTTAGAAACAAGAGTCATTATATAACGAAGGATTTTGTTCTGAATCCATGTAAAAACATAAGATAATTGAAAACATCACATCTTGTGTACAATACAAAGATGCATTACTAAGTGGAACCATTCCTGGTCCACTTTTATGGAATTTCCAAAACCTGAAATGACTGTAAGCCATACAAAACAAGTATATCTATTACAGACAGTGGAGGAATTGTATTTCCTTAGTGATTTTCCCTTTTCAGTTAAAGTGTGATGCTGGTTTTATCACTTTCTCTATTTGTACAAGCTGCCATTTAAAAAAAAAACTTTGAAGAAAATATTTAATGCACAGAGTGTGTGTATTAAACAATTAATCAATTCAGATAATTTACATCTGTATGAAAAATTAGAACATTCTGACAACCTATTTTTTTACATGTTGAAAAGATGATATCAAGAATGTATAATCCTCCAAACTATACTTTAAGCTTTCTGTTCCATGATAAATTCCATTGTTGGCATCACGCCAATAAAAGGCTGCTCCGTTGATGAACTATAAGCCTGGTTCTCCAGCCAAACTGGTTTCCAGCTTGATTCTTCCTCAAAATTACACTTGTAGCACCCAAGTTCAGGGAGACTATTTCTAACTAACTTTTCATAACTGCTTTGTTTATATACAATGAGTGTCCAGTCCAGTCATCTAGTTAAAAAAAATGAAATCTAGAGTTCTATGAGTTTATAGGACACCTGTTTCATTCCCCCCCCCCCCCAGTTATTTCAGAGCCCAGTGCTTTGCACTATCAAGATTGTGAAACGTAGTCAGAAAGACACAGCACTGCAGGGGTTGAGCAGTGTACCTGTAAAGTGTCCCATCTTTAAAGTGGTACAGTATATTTGAAGTGGCATAAAGTAAGGAGTCATACAGTAGTTGGACTGAAGTGGAACGACAAGAGGACAACAGCGCACACAATGCCCTTGGATACAGGAATTGAATTTATGTTACACTTTCTGTTCTTAGCCCTTGTGAACTTCTATTTATCCCTTTGTACAAGATTACTGTTATAGGACCATAGCTCTTGTACATATAATATTAATGTTTCTGACAGCTATTCTCCTCACTACTGTGACCTCACTTAAACCTCTTACTCTTTCCCAGTTAAATATCTCTACGTCTGTGAGCTCAGGTTATGTAATCATCTATGTTGGCCATATAGCAATATTATACACTATACAAGCGCTTAATTTGACCTGATTTGACAGTGTTTTGCTAGTTCCTACTGGACGCCTACTGTGGGCTGAGTGTGTGATATACTACACACGGGACCTAGTATTGATTGATATACTACAATTTGATGCACTGCACCCTATGCTGTTTATATACTGTCCACTTTGATTGCTATATCTTCACTAAGGTATTTACAGCACTCATCCTATCAGCTCTACCCATACCAGCACCCTATCTTGAGACAAGAGAGACTATTGCCTTATGCTAATTAACCCTTATTTTCCCAATACTGTCTCATATGAACAACAGTAATTTGGCTAGGGGATACATACTTTATTATTCTGGATTTAACCCTAGATATCCCTGAACCCTTCACCACCCGATATATGTGTTTTAAGTGTTTTTATAGTAGTTTTGAGTATGTGTTACTGTGCCGAATTTTGCTTAACATTAAAGTATTTATTGTTTTCTGCCTACGGGCATTTTTAGTGGTAATGGTCCTCCCACAGTGCTGGGAGCGGTTACTTAATTGTACCCTTTAGAGCCTATTCTACCTTATCTTGGTTGGGTATTTGAACCCTAATTATTTACAGTCTTGTTGTGCAGTAAATTGGGATCTTCTTAGGAGAACCTATGTCTCCTTATATGTTTATGTCTGTCATCCCTATCCCTTTTGCACCGACTGTAATTACATTGTTTATTACTTTATCTAATATTGCGGTGAGCGGTATTTCACAAGTTATGCATATATGTAATCATCCACCCTGTCTTACTCAAAAGCTTTGCATTACCTGCTGAATATTGGTGGCGAGTTCTGAAAAACAGCCCACCTAGCACCAATAAATCAAACTACCATTGCAAACATCATTCCTTTGCAACCCACAAACAATTATTTACATTTTTTTTTTTTTTTTTTTTTTATAACTTGTATTTTTATTGAGGTAAGGTACAGGAACAAAGTATAACATGACACTGATATAAGCAATTAGAATAAAATTCAGCTAACATGAAGAAGTGATATAATGCACTAGGGGTGACGACAAGAAAACAAAAGACAAGACTGACTCAGACCTCACCAAATTCTCGGTATGTAAATCGTTTGCGTATTTGTGTATCATACATAACAATTTACCGGGTGATGGGGGGGGGGGGGTGACACAGGAGGGAGAAGGATGGTAAGGGTGGGACTACTGAAAGGGGGAGGGGGGTGGGATGATAGGATTGCGGATGGAGTTTCTGAAGACTGTTTATTGGAGCCCATCTTCACATCATTGTTATTGAGGAACCCTTTTGTCTAGTTGAACGTGGCACCTGAGGCCTTTGTGTGGAAGTGGAAAAAGGTCTTTACCCACCGAAAGAGAATGCACCTCGAACTATCAATGCCATATTGTGTCGCGCTCCACCCCGGGGATGTCTGTTTGGGCTAGCCACGGTATCCAGATTTTTAGATAGTTGATGCCAGTGTCATTAACCAGACTCGTTAACTTTTCCATCTGGCAGACAAACTAAATTCTGTTTCGAATCTTGGGAATGGATGGGGTTTCATTAAGTTTCCATACTGCTGCGATCTCGCACCGGGTCGCTAGGGCAATATGCCCAATTAGTTTATTACTTGCTCTTGAGAGCCCTTCTAGTGGTCTGTTCAACAAGAACAGCCATGGGTCTAGAGGAATCGGGAGGCCCAAGCTCCTCTGAGTCCAAACTCGAATTTCTTCCCAGAGAGGGGCGATCCGTGGGCAAGACCACAATTATTTACATTTCTATTGATTTTGTTATCATTATTAATGATTCATTAATTATTGTTGGCAGGCAATATTGAATTAAATCTTGGCTTTCCCACTAATTTTTGCACCACAGAAAGTGTCCCTTTTAATTCCCAAAATGTCTATCTGTCGTCCATATAAATATTTGTGACTTACTGCATAAACTAGGAAAATCCCCCCATGGGGAGGTGATGCAGCAGCACAGCAGGGAATGAACAAAAAAGGCTGATGGGGCTAAGTGAAAAAAATACTTTATTGCAACAGCGTGCTAACGGGTCCTCTGACGTGTTTCAGCCTGTGGAGGCCTTTGTCAGAGGACCCGTTAGCACGCTGTTGCAATAAAGTATTTTTTTCACTTAGCCCAATCAGCCATTTTTGTTCATTCCCTGCTGTGCTGCTGCATCACCTCCCCATGGGGGGATTTTCCTGCTTTGCTGCTTGCTGCTAGCACGCCGGGTTGCTGTTGTTGCTGTACTTCACTGTCCCACGCTGTATCCTGTCGATCCGGAGTGACGTCACAGCCGCCAGTCACGTGACCACCCACTGCGACGGAGCAGTTGCAGGAGGGTTGGCGGCAAGAAGAATTCATCTCATCGCAGAAGCCATGGCTCTACAAACTGACTTGCAGCATGCTCAGGACAGAGTGACTGCATTTCTCACCAGAGATCTGACGGATTTACAAGCTGCACGGACCATCCAGCCACATACTGCCCACTCCATTGAAACAGTGAGTCTTTTTATCTCAGTGTCATTAGAGCTCGTGTGGAGCCAACTGCTGGGAAAGACAATGTTTTCAGTACTAAATGCCTAAATGCATATCTATGTGGAGTGGGTAATTACTACCAATTGACTGTTTGGAGCATATACAACAGCACCCGCTAGTTTCCTTCTGAGCACCTGAGGGGTTTAAACATTGTTTTTACCTGTGTACATACTGCATAAACTAGATGAATTAAGGGCATGTTGCTTCTTATATAGCCCTAATAAATAGAGGCCTATTCTAGTAGCCTCGACAATTCACTTATCGAGGCCATTTCGGCCAAAATGCCTACTGCAATTCAGAAAGCCTCGATAAGTGGGCGATAAAAGCATGGATTGCCATTTTTTTCTGCCGTACAAAACACATCGCCGGGTAAGCGGCGATAAGCCACTTATTGGCAGGTTTTGAAACTCGTGCATTTCTTGTAGCCTCGATTAGCTTATCGAGGCTAATCACGGCTCTAGAATGGCGATTTTCTCCCAAAATCCTCTCGCCAGGAAAAGTTGGCGTGAGACTGGGGAGAAGATGCTGAAAAGACGGCGAGAGAGGACTTAGGAAAACAAATGCTTTTTTCCTGCATCAGATTGATGACAGGAGTCTCCGGAGCTGATACCCATTAATATCAGCACCGATACCCCCGGCATGAATCCTATGTAATAGAAATGCATTTACGGGCAACTTCATTACCTTAGCGACTAACCACTAAGGCAATGAAGGGGTTAACTACCAGTGCCATGTTTATTGTGGGTAGCGGGGGTGGGTGAAGGTGGTATTTGGCCTTAGTGGGTGTTTAGGCCTTGCAAGAGGGTTGCGGGCAGAGTTAACCCCTTCATTACATTTGCAGTTAATACCACAAGGGTAATGAAAGGGTTAACCCCTCCCACTATCCACCTAGTGGGTATAAACACACACCAATGCCAAATAAACTTCACCCATCCTCGCTACCCACAATAAACATTCAAAAACACAACACTAATACCCACCTCCTCTACCCCCAACAACCTCCCTGTAACAGGGGAGTTATCCCTGTTCAGGTAATGTGCCTCTAATCCAGCAGTGTGGTGGTTAACTGCTGGTAGTCAATTAACAAACACCACCTGCCTGATTAGATTGCTTAGAAAAGCCTGTCTTTTGAGACAGGAAGCGAGACTCCTTAGCTCACACCTGAGCTGAACTTGGAGACAGAGCAGAGATTCCTTAGTCCACAACTGGGCTGAACCAAGGAAGGACAGATGTCTTGAGCGACAAGCTGACCACAAGACAAAGGGAACAAGATTCTAACCTGGAGCCTGACATTTCCTGTGCACACAAGGGTGCGGTTCCAAGAGAGAAGATAAGCTTCCCCTACCCCCTGCCCAGCTAACAGATAAGATTTTCATTTATAAGACTTTTTATATCTGTTCATTTCATGCTATATGTTCGGGAGACATGCTTATCTAAAGGGAGTTGTGGATTGCATAGTATGTCACTAGAAATACTCCCAAGTGAATAGAAGCTTTGTTTACCCCTTGTTTGGATGGTTTCCTGATGTTAAGGAAACAGGCGCAATAATAGCCTTAATTTCACCATAACCAGTCTCCCTTGCATACCTCTGTGAGCGTCTGCCTACACTCCCCAACACATACAGTACAGTAATGGGCAAAATTACTTTTATCCAGATATGGATAATAGTGCATTTGCCAATTCTAAAAGCAAACATTATCCAACATAAATAAAGTAAATAAAACTTTCTACTTAGCCCTGCCATCATGAAGGGCATCCTCATCAGCATACTCCAGGTCCATGTCCTCCTTTGCCAGCAAGAGTACATGAGAAAATACAATCTAATGGCCCCTAACCCCTTTATCACCGTAGCGATTAATAACTGATATAGTAATTAAGGGGTTAACCCACCCTCCACCGGTACCCACCGGGATGCCTAACCACCCACCCAAGGGTCACTATACCCATCCTCTACCCATTGATTGGCACAGTGGTATATCATACCCATATTATATGGGCATGATAAGCCCATATCTAGCAGTCAATGGCAACCTATTAAAACAATCAAGCACAACAATACATAACAATTAAAGAAATAAACAAGCACCTAAACACCACAACATTAATAGAACTGGTGATTACGGGGCTAGGGGCCATTAGATTGTATTTTTTCATATACTCTTGCTGTCAACGGAGGACATGGACCTGGACTATGCTGATGAGGATGCCCTTCATTATGGCAGGGGTAAGTATAAAGTTGTATTTACTTTATTTATGCTGGCTGGCTAATGTTTGATTTTAAATGGGCCAATGCACTATTATCCATATCTGGATAATAGTAATTTTGCCCTTTACAGTACTGTATGTGTTGTGGGGGTGGTGGGTTGTTAGGTGTAGAGGAGGTGGGTAGTGGGGTTGTTGTGTATATTTTTGTTTATTGGGGTAGAGGGATTGGGTGAAGGGGGAGGGGTAGTAGCCCCAAGGGTGGGTATTTAGCCCTTCCGGGGGGTAGCGGGATTGGTCAACCCCTTTATTACCATAGCGGTTCCCACTATGGTACTGAAGGGGTTAACTCCTCTCACAACCTTACCGTCATGCCTAACCACCCACCCTGGAGCTACTACCCCCTTCATTCATCCCTCTGCCCCCAATAAACAGGCTATTGAGGTTGAACCCCTTCATTGCTTTAGCAGCTTGCTTGGTTGATACCGTGATATCAACGTTCAAAAAACTGGCGGCGTAACCAGACAAGCGTTTTTTTTTTTATGAAGGCTACTAGAATAGGCCCCATAGTTCTTTCTGTAACATGGCTATGTTCCCAAACTCTTGATACATCTATTTCTAATCAAGTTTACTCTATCATTAGGAAGGATCGATCCCATAATATGTGTGTTACTAAATAACCACTGTAGCCCATCCTCATTTGAAAATTTAGTTGGCAAGATTTGCATCCCATTCTCTAAGTCTATCATTATTGTTGACATGTACTGTATGTATATATGTATATATGTATGTACTGTATGTAAATACCCAATATCAAAGAGTCTGGAGCACTCACAAATTCAAAAAATACAATTTAGTGAAGTAATACAGGCATCAGGGGGTAATCACAGAAGAAAGAAGCAACGTTTCGGACCTTACGGTGCTTTCTCAAGCTCCCCCTTGAGAAAGGACCGTAAGGTCCGAAACGTTGCTTCTTTCTTCTGTGATTACCCCCTGATGCCTGTGTTACTTCATTAAATTGTATTTTTTGAATTTGTGAGTGCTCCAGACTCTTTGATACTGGGTATTTATCTATTTTTGTTGCTGGATGGTGATGCTGGCCGCACTGTGAGCACCACGACTGATCAGATAAGTTTATTTACTTTTACTTTTCCCCTTTGAGTGCCCTGAACATTTTTGTTATTGGTATGTACTGTATGTATGTATGCCTTTATTTATATAGTGCCATTAATGTACACAGCACTTCACAGCAGTAATACACGTGTAAGGATGTGGTAGGAACCTCATATGTGTGTTCAGTGTGTGTCCTGTTGTTGTGCTGCCTCTGTTCAGTGAGAAGCTTGTGGAGTGTTTGCAACAGTTTTGCAGTGTGCCCTAGCAGAGGGAGACAGGCAGTGTGATGCAATAGCTGAGCTGTGTGTCTGTGCAGATTAGGCTGAGAGGCTCAGTGGAGAAACTACAATTCCCATGAGCTCCTGGGCAGTCACCTGATGTGAAGAACCAATCAGAAGGCTAGGATGACAGGGACAGGAAAGGGAAGCGTGGGGGAGAGGTCACGCTAGACAGAGGGGTTCTGGAAGGTAAAGGTATGCGTGCAGGGGGTCTGTGACCCGCCTGCATAGGCTAGCTTTACCCCACAGGCCCTTAGGAGAAACACAACTTATAGTCTACCGCTCACCCAAATAATGTATACAGATGTTGAGAGTATGATAATACTCTATTTATAGCCGGTGCAAGGAGGATAAGGTTAACACATACAAAAACAGAAAAGAGGAGGTATGGAGTTCTCCCCCGAGATCCTCATTATCTGCACACAAGGCTAGGTAAACATCATTATCTGAGTCACAGTAGGTTGCTTTGCTGCAGGGACGCCCATAGTGGTAGCAATCAGTCACCTTACTGTGTAGACAGTTAGGGACAAGCGTGCGGAGCAGGTTTGCTGGTGAGCTGCTTGGGACCAGACAGCTGCACTGCAGACATCAAAGACAAGCAAGGATTCGGCTGATCCTTTTCGAAGCATTACCGGTCACCGCCGTGACCGGAAGGTATTTACGTTAAGTGCACCAACACCGGTCAACAGGCGCTGATCCCGCCTTAGGCGTAACTCTTTGAGGACACTAGTGAGTGACCAAAGGCCTATTACACTGAGTTATTCTAGCTACTAGCGCAAGGACACGGTGTGTGGGGCACGCGGTGGCGGGACCCGGACATACTCATTAAGAGCATGGCTGAGCCACTACTGTACAGGACAATACTCATTAAGAGCGTGGCCGAGCCACTCAAGTTATAAGGACATTATCATTTAGCTGCGTTAAGGTTATATTGCATTATAGGTTATGTGTTGGGTTATATGCTGCGTGTGTATTAATATGATAGAGTGCTAAGGTTATTGTGCATATAGTAAAGTTGGTTGCATCATACTGTACATGTGTGTGTATATGTTTCTTGCCCAGGGGAATCTCACATCACGGGGATCCTGGGTAAGTGGAGGCGCTGCGCTATAAATGTTACCCCAGTCTCCCAGCTAGCGGAGGCTCAGATCTCCTGGAGCCGCAGGTGCGTGCAGTTACCCGTAGTCGCTTTAGCGTGTCAGAAAAAGGGCTACACACGTGACAATCATATAAATAACAAATGATACAAATAACACATAATGGGAAGAAGTGCTTTAGACATAAAAGTAACATTTAGGAAAATGATTCCCTGCTCTGAAGAGCTGAAAATCTAATTGGTAGGTAGGAAGAACGTACAGAGACAGTAGGAGGGCGTTTCTGGTAAGTGTGTCTGCAAGGGGCCAAAGTTTATGTATGAGGTGTAAAGTATCAGTCATGGAGCTACCCATATGCTTTGTTAAGCAGGTGTGTTTTAAGGTGGGTCTTAAAGGTGGATAGAGAGGGTGCTAGTCTGATATTGAGGGGAAGGGCATTCCAGAGTTGTGGAGCAGTCATTGAGAGGTTTAAAGGCCCAATACAATCCCTATCTGAGGTGTATCATTTTTTGGACACTATTTCTTCTTTGAATAGAAACTGTGAGTTATTGGTTCTTGGTGACTTCAACTTCAATTGGTTTGACCCTACAAACAACACAATCTGTACACCATTCAAATCACAAAATTGAACCCAACTAATTGTTCAACCTCCTCCATCAAATCTAAGATCTTGTAACTACTCACTGATAAATATAATCTTATCCTACTGTGCCAACAGAATCTAAACCTCTGGTACCTTAATTAACATATGTAGGGATCATGCACTAGTGTATAGTGTATATAAAATGTAGCCCTAAAGTCCTATTCACTAGAACATTAAGAAATGTTAACCTCCAACAATTTATTGTTGACCTTACCATGTGCTGTTGGTACAGAACTAATTTCATACCTCTTGCACTTGACTATTTCCAGTCAATGTTCCTAAAACGCAGAAATATTCACACTCCACCGTGCAGAGTTAGTCTTCCCTGGGTTATATCCAATCTTATTGTGCTTTACTGCTCTAGAGATACCTTTTGGAATAGATAAAAAATCAACTGGGTCTATGCAACATTTTCGAAATATACTGTATGTACAAAGCAAACTAGGTTTGCAAAATCAGAATGCTACTCTGACAATTTATATCAAATCACACATCCAATCCTGGAAAATTCTGAAATGTCATCAGCGATATTGTTTATCTCTGTAGCTCCCAGTTACCTTCCAGTAACAAAAGGGATAATGTAAATTTGTCTGATCACTCAGCCATTACAAACACTTTCAATGAATACTTTGTGGGGTGTGCTATTTCCTTATGATTAAGACAAAAATGTAACCTTAATCTGGAAACTGTCAAGGTTTATAGGAAAATTCACGGGGAGAGTTATAAGTAGTACCTAGGATCTATGTGGAAGCTGGAATAAGGGTCCAGGGATCCGGGTAAGCAGAAGAGACAGCAGGGGATGAGCCGAAAGCGTAGTAAATGAAGCTGGGGTCACGAGGGGGATCTAGGTGGAAGATGGAATTAGGAATCCAGATCCATGGTGTGATGATAAGCAGAGATTTCAGCGAGCAGAAGGGATAGTCAGGCAATCCAAGGTGAGGGCAGGGGACAAACAGGAGAGTAGTCAATCAAGCCAAGGTTAGAGAACGGAGAGAGCAGCAAAGTAAAAGGACAAGCTGGAATCAGGAACCAAGTATTCAATATAGCAGAAGCAGAGTCAGGGAGTCAGGAACCAGGTATTTGATATAGCAGGAGCAGAGTCAGGGAGTCAGGAACCAGGTATTTGATATAGCCGGAGCAGAGTCAGAGGCAAGGGGCAACACAATCTGCTTCCTCAGTAGCAGAAATATTGTGAAGACTAGATAGCACGGAACAGTGTCTTCTTATAGGCCAAGGAAGTCAGGTTTTGTTGCAAGCATAGCTATCTAGCAAGGGCCTGCACTGAATAACACACTCCTAGCAGGTGAGTGCTTACAGAAGCCCAGACTGAGTACACTCCTATATCAGTACTCCCTGCTCATTGCGCCCATGAATTTCAATTTATCCCTGTGTCTGAAGAAGAGCTCCTAGCACTGAAGATAAACAACCAATGTGGGTCAGACCATTTGCAATCTAAGTTCCTACATCTTGGTGCACCCATCATTGCTAAACCAATTGCCTCCATTATCATGTATTCTGGCTAAATCCCTCTTTATAAAAGCGGTGACAAAAACATTGTCTCCAACTACACACCAATCTCTATCCTACCTTTATTATCCAAATTCATGAAACAATTTGTTTATTCCAAACTAAACAACTTTTATAAGAAGCCACATTTTCTTAGTAAATTCCAATCTATCTTCCAACCAAATCACTCCACAGTGAGCCTCTTAAAAATATCCAATAACATGCAGTGTGGAATGGAACATGGGACAGTTGACTGGTGCACTTTTCCTAGATTTTGCAAAGGCTTTTTATGCTGTTGACCATACTGTCATGTTAAACAAGCTCCAGAACTCTGGAATTGGACGACATGCTTTCATTTAAACTGGTGTATCTCTTATTTATCAGGAAGACCCCAATGTGTGTCTATCTCAGGCTCCAACTCTAACCATTTGGATATTACCTGCGAGGTTCCCCAAGGCTTACTTTTTTCTGTCTTTTACAGTTTGTTAGACAACTTCTTTGCACATGTATGCTAATATTACTATCCTATATGCTTGCAATCCCAGCTTCTCTGCAATCTAATTTTCAAAGGTTTATGCCGTTTACCTTGTTGTGTTGATTTAAAGCACGCCTGGAGAGAGTTTGGAGAGCACACGTCCCTGGAGCTCCCCCGTCATGATGCAGCTGGGTGCGTGTACACAAAAGAAGGAAGAATCATCCAGCCTGAGCTGCTCCCACCGCTAATTCCTGCTGAAGCAAAAGATACTACTTAGACCTGCAAAGAGAGAAAGAACACCCCACCCAGGCCCACCGGCGATACAGAGCGGGGCTCCAGGTGGCACAGCTGCAAGAGAGCATATCCCTGCCCCCACTACGCACCCTAAGTACCCTTCCACCACCCCCATTACCCCTTCCCCACTTACCCCAGAACCCCTTCCTACTAGCTTCTACCTCATCCCCGTTCCCCCTCGCTAGTCACCCCCATCCTGCTCTCTTCAGCTTCTAAAGACCCCCTCTACATTCCGAGCATACCGAGAGATTGTAGTCCTCAGAAGGAATTCAGCAGAGGTGCAGCTTTATTCACGCTGGACGTAGCGCTCTCGTCCACAGGTGGCCACCTAGCATCCAACTTAAGGAATGTCAGCTATAACACCAGGACCACTGTTGATCTTTGGAACAGATCCGGACCCACAGAAAGGAAAGGAACAACCACCCCGGTCAGGAGAACTCTCTGGCCTGAGTCCCCCACCCACCCTCAACCCACAGCCGTCCCTCCCCCTCACCCCACTTTGGATGCAGGTCAACACCAAACAAGAAGGCTATCTTTGCCCCCCTTTCCCCCCACCACCCTACCCCCTCGCTGGCACCCCCCCCCCTTCCCTGCCATCCCCTCCATCGGGTGAAATAAAAAGAAAAGGGATATACCTCTCGCCCGCCACATCCTGGGATGCTGTTCTGTCCATAACGGGTCAACCTAAAAGATCTCACAAGGATGATGAGACCGAAGCCTTGGGAGGAGATGGGGGATTGTCCCCCACTCACGACCCCTGCCGAAAGACAACAAAGAATGGGAGGTGTGGGTTGCATCCTTTTGGAAGAGAGTAGTACCCTCTGGACTGGACTTAATCAGGAAAAGTAATCATCTAAGATCTGTACATTCATGTTATATGTGCTATTATTTGATACTATTATTGATTGTGATATTTGTTTATGTACCATACAGGTTTTGAGCACCTGAGGCTGAAGCTTTTTTACACATACAGTGGGGATTTTTTATATATACTGTGATATACACCCAAATCTTGGTTGTGTTCTCCAGCCCATCCACCCCCTCCAACCTCCCCCCTCTCCAATTGAAGCCTTGGAGATTATTTATTCATACGTATCTATATTTCTTTATCTGTGTAGTCAGCTTTTGAGTAGAATGTGTTCACCATGTAAGAAAACATAAAATACAAACGAGTCAAGATGAAAAACAACATGATTGGGTAAATATAATAACTTCAGTGACTAAATCGGGTTTTTTTATGCAACATTTTTTCACAATGTAAATCACATTTAGAAGCATTTTTACCAATACAAATATATTTCTTCATCTAAACCCCTATCTTGTTTGTGTAGACCAACCATTGCTAAAACAAAAATGCATGACTGTTCAATTGTTATATTGATTTTAGCATATGAAAATAATTGTGCTAAAATAATGTAACTCTATAATCAATCAAATGTTCTCATGAAAATTTATGCGCTATTTGAAAAACTATTTGACTCTAGTTTATTAACACACTATTGATTACTTAATAAAATAAATGGTGTCCATGCACTCCAAATTCTCCTGAAATTTACAAGCTCATTCTTTTGGAAAATGATCATGCCAAATGTCTATGCTCCTTGTGGCATAGATGTACTGTTTGAAATGCATAATAAATATTAGTACTAAACAAAAGGTGATGATTAGCTGGGTTTCAGTTTTGGCATTTGAATCCCTTTGGTTTAATCATAAATGTATGAAATAAATCAAATGGGGTTAAAATGGCAGGTTTACTGTACAATAATTGTATTACACTTCCTACACACATGCAGGATGTTGCCTTAACTGCAGCTTTAACTAATGCAAGTGCGTGTGTGTGTGGGGGGGGGGGGGGCGGGGGAGGGCGGAGTCTCTCTGTCTGTCTGCCTGTCTGTTTTAAAAGACTTCCTTGTTCATTCAGATCAGGCTGATTAGCTGCACCCGGAATTAACTCCATGGACAGCGACTCTGTCACTGTGTGTGGGAGTGTGTAAGTGGGTGGGTTTGTGAGTGTGTGTGTGGGCGGGGGAGTATGTAAGTGGGAGTGTGTGTATACGTGGGAGTGTTAGTGGGAGTGGGTGTAAGTGGGTATGTGTGTGAAAGTGGGAGAGAGAGGGTGAGTGTGTGTATGTGGGAGTGGGTGTGGGTGTAAATGGGAGTGGGTGTGTAAGTGAGAGTGGGTGTGTGGGTGTAAATGGGAGTGGGTGTGTAAGTGAGAGTGGGTGTGTGGGTGTAAATGGGAGTGGGTGTGTGGGTGTAAGTGGCTAACTACTGCAGGGTTAGGCGAAGTGACAGGGCTGCATGCTAGTAAGCCTTGGAGATACATGTTAACACTTACCAAAGTATTAACTTAGCTTGCCACCTTATTGAATCAGCAACAGACCTCTGTGCGATCTGGGCTGGGAAAGGGTCAGTCCCACTTACGACCAAAGTACTTTAATGGTAGTCACATGTTTAATAGATTAAAGGGTCACTCATAGGTAGGACCAAAGTAACCTAATGACAGTCACGTGTATAAAGAGTGAAAGGGTCATTCAGATGTATGATCTAATGCCAGTGATCCCCCAGGTATTAAATGGGCATACAAAAGTCTATCAGACCCTCTTTATTTGTGATCAATTTCTCAGAAACAGTAGAGACCCTCCTGTGCTGACCTTCACTCTAAATAAATAAATGTGACGGTGGGGGCAATGTGTCTCTCCTAATAAAGGTTAAGCCCGGCCATTGCCCTGTATATCTATCATATTGTGGCTCATCTGGCCTAAAACATGTATTTTATAAAGTATCTGTGAACCTTTATTTCATGTAAACAAACAGTTTTTTGTTCCCTTTGTGTGCTAGGCTAGTAATACTCAGGCTGGTAATACTCAGCCAGCACACCAAGGGGTCTGAGTTTTGTTAATTGGGGAGAGAAAGGTGCAATGCTACGGATGCACATGTCTGGGAGATATTGGCTCGAAGAGCGGAGCCTTTGTCTATTCCAGACACTGAGGTATGTATGTATGTATGTATGTATATGTATGTCTTTATTTATATAGCGCAATTAATGTACATAGCGCTTCACAGCAGTAATACATGTGACAATCATATAAATAATAAATAATACATAAAGGGGAGAAGTGCTTCAGACATAAAAGTAACATTTAAGAAAAGGAGTCCCTGCTCCGAAGAGCTTACAATCTATCTCTGTGGGAGATATCCGACCGGCCAGGGGAACTGTTGCTGGGTATGAGTCCCACTTAAAACTGCCCCGGTGGGCTGTCCTTGCCCCACAGTCACACCCCTGGTCTAGATGGACCCATCACAGGCATGCCCTCCCTCTGTAATTAGCCAGCGCACAGCATCTGCTGCGATTGGTTCTGACCCTGATTTCATGCTTTTATATAGGAATGTATGGGAAGTAAAGCTGATTTGGGCCTCGCAGTTAATTCTGGAATTAGCGTGGTAGCTAACTAAGGCTCAGAGGCTTTGTCAGAGACACCCCAGAACCAGGCTCAGTTCTGATTTGGCAGGAGATTCAAACTTGCAACTTTCCAGACTGCATCCCCGAGGTCGTGAGAGACCGGACATGGACGTACTCCTGGGTAAGTCTGCCAAAGTGGCACCTAGCTACCTATTATTCCCCCCGGAACCTCTGTTTTGGTGAGTTTAGCTCCTTTTGTGCATTTTGGTTGTGCCTGTTGACACAATAAAACTTCCTTGTTGAACTCCTGCCTTCTGTCTGGTGCCTTGATCCCAGTGAATTGTCTTGGTCTTCCGTGACAATAAGCATAGTTGTACGAGTAATATTAATTGAACCCATGATGAACGTGTTCTTTGGGCCACAACTTGGAGTCAGTGGCTGAAGCAGTAACTGAACCATTATGTATCCATATTATTTTAAACAAAAGCTAATTTCATCCATAAAACAAAGTTAGGTTGATTATTTTGATAATACTTTATCAGTAGTATCATTAACTGATGTGACTCCCCATATTGCTGTCAGTTTAAACCCTGTGTGATTATCTTGCGTATATGTGGCTTTGACATATTTCCAATTCACATAGTAGTATACAGGCTTAGGGTTGTCTTACTCAATTGAGCATTCATGCAACAGGAAATAGTGTAATATTGGCATAGAGGAGATTTCATGAAGTAGGTCAATTGTGTTTACACATACCTGGGTGAGAAAAGCGATCCTGAAATGTGAATATGTGTATATTTTTCTAATAGAAAACATTTACCTAAACTGCCCGGGTACACATTTCTAGTGACAGGTCAGCTGACAAAATTCTTCATTGTAATGTGAGATTAATTTATGATTACTCTGGGTAAAGTGTAAGCAGTTTATTAGCTCTGCAGTATAAGAGCACATTAAACCTAACGCTGCATTTGACAGCACTGTGAATGAATACATTGTGTGTATTGTAAGCAATTGCTTTTGGTTTATCAGACCATGGCCCCTCCTCTGTTTTCTTCTGTAAGGGTTTACTATGCTTAAACAAGCCACATTGACCAAACTGTACTTAATTTAATGGATCATTATAATAGTTCATGCTCAATGGACATAGTTTATGAGTTCACTTACCTCTTGAGTGTTTTGTTTTATTCTTTCAAAATGTATTGGTTTTTCTGTGCACTAGACCACAATAGTTCATTCAAGTGAAATGTGCATGTGTATGCCAGAGCAAGAAAACATGTGCGTTTATAATCAATCTTAATAATGATGAACAGTTCTGATAAAACCAGTGAGTACTTGTATTTAGGAGAATATGTTAAGAATGAATTTGAAAGTGTTGTTGTTTTTTTTTCTTCTTCATGCAACAAAACACTGTGCAGGAAAATGCAAAAATACCACATTACTAGAACATGTAACAATAGGAGAGAAAAAAAACTAATATAAAAGATAAAAGATTGATAACTAAAAAAAAAAAGTCCAAAACTTTATTTAGCTCCACTAGTGAAAAGATACATGGGGTGATACTGTACATAAGCAATTCTTTACATTATAGTATTCCATAACACGTAACATGTTTTAAAGATGCTTCATGACTCATAAGATAGTTTCGTTTTTTTCTGCCCAGTGTGACGGTTGTATAAACTAAGAATAAGTTTATTCTTCACAACTGAGAACAGAACAACTTTGTGTACTACTGCTGTGAAGCGCTATGTACATAGATGGCGCTATATAAATAAAAATATACTTGCATAAATACATTCAGGATTTAATTTCGAATGGTGTGCTAAAAAGTGTCCATACACGCAGGAAGTTACATTGTACAGAATCATTTTGTATATTTAAATTTAAAATACTGAAACCTGAGAGTATTTTAAAAAAAAAGTGTGTGTCCCGAGCACGCACATTTTAAGTGAAACTTCTTTCTCTTTTGTCACTGTTTTGTCACAGAAATTGTATTTGTGATGGTGATGTTTTTAATTCAAAATCAAAACACAATTTCAGTGACAAAACGCAAAGAAGTTTGACTTAGAATGCGCTTGCTCGGCACACACACCCTGCTTTAGCTATTTGCACTTCTATATGTATACTAACTGAATTCCTCTATGTGTGTGTGTGTGTCTGTGTGTCTCTCTCAGTGTGTCTCTCTCTGTGTGTCTCTCTCTGTGTGTCTCTCCGTGTATGTATGTGTGTATGTGTGTGTGTTCTCCGTCTCCCAAGTGTTGGTGCTGTGCACGTGCGATGCGCCGGAGGTCTGAGGAACCTTCTGCGCATGTGTGGATGTGTGCCTGAGGCCTGTGTGTGTGTGTGTGTGTGTGTGTGTGTCTGTGTGTGTGTGTGTGTGTGTCTCTGTGTGTGTGTGTCTCTGTGTGTGGGGGTGTATCTCTCGCTATGTCTGTGTGTGTGTGTGTCTCTCTCTGTCTCTGTATCTGTGTGTCCCTGTGTGTGTCCCTGTTTGTGTGTGTGTCTGTGTGTGTGTGTGTCTGTGTTTGTGTGTCTCTGTGTGTGTGTCTCTGTGTGTGGGGGTGTATCGCTCGCTGTGTCTGTGTGTGTGTGTGTGTCTCTCTCTGTGTCTCTGTATCTGTGTGTCCCTGTGTGTGTCCCTGTTTGTGTGTGTGTGTATGTGTGTTCTCCGTCTCCCAAGTGTTGGTGCTGTGCCGGAGGCATCTGTGCACGCACGATGCACCGGAGGCCCGAGGATCCTTCTGCGCTTGTGTGTGTGTGTCTCTCTCTGTGTCCCTGTGTGTATGTGTGTGCCTCTGTGTGTGTCTCTGTGTGTGGATGTGTTTCTGTGTGTGTTCTCTGTCTCCGAAGTGTTGGTGCTGCCCCGGAGACCTCTGCGCACGCGTGATGCGCCTGAGGCCTATGTGTGTGTCCCAACAACTTGTTTACCCCTCAATAAAAAACACCCACACAAATCCTCTATTCACACCCTCTATCTACTTCCTGATGCTGGGGATCTCCCCTAGGCCTTAAGTCAGACATATACCCCTGATCTTACCCATTCCTCCCTGCCATCTCTTCCCCTGCAAATGGTGTTAACCTTCTCCGTTAATACTGACTAACCTTAAAACTCGCCCCACAAATCAAGCATCCCAATAGCGTGCACTCATGGCTATTCTCACACACTGTCACTCCTACCACCCATAGTGGCCAAGCACGGCCATCTACAGCACTTATTCCCTCACCTGCTGTCTGTGTAAGTTTCCCATCAAACCTCTTAGATTGTAAGCTCTTCGGGGCAGGGATTTCCTTTCCTATTGTCTGATTTTGCTGCACTTATTGTATTATTAGAGTTCCTGTATTCTTTGTGAAGCGCTGAGTACACTTTTGGCACTATATAAATAAAGACATACAATACAATACATTAGTGATAATGAGATACATTTGTAGCAGGGTCTCCCCTGGCCCCACTCACCTGCGTGGAGTAGCGGGGACCCCACGGTATGTCAGGCAGTTACAGGGGTGAGTGTGTCACCGGGGGCTCCCGGTGGCGATGGAGAAAGAGCGCCGTCATCTTGGTTGTGTCCGAGCATGGGTGGAGGGTTGCGCATGCGCAGGCACGAAGCGGCGGCCATTACAGAGAGGAAGGCAGGTCACAGATGGCGCTCCGTAGTGCAGGGACCCCTAGGAATCGCGCATGCGTAGTTAGGGCGATGCGGTGGCCATTACATAGTTGCACAGGCTCAGTGGGGAGTAGCGGCGGACATTACACATTGTGCACGCGGCCCCAATGATAAAGAGGTCCTGAGTGCACTACACTCCCAGCAGCCTCTGGGGACTGCCCTTTCATCCAGATCACATGCAGCCAGACAGCCACTAAGGCTTACAGATTCTCATGCTGCATTTGGATACATTGTTGTGTGCTGAGTCAGGAAGCAGACAGTGAAGCACATGAGTGAGTTGGAGCTGGGACACAGACAGGGGAGGGTGGGTATGTGTATGAAGCCAGTGGCTCATGCACTAGGCCAGGTTACCCCTAGGCCCCAGCTAGGCCCAACTCACCAGTAGATGTGTAGCTGCTGTAGGGAAGGCCCTAAGGTAGGGACTTTGCCCTTTTAGCAGTTAGCTTAGTCAGGGAGACAGCTGCAGTGCCGCATGCTCTGACAAGGAGGGAGCAGTGTGACAAGTGTGGTCTGGGATCAGACCTGCGTCACTCAAGATAGAGACTATCTGTGTGGGTGAGATTATCTGAATTGGAAGAGGACACCATTTCTGTGGATTCAGCGCTGGATGCAGACAGGTCCTTTCCTGTTGTTTGCTGTACCCTGGTGCAGGAGCCCCAGGCAGATATTTTTACAAGTGCACCAACTTTAACCCACATACCGGTTTCCTTTCAGGCGCTGATCACACCTAGTGGGTGGGTTGCTGGACTATTGGGACACTTGGGTGTAGCGTTGGGGTTGAGGTCCAGTGAGGCCAGGTTAAGGGGTGACACGGCTGTGTTGCTGTTATTGATGTGATATGATGTGATGTTATTATTCTGCCCACATAGTAAACAGTTTTTATATATATATATATATATATATATATATATATATATATATATATATATACTTCATTGTATGTGTTTCCTATTTGTGGGTTCTGTGTCAGGGGTCATTCTATATGCCTGGAATCCCTGCACAGGTGGATGCGCTGTAAGCATACGTTCCAGGATATACCCCAGGCTCCCAGTGGCGGAGGTTCAGGCCTCATGTGAGCCTATCAGGTATTGCACCACACTGGTAACATATGTAGATTTCCCCACATGGTCCCTATCTGCGAGTAGGGGGGTGGGTGCAAAATGTGTTACACATTGTATGCAAATGAGGCATTATCATAGCTTCTTCTACAGCCACTAAATTCTGTTAAGGTTAACTCTGGGACTTAAATAACATAAAGTTGTTCTATCCAAACTTGCCGTTACTTCTATCCATATCCTGAAATTGGACTTTTGCAGTATCTAGACGGGCTCATCTCACAGAGGAAAAATAATTCAAATAACAAAGAGTTATTTATTGACATTATTTTCCTCTCCTCTCTCTCTCTCTCTCTCTCGCAACTTGAGCAAAAGCCCCGTTTTGAGCTCTAGACTTTATTGGAAGATAATGCAAAATTGACCTACAATAACGTGACTATAACTCTATTCTCATGAGATGTAATACATCCATTATTTTTGCATATAGGCAGCTTTGTGGATCCAAAAGAAAGTAGAGGTTCAACACTATGAATCCAAATATCTATATATATTCTCACACATCATTTTATAAAAATCCCAAACCAAAACCATAACAAATTTAGTTTTGGCAATATCAAAACAAAAACATGAAACATTTTTTAGAATCACAACCAATAAAAATTTTTACTACCAAGCTACTTTCAGCTCCAGAGTCTCGTGACTGGGATTGATTAAGCCCATGGTTATGAGCTATGCAAATATATGTATAGGTTCTTCGAATAACTATATATATATGATCACTTGATGATCACATTGCATGATCTGGCATACTGTAGGACACCAAATCTGTATAATAAAAAGGAAACAAAGAAAAAAATGTCTAGGAGACTCCAATAATTGCTACACTGAGTGCAACAGACTATCTTCTATTTTAAATAAATATCAAGCATATATTAACAATGATAGGAAAGGAGCTAAATGGTTTAGTGACGATATACAGAGCCTATAACAAATGTCAACTACCAAATACATTTTACAAATGGTGAAAACAACAAAGCTGTACAATGAAAAGTGATAAACGTGCATTTTTATTCTTGCTTAAGATACATTTTTTTACAACAGCAGATTCTTTTTTACAAGAGCAAATTGGAGAGATTGGCAATGATGCAAGTGCCAAAAGGTATCTTTGTACAAAATCTATAACTGTAACCTAAACAGTGAATGGGTTAAGTGAAGGCATATACATATTGTAATTATCTGGTTATCATGTCTAATGCCAGACAGAACTACATTGTTACTTAAGCCCTCCAAAACAGAAGCACCGGAATTCATACTAGAATATTCAATGCCAGTTGAACAATCTGGACAGAGCAAAACCGTCATTTAGACTCTGTACATCATCCTACTATCACAATGAGTCCCATCCCTGTAGTCGCTTTAGATCCTCTTCAAACTTGATTGTGTAATTTAACCACCCACTTCTCCTTTTGTCACTAACCTACCCCAACAGTCTGATTTCCACCATATTCATCTTTTTCATTGTTAATCATGTGTATCATAGTCTGACCTCAATCATATGAACCATTTTACTGCTGAGACTAGGTATTGTACACCTCTGATTTCCTTTGTTCTCTCTGCTCGCATTGTGCTGGAGTTGCTATTAATCCTTCAATCCCTTCGCATTTAAAAAAAATTCACTGGGGATGCTGTGGCAAACTAGCACACTGAAAACGACCTTTCTCATCTACTCTCCCAACTCTTACTCTTCTTCTTACCTAAGTAACATGGTAAGTCTATTCTACCTGTCTTTCCCCTACTATGTAAGTTCCTAATAAGTTCAGGGCATTAACAGGTTAATCAGTGGGCTTTTGTCCCCCCTGCAGCCTCCTCTGTGATGGACAGAGGTGAGGTGGTGACTCATAGTCTGGGTAAGCCTATCAGTATAGGTCTAAACACTTAACCTCCCCCCCCCTCTGAACCCTAATCAGGGGAGTATCCAAATTTAGTCTTCAGTCTTGCTCTGGAGAGAAAGGAGAGAGCATGGCCTGCCAGTCTCTCCCATTGCAAGGATGAGCTGGCCCACCCCAAGCGCAGGCCTGGGGAACATCAAGACTCATTGCTCCTATTATCGGGGTAGGCAGCCTCTAGAAGTCTGGGACTTCAAAGACCGTACAGCACTGTAGAAAGAGTTGCAGTGGCTGTGTATCATGCTGTTAATAAAGGATCCTGGTTCTACTATATTCCCCTGTCTGAGTGTCAGTCATCACCAGAGAGGAGAAAGATAGAGGTAGTGTCAAATATATGACCCAAAGAACAGAGGAACAAAGTTAGGGGTTCTCCTTGTTTGATTCCCGTCCCCAGAGATTCTATTGAATGTATTAGGCCTTTGGCCACTCACTAGTGTCCCCAAAGAGTTACGCCTAAGGCGGGATCAGCGCCTGGTGACCGGTGTTGGTGCACTTGCTGTAAATACCTTCCGGTCACGGCGGTGACCGGTAACACTTCGAAAAGGATCAGACGAATCCTTGCTTGTCTTTGATGTCCGCAGTGCAGCTATCTAGTCCCAAACAGCTCACCAGCAAACCTGCTCCGCACGCTTGTCCCTAACTGTCTACACAGTAAGGTGACTTATCGCTATCACTATGGGCGTCCCTGCAGCACAGCAACCTACTGTGGCTCAGGGTTTTTTCGTAAGGGCCTGCGGGGTAAAGCTAGCCTATGCAGGCGGGTCACGGACCCCCTGCACGCATACACCCTCCTCCTTTACCTTCCGGATCCCCTCTAACTAGCGTGGTCTTTCCCCCACGCTTCCCTTTCCTCCTCCCGTAATCCTAGCCTTCTGATTGGCTCCTCACATCAGGTGACCACTCTAGAGCTCATGGGAGTTGTAGTTCCTCAACGGAGCCTTTCTCTTACAGGCCCGTCGTTCGCGCACTTCCATTGCGCATGCGCGACCTTGCCACTCTCTCAGTGCCCTCTGCAAGGTTGCGCAACAACATGGCGGCGCCCTGTACTAACGTGCCGCCGCGGAACCTGCCACGCTCCCACCGAGCGCACATAGGAGGTTCCTAACACTTCCCTACATTCTCCCCCTTCCAGAATCCAACGTCCCCACTTGGGTCAAACTTACGTAACTATACACAGAACGTTATATGATAAAAAAATTAACGCAATGCAGTACATCTTACTTATCGCTCTATATCAAATTGCACATTTCATTGAACATTACCGCTACAGACTTCACTCTGCGGCGAGCCCACTGCTGAGCTTCATAATGGGGTGCCCCGAATTGATCATAAGCCATCCTCATTGGAGGTTGACCAGTTCTTTGGCTTCTGCGAAGTTGCTCTTCGGCTACCTCCTCGGGAGAGTAGTAAGTCTCGTTTGGCATTTCCAATTCTGCCCTTGAGGGGCTTGATAGGTCTACAAAGTCTCTTTGAGGCACAAAGCACGGGCTCTGCGGGTCTAGTGGCTGGCTCACGGGAGTCAGCGTATCTGTTGTTGGACCAAGGGGCTCTTTACCTGTAGCTCCTTCGGTAGATGCCCCCGTGGCCGGTTGGCCCCTTTCAGAGGTTCCCTCCATAGGATTCTCAGAGGTGGCATTTATTACAGTCTCTGGGCCATCCTCTGTTCTTTCAGCCTCTCCATCAATTGAAACAGTGGGAACCTCCAATTCGTGGTCCCCTACTTGAGGTATGGGGAGCAGTTGATTCCTATGCCATACCTTTACTCGGCCTTCGGAGTCCTTGATGCGGTATACCGGGAGGCCAGGCATCTGTGATTCCACCTCATACACCCCATCTCTCCACGATCAGCCAGTTTGTGCTTTCCGGGAATGCCTAAATTACGTAGGAGAACAGCATCCCCCGGGCGGATCTCCTTATGTCGCACCTTGTGATCATAGTGCCTTTTGTTACCCGCATTTAATTGCGCCGCCGCCTTTTCAGCAAATTTATAGGCCTACTGCAGGCTGTCTTGTAACCTCTGTACATAACGGAAATGCGTCCTGTTGGATACCCCATCGGTAGATATCCGTAGTCGCACATCCACAGGTAGCCGAGCTTCTCTCCCAAACATCAAGAAGTATGGAGTATACCCTGTAGACTCGTGCCGAGTACAGTTATAGGCATGCACCAACGTCTCCACATGCTTGCTCCACTCAGTCTTCTGAGTGCCTTTTAATGTCCCCAGCATGTCAAGTAGTGTTCGGTTGAACCGTTCGGCATAGCATCCCCTTCTGGGTGGTACGGGTAGTCCGTGACTTAGCTATATTTAACAACTTCAGCAGTTCTCTGATGAGAGTACTCTCGAAATCCCTGCCTTGATCAGAGTGGAGTTGGTTCGGTAATCCATAATGGATGAAATATTTCTCCCACAATACTCTAGCCACTGTCACCGCTCGTTAATCTTTGGTGGGGAACGCTTGGGCATATCTGGTATAGTGGTCGGTAATCACCAGTACGTTGCCGATACCCCGGGTGTCTGGCTCGATACACAAGAAATCCATGCACACTAAATCCATTGGGCCAGAGCTTTTCAAATGGGCCATGGGGGCCGCCCGAGTGGGAAGTGTCTTCCTCTGTATGCAGCGGGTACACTGTCGGCAATGCAGTTCCACTGACTCTCTCATTTTTGGCCAATAGAACCGATCCCGAAGTAACCCGAACGTTTTGTCAATGCCCAGATGGCCATGATCATCGTGTAGGGCCCGTCAGACCATATTTCTCAGATTTTTAGGCAAGAATAGTTGTCGCCGGTCAGGGTGATTGTGGTATGGAATGACCCGGTACAGTAGGCAATTGTCCAGTTCGAACTTTCCGAACACATTCAACAGTAGTTTCACCAGTTCTCTGGGGGCTTGCTTAAGAATAGAGGGGTTCTCTTGCTGCAGAGCTTGGCAAACTAGTTCCACCACTGGGTCTTGGATCTGGTGTTGCACCAATTCTTTCCAGGAAATGATTTTATCTTCCGTAATGTTCATTCCTTCCCGACCTCGGTAGGCCCTGGGAATTACTCGGGATTGACACCCTAATGAATCAGCTACTCTTAGCTCTGAGAACGCCACCTGGTCGTTGACCACTGCTGCTAATGAACATAGAGCCAGGCCCCGGAATTTCCTCCCATACCTCCTCATCCATGGTGGGTTGAAGCCCCGGCCTTCGCGACAGAGCATCGGCCCCTATGTTAGTGGGCCCGGGTTTATACTTAAGGTTGAACCGATAGTTGGCCAGCGCCGCCAACCATCGGTGACCTGATGCATCCAATTTATCTGTCCTGAGTTAAAACTGTACCCCATACAAGTAATCGTGTAGCTTATCCACTACAGCCCATTTGAGAGCTAGAAACTCCAACTTGTGGACAGGATAGTTCTGTTTGCTTGGAGTCAAGCTTCGACTCGCATACGCCACTGGGCGGAGCCCTGTGTCATGCTTCTGTGTAACACTGCTCCCAGGCCACTGAAGCTGGCATCCACATGTAGAACGTATTCTCTGTCGGGGTCGGCATAGGCCAGCACTGGGGCCTGCGTTAGGCTGGTTCTCAATTGCAAGAACGCTTGCTCACAAGCAGAGTGTCCATTTCTCTCCAAATGGCGTTTGTGCTGTGGGGTTTTCCTGCCGGTGTCCTCAGGACAGATTTTTAAGAGATTATTCAGGAGTTTAGCTTTGCTTGAGTAGCCCTCCACAAATCGCCGGTAGTAGCCGCAGAAACCCAGGAAGGATCGAAGTTCTTGAACGTTGTTAGGCCGGGGCCAATTCACCACCGCCTCTATCTTCCCTGGGTCGGTGGATATCCCTTCAGCTGATACAATGTGACCCACGTATGTCACGGACGTGCGGCAAAATTTGTACTTATCCAGGGACAGTTTCAGCCCCTCCTTTTGAAGTCAATCCAACACCTTCATCAGCCGCTCCTCATGCTCCTCTTGCATCTTCCCGAACACTATAATGTCATCCAGATACACCATGCATTCTTGCGGGTTCAGGCCCCCCAGGGTCTTTTCCATTAGCCTCTGAAAGGTGGCAGGAGCCCCGCATATCCCTTGCGGCATACGTGTGAACTGGTAGAACCCTAGCGGGCAGATGAAGGCCGTTCTCTCCTGATCTTCCAGATCCATGGGTACTTGATAATACCCCGACCTCAAATCTAGTACACTGAACTATTTACTTCCCGTCATGGCGTTCAAGAAGTCCTCAATGCGTGGGAGGGTATACTGAACAGGTACTGTACGATTGTTCAAGGTCCTATAGTCCACGCAGAGACGTACGGTCCCATTCATTTTGCGAACCACTACGATGGGTGAGGCATAGGGACTGTGTGATCCTTGAACGATACCAGCTTTCTCCATTTCGGCTAGTAATCTCCTCACCTCTTCCACGTCTCGGGGTGTTATGCAGCGAGAACGTTCCCGGAATGGTGCAGGGTCGCTCAGTCGAATGGTGTGGCGGGCGCTGCGACTGCACCCTACATCCATATCACTTATGGAGAACACCCCCGTCGTTCTTCCAGTTTGGTCTGCAGTCTTCCTCTCCAGCCCTCTGTCAAGGGCGAGTCTCCGAAGTCAAATGCCAATCTTGGGGTCACGGCATGGGCGGTGACCACCTGGCGCTCACCTACAAAATTCTCCACCGGGGTTACAGGATAGATTCGACCCAATTGTTGCCGGCGGTCGATGCACATGGTGTAGGGAGAAAGGTTCTGCACGTACACCTGGGTTCGAGCCGGAATTTTTCCCTACCACTTCTTTATGGAGGCCAATACTTCGTAGCCGAGTCGCTGGTCATCATGGGTCGAGTTTTCCAGGGAGAAAAGTTGATCCTCCAGACGTCTGGCCGGATAACGACAGGCGGCGATCATCATTCTTCCTTCCCCGTGCGGGATCTCGGTGTGCCCACGCTCTTGACTATACAGCATCCCATGCTCCTCTTGGGTCGCAATCTTACTGCAAACCTCTTGTAGTACCAGGCAAGCAGCTAGAGCCAGCAACGGTGATTCACCCGCTTCCTGCAGATACATGCGGAGCACAGCCTGTCCGATGTCTGTGTTGGTCCCCATGATTATCAGGGCGTTGGGATGATCCCGGGGTTCCGGACATACTAAGGCCTCCACCTACATGGGATGATGCTTGCCTGTGTTCAACTGGGGAATGTCCAGGTGTACCTTCACCACTCCGTCAATAGGGTAGTGTTCATGGCTCAACCCTCTCAATCGCAAGGAGTCAGCAGATAGTAGCGGCAGCCGGTGTAGGTGTTGATCGTAGAAGGGCCGATACACGATGGTCACCTGGGATCCAGTGTCCATCAGCGCAGAGGCGTAGATGCCTCCGACCACCACCTTGACGATGGCCGCTGGCCCGATTTGACTACTCATCGAGGACGGGGCCACTGCTTCGCCGGCCTGCAGGGTACACAGCATAGACTTGGCCGGTCGGGGCACCGTTTTCCGTAGGGAGGGGCAGTGCGCTCGAATGTGCCCCATTTTCCCGCAAGCATAGCACTGGAGATGACTGCGGTAGGCGTTGTCTCGGAAGGACGGCGATACTCGCCCCGACGCGGAGCGCTCCCTGGTGGCTGCAGGCGCTTCAAGGTCCTCCTTTTTCGGATTCGCATCCCCGAGCGCCTCAGTATTAGCATCCGACTTCTTGGTATCTTTAGCCGCAACCACCATCTACTTTCCCGGGGTCAGCTCACGCCCCAGTAGCACAGTCTCATGGGCCTGGACCCGATCCATCAGGTCATCGAACGCCAGTGCTTGCCCCAGCGTGAGACAGCCGCTGATGTGTATGGACACCGGGTGCAAGGGGAGGAGTCCCCTCAGTAGCTGGGTGGTGCGTAGTCCGTCGGCATCCATCTTCTGCACCACCCCCTTCCTCACCAGAGTCCACAGGTCCAGATGCAACCGTCGAAGGAAGTCAGACACCATCTCTCCTTCTTTCTGGGCCAGAGCGTGGAACCTGGCCATCAGCGCAAACATATCCACAGGAACCCCATAGACTTTTGGTAAGGGAGTAGATGATGCCTGTCGCATCTGCATCCGGGTGGTCGTCCCGATAGCAGCGCACCATGTGGGATGCTGGGGGTCGCAGGCACTCAATTATGCGCTGCCTCCGGATGGCATCTGTGCATGACCATTCAGGCAGTACCTGTTCCGTGTGATCCAGCCATTCCTCGAATCCGACTTCTCCCAGCTGAGTGGGTTTGTCACCGGAAAAGCCTTCAGCTTTCGGTAGTGTGGTGAATGGCTTCTGCGAGCACAGGGATGGAGGCGTTATCCGACAGGCTAACTCCAGCAGGGGAATAGGCATCTAGTCTCGACAGGCTGGTTCTGCTCAGCGCTGGCCTAACGGCCGAGGGGGTGAATGACGTGCCTAGACCATTGCAGCGGGCCATCGGGGGGTCAAACTATTCTTAGGAGTACAGACAGGGGTGGTCGTGGCAGTACTTAACGGACCAGGGTAGCCCCTCTGTGGTGTGGACACAGCCAGGGGTTCGACGGAATCCACCTGTACTAGCGGGCATTGAATGCCGGGGGCGTCGGGCAGAACTAGTACTGCAGGCAGTGCTTCGGGGCATATATCCGGGTCGGTGACAAATAGTATCTTACGCCAGCTATGTTCTCCATCATAGTAGTGATCTTGCACTTGGGCAGTGTCCAGGAGCGGGAGTTTCCTGACTTGGTCAGTCACCGTGCCCAGGGAGAAGGTAGCGGGCACGTGTCCCAGGCCGAAGGCACGTGTCAGGGGAATTTCATGCCATTGGGCCCACTTGCGCCCCTCAGGCTGCGAGGGCACAAACATGGGGAAAAAAACCTATCGCAAGTTGAGAAAAAAATACAGGGCACCCCAGGTCTGAGATCTCAGCAGCGCCTCCAAATGTAGCCTTTTTTCTGACACTCTAAAGAGACTACGGGTAACTGCACGCACCTGCGGCTCCAGGAAATCTGAGCCTCCGCTAGCTGGGAGCCTGGGGTTACACCTATTAGCGCAGCGCCTCCACTTACCCAGGATCCCCATGATGTGAGATTCCCCTGGGCAAGAAACATATACACACACATATATGATGCAACCAACTTTACTATAATGCACGGTAACCTTAGCACTTTTATCATAGCAGTCAACACATAACATAACACTTATACTATAACACTCATCCTTAACTCAGCTAAATGGTAATGTCTTTATAACATGAGTGGCTCGGCCACGCTCTTAATGAGTATTGTCCTGTAGAGTACTGGCTCAGCCACGCTCTTAATGAGTATGTCTTTGTCCCGTCACCGCGTGTCCCACACACCGTGTCCTTGCACTAATAGAAAAGAGAGCTCCGTGTATTAGGCCTTTGGCCACTCACTAGTGTCCCCAAAGAGTTACGCCTAAGGCGGGATCAGCGCCTGGTGACCGGTGTTGGTGCACTTGCTGTAAATACCTTCCGGTCACGGCGGTGACCGGTAACACTTCGAAAAGGATCAGACAAATCCTTGCTTGTCTTTGATGTCCGCAGTGCAGCTTTCTGGTCCCAAACAGCTCACCAGCAAACCTGCTCCGCACGCTTGCCCCTAACTGTCTACACAGTAAGGTGACTTATCGCTATCACTATGGGCGTCCATGCAGCACAGCAACCTACTGTGGCTCAGGGTTTTTCCTAGGGGCCTGCGGGGTAAAGCTAGCCTATGCAGGCGGGTCACGGACACCCTGCACGCATACACCCTCCTCCTTTACCTTCCGGATCCCCTCTAACTAGCGTGGTCTTTCCCCCATGCTTCCCTGTCCTACTCCCATAATCCTAGCCTTCTGATTGGCTCCTCATATTAGGTGACCACTCTAGAGCTCATGGGAGTTATAGTTCCACAACGGAGCCTTTCTCTTACAGGCCCGTCGTTCGCGCACTTTCAATGCGCATGCGCGACCTTGCCACTCTCTCAGTGCCCTCTGCAAGGTTGCGCAACAACATGGCGGCGCCCTGTACTAACGTTCCACCGCAGAACCTGCCACACACCCACCGAGCGCACATAGGAGGTTCCTAACACATCCCTACATATGTCTTTATTTATTTAGCCAAATAAACAGTAATGTGCTGCACACCATTAGATGTATAAACAAAAAGTATTACCGGTGCTGCTGGTTCAAGGAAACCTGACAAAACATCCACTTGGACTATGAAAAGGAAGGATCCAGCGCTCCACGGATTTTGCAAAAATATCACATTTTAGTGCGCCATACACAACGACCGTTTCGACCTTAGTAGGTCTTTTTCAAGTGAAAAATGCCTTTTCACTTGAAAAAGACCTACTAAGGTTGAAACTGTCGTTGTGTATGGCGCAATAAAATTTGATATTTTTGTAAAATCCGTAGAGCGCTGGATCCTTCCCTTTATTTATATTGCGCCATAAATTTACATAGAGCTTCACAGTAATAATACACGTGGTAATCATATAATTAACAAATAATCTATATAACAGGTCATGGGAATAAGTGCTTCAGACATAAAAGTAACATTAAGGCGGAGGAGTCCCTGCTCCTAGGAGCTTACAATCTAATTGGTAGGTAGGGGAACGTATAGAGACAGTAGGAGGGAATTCTGGTAAGTGCGTCTGCAGGGGGCCAAGCTTTATGTATCATGTGTCCAGGATTATCCACAGTGCTATTCATATGCTTCTTTTAGCAAATGTGTCATAAGGTGGGTCTTAAAGGTGGAAAGAGAGTGTGCTAGTTGGGTATTGAGGGGAAGGGCATTCCAGAGGTGTGGGGCAGTCAGTGAGAAAGGTTTAAGGCGGGAGAGGGCTTTAGATACAAAGGGGGTAGAAAGAAGACATCCTTGAGAAGAACGCAATAGCTCAGGTCTCCCGGTCTATCCTTTCAGAACAGTTGTATGTAATTCCCAATCTATTAGCAACAAGACAAGATTAAAGCTATACTTATTGAATCATCAGATCAAGAATGAGATTTTAATAGAGTGCTTGAAGGATTTCTATGGACTGAATGCTACATTCCTGAGCTGGTTTAAATCTTTTTTCACTGGCAGATCACAGAGAGCATCTTCAAGAGTATCCTCCTCTGCACCAGTGCCTCTGTCTTGTGGAGTGCCTGCTGGACTACAGTATATTATCAGATCAAATGGACTAGTTTAACACTGCCATGCAGATAAAACACAATTTTATTTGTCCTTTGCACTGGGAACTAAGGATGCATTATCGGTTCTCAGATGGGCTCCCTGACTAGAGGAGTGCCAGCTGGTTGAAGTTGAATCCTCATAATGAAGAGAGTTGTGGAAGCTCGCCGTCTGATGACAATGATATAGCAGCAGTGTCACCCAACTGGCCTTGAACTTGGAGATCCCCAGTTGCTAAATTCTAATTGTGTAAGCCATCAGATCTAAGACAATAATATCTTCATTCTTTCACCTGAGGAACATAATTAAGTACTTTACTCCCACAGAGAATATTCTTACAGTACACTAGGTCATGTCTTTGTGTTCTCACTCTTGAATTACTGCAAAGCACTTTACATGGGTCTGTCTGTAACAAAGATAGCCTCCAGCAGCTGATGCAGAAAGCTGCTGCCAGGTTGTTAACAAACCAGATTTGTTTCTGCCACACGACACCTGTTCTCTGTTCTTTGCACTTGTTGTCTTTATTGTAGTGAATATGTTTTAAGATTGGAGAGTGACATTTAAAGCTCTATATAAGAGTCCACGCTAGCTGAAAATTATCCTGGCTTCCTATAGTCTCATTCAGTTACTTTGATATGCAGGTAAAAGTCTGGTGACAGTTCTCAGAATCTCGTTGACATCTTTTTTGGCCTGAGTCTTTAGCTATGCTGCTCCTACTCTTTGGAACTTCTTGCATCATACGGTCCAAGACGCCCCCTCTCTGAAAATCTTAAAAAAACAAACTCAAGTTCTATCTGTTCACCCAAACATTTGACTAATGCACCACTTCCAATCCAACATTCAATACTGAACTTGTAATTGTGAAGTGCTTTGAACCACACTGAGACCAAAGCTCTATATGCGGTAAATTATTATTCTTAATATGTTTTGTAATATTAGTATGTGCTTGATGTTCTATGTTGTTATCACAACCCTCCGTTAGTTTACAAATAAATGAATTTCCAAATTTACTCAACATCTTCTGCAATGAGAATTTACAATCTTATAATGATCTCATAAAAACACATTTCTACCAAGAACAAGAAAACCTTTGCTCCAATGCAGGGACCGTGTATCAAATCAGTGTTAACTGTCAATAGCAGTTATGGCATGGTCGGGTGCGATATCCTACTGTACATTGGAGCTTGATGAATCAGATCCTCTTCTTTTTAAATTACAGATGTAACGGATTTTCTGGCCTAGCCTGACCCACCAATTCTCACATTGGCCCCTGTGGTCTAACCAGTCCCCATTACAGTGTAGTGTCTGGTGGTGCACCTGTTGGCAACAGGACTCCCGAGTCTCCCGCATGATGTAGTGTGGGGATTGCCAACCCAGACAGGCAGCTGAGGTAGTGTACTTGAGTCCTACCTAGATCCAGTGCAGCGCCTCCACCTCATCAGGATCCCAGCGTCCGCTTGTGGATGGTCCTGGTGAGGAACTCCTCTGTGGTGCACTCCTCTGTGTAATCACTCCACACTTACACATGAGGGTATGATTGAACAAGATCATCTTTATTGACGTGAGGTGGGCCAGCTGCCCCTCACAGCGGTTGTGCTCAGCTGCTCATGCTCACCGCACTTCCCTTTAAAAGGTATCTCTTCCCAATCTGGTGGATTCCCTATCTCCCCTCAGGGAGATATTCCCTGTGCCAGGTCCCTGGTCACAGTCTAGTGAGCCACCTCCTCCCAAGTCTGTACTCAGACTTTCTCCTTGCTTCAACATCTACAACCAACTCTAACTTTTGAGCAGTGCTGTGCCTTATGTATCCTCTGGGGGCAGGCACAACTCTGACATCACTAATTATGGATTCAGAGTATGTGGCCACTCCCATCCATACATAGGGCACCTCACCAGGGTGTGAGGGCAAACCTCCATAATTACTGCTGGCATGCCCATAACTTACCAGGCCTTACTGTCAGCAGGAGAGGTGACTGTAGTCCATTTTACAGCATGGCTACACAGATATTCACCCTCCTAAATTAAATAATTATATATATGACTGAATTTTGTGAATTTGCCCATAACTGTGACGCAAATCATTATCTCTGGGCTAATGAAACTTGTGTAACCCTTCTCCCCCCCCCCCTACACTCATCTGTCATATCTAGGGTGTGTGAGGGCGGATTACATGTACTGGGTGGTGCGTACCTGCGTGGAACAGGAGGGCCTGAGTCTCCCGCGGTGGTGTGGGGGATAACAGGACCAGGCTTCTGGGGTAGTAGCCTCCATGCTTTCAGTGGTGGTGCAGCGCCTCCATACTCTATACCTTCCCAGGGTATGGGGTAGGACCCGTATAGAAGAGTGACCCCTGGTCCCAGGGTGGATGCTCCAGAATCACACAACAGTCTTTAGTAAAAAGGTAATGTCTCTCTTTATTGGTCCGAACAGTGCCCGGCAGTAGTAGCACAAGCAGCTACAACAACAACAGCAATGTCCACAGCTCACACGACCCTCCACTCTGTACAGGCCTTTCCTCCTCTCCTTCCCTCCAAGTGTGCACTCCGACAGGATGGACTGTGCTGGGGCCTCAATACCCCACTGCCCACCTCAGAGGGTATCCTCAGGGTGGGGGATGGATTCTCCCCATCACCCCATCATCGGGGTGAGGGGCATTAGTCCACCTGAACTCGGCTCGCTCTCCAAATGTAATAGGCCAGAATTCTCTCTCTTGCTTGCTCCCAGGACGGAGCTGAGTATACTCCTCTCACTCCCAGGACAGACTCCAGAGTCCACTCCCTAGTAAACTCCAGAGTAGACTAACTGTCACTTACAGGAATGGGCTGCTAAATAGGCTTAGCCCCACCCCTCATGATGTCAACTAGACCTCCCCTCTGTCTCATGCCTGCAGCAGAGTCAGGGGCCTGCATCTATCACTCAGGGCAGGGCTTGAAGGGGGAAAACCCATGATCACTACTGGTGCCTGCCCTTAACAAGACTTACCACAGTAGGAGGAAGATATGTATAGCCTGTGCTGTTTACAGGGGGCTACACTTGTACGGGATGAATCTGACATTTCCATAAGGGAAACCATTACAGATTAAGTTGTATTTTATAGAGAACAGGTTTAACTTTATATATATATATATATATATATATATATATATATATATATATATATATATATATATATATAAAGCGTGTTTATATATTGCGCATGTCCTACAGAATTGTTGTAAGTGACCTGATTTTAGCTAGTTTAATAAAACCCTATACCATTTACACTATGGAGCCCGCGCTGTCCTTTAAAAATAATAATATATATATATTGTACATATTGTAATATATTATTATATTATTATTTTTAAAGGACAGAGCGGGCTCCATAGTGTAAATGGTATAGGGTTTTATTAAACTAGCTAAAATCAGGTCACTTACAACAATTCTGTAGGACATGCGCAATGGATTAGCCTCCTGTCTTTCGTCTGCCGGTATGGGACTCGGTTCTCGTGGTTGAAAGTATATCGAGCTCAGCCGCGTATTACAGCCTGGTACCTCCAATGGTGTGCGTCCACACAACGTTCCCCAGGCACAGTGGCACACGATCATTGGTTCCGCAGCTCCCTTCCGTTAATAGCAGACGGACAATAGAACAGGTTCCTGGTACTGGCAAGAGCGTTTCACCCTAACGCGTTTCGTCTGTGCCTTGGGACCCTTGTGACGACGCACACCACCTGAGGTACCCGACTGTAAGACACTTCTGCCTGCATACCAATACCAGAAGATGAACATCCTATACATTTCGGATGACTTCAGTGTTTCATTATAGGTAACTGGATACAGACATATCTGCATTTAGTAGCATCATCTTACAATGATAAAGATCTAAGGTGGAACTTTCACTCAATTTAAAAAAAAAAAAGAAATAAAACAGCAATGACATTGAAAGATATCACGAATACTATTTAAAGCCACTGAAAATTCATACATTATATCTAAAAGAGAAAAATATAGAATTGCATTGTATCCAATTATTTTAAGACCAAAGGGTTTTCTAGTTAAAAACTGGAATGTCCAGTAAACGCCTCTCTGATCCAGAAACCACATTCTATTGTCTCCGCTGAACCTTGGAAAACATGTTAAATTACAAGAACAAAAAGATCTTGGGGTTGGAGTCGTGAGTCAAAAAAAAAGTTTAAATACAGGGTGGAAAACATCCCTATTTTCAATAGGGATTAATATGTATCACTATCCCCTCGACAATTGGCCTGTGGTCTATCCTACTGTACGTATGAACACCATAAAAGATAAATTATGTACATCATATTACAAATGATAAAATGCTGAATTTGATATATTATTCCTTTTACAGTACTAGACAATTCTTAATGGGTGTACAATGCATCTAAATGTAATACCCCTCTCCCTCCCCTCCCCCAGCATGAGGGATAGGGTGTACAGTGAAAGGGAGGGATTTAAGGATATGACATTCTCTGTCACTTTAAAGCTGCAGTTTAAGCTGTCATTTAAAAAAAGGAATTCAATATGTGCATCAATACAATCTACACACTGACAAGTGATTAGTTAAATTGCTGAACGATCCGTTCTCCTGTAATCGAGCGCTGAAGATTCGGCTCGGGGTTCACTAAATGCATCTTGGGTACTTTTCTGCTGCACTGACAGGCAAAGTTCTATGAGGAAGATCATGTGACCAGGCAGGCACTAGATTCAATTAGTTCAAAGGAACAAAAATGCCTGCTACATTAGAATACATTAAAAATGTTTTTTAAATGTTTTTTTTTTTTAAATGCTACAAGTATTTTCTCATACTACAGAACTGATTTAGGCTTTGGATGCTGTAGTACTACAGCTCAAACATCTATACATTATTTACTTTAAACTAGTAGTTTAACCATAAACCTGTGAGTGACAAGACTGATTTCTGTCTGTGTGTGTCCAGTATCCACTCTTGGACTGTGGTCTGCTTGAACTTAGTTCTCTGTGCTCCTGTACTTTTTCTATGCCTTGAAAATTAATTAATTATATTTTAATGCTAATAAAATGGTGAGTTCTAGGGAAAAGCCAGGCCCACTACAGACACCAGCACCAGCTTCTGATGTGCCTGTAACTGCTGCCAAGCCCACCATTTAGTTGTTTGCAAAAGCTGGTTGATCCTGTGGATAGCTGTTCGGGCGATCCAGTGGTTTTATTTTTATTTTTCTGGTTTTATTCATATTTTCTGTTTTTGGCTTTTCCTTTACTTTTCCCTTTTTCCTTGTGTTTCCCATTTCCCTTGCCTGGTCCCAGACCGATACAGACAGGTGGACAAAGGGCATTAGCTTCCACTGTTTGAAGCCTGAGACGCGAGACGTGAAGTTGGAGGCAAACACTCGTGGGAGTGTGTGACGTCACTTCCGGGACGTAGTGCTGGACGCTCATACCGGAGGAACCATTGCGTGGATTTCAGCTGGGACCAGCTGAAGGCTTTCTCTACGGTTGCTGCACTCGAGTGACCCCATACTTGCCTGGGTTTTCTCACATGTCAGTGAGTTATGTTATCTTTTTATCTTTATAATACAGGCCTCGGTTATCCGACACAATGCGTTACTCAAAATGGCGTTGGATAGCGAAACGTTGTAAAGCGAAACACGTTTTCCCATTGGAACACTGTTTAAATGAAAGGTTCTGTTCCTGAAGGCATTTTTAATGCTAAAATACACAAAATATTTTACGCAGACAATAAGATATGCATCACACACATAAATTATATAGTGCATATATATAATATAACATATATATAATATATATTATATATTATATATATAAAATATATATATAATATAACATAATATATAATATAATATCAAAATATAATGTATAATATAGTATAATATATATATTATATACACATAAACAACTTTGCAAAGCGTCGTAAGAGCATTGGATAAGCCGTTTTGGCGTTGTAAAAATGAACATAGGTATGCATTGCATAGCGTTGGATAAGCCATTCGTTGTAAAATGAAGCGTTGTAAAACGAGGACTGCCTGTACAGTTTTTCTTATACGAGCTTTGCTTGTCTATTCCTTTCGTTTCTACTTTCAAGGTATTCCCCCTCCAGGGGAGCACTGAACATTGGACCTTTTTCATCCAGGCCCTGTACAGTAGATTGAGCACGCTGTATATGCTTTTATTATTTACAGAAATTAGCTCAGTTGAGCACGGTTACTCTATGTTTTACAGTTGGAGGGAAGTGGAGGGAAGTAGAGTCTATCTCACTACTGTCATTTGGAGTAGTAGTCATGGAGGCAGTGAATACCTGACTGTTACTGACCATTGGGTGTGTTTTAGTACCGTCAAACCACAAATGGTGGTGAAAAAAAAGACTGTCAACATCTACAGCAGCAAAACGTTCTGTAGACATGTAACTTTATGTAAACAGAGTTTTGAAGAAAAGGCACACACAGCTTCTGATGTTGTAGCAAAAATACAGAATATCATAGAGGGGTGGATAACTCCCAGGGTACTTCAGGTTGGGTTTGTTGCGGGAGATAATGGTTCTAACTTGGTTACAGAATTGAAACATAACACAAATTCTTTGTTTTTGCACACGTACTCAATTTAATAGTCACTAGTTTCTTAACTCAGTGTCGGAATATGGAGAGCATTTTTTCTGTTGCCAGAAAAATACGTGCTCATAGTCGATCATACATAGCACACAATGCCCTGTCCAGGCTGCAGGAGCAAAACAACTGCCTCGTCACCAGCTAAAAATAGAGGTGCCTACATGCTGGAATTCCATATTATATATGCTTGAGTGCCTCCCTGAGCAGAAGAAGGCATTCAATGTTTATGTCATGGAGCATGCCTGGCAGCTGGATTAGGCATTTCTGCAGCTAAGATACTGGCATCTGATGGGAGAGCTGTGCAGGCTGCTAAGGCTCATTGAGGAAGCCATCTTTCTTGTGAGCAGTGATGCTGGAATAAGTCAGATCATCCTTATAATATTCCTCCTTGAAAACATTATCGATATGCAGCCTAATGGCAACAATGAGGATGAAAATGTGATTGATGATGAAATTATGGCAAAGTTTGATAAATTGCTTGAATGCCTGGTAAATGACCCAGTGTTGTCAGTATGAAATAGAGATGAATACCTTTAGGTTTCACTTTTAGACCCCTAATTCAAAGACTGAATGAAAGACTTTTTGCCCCATGAGGAAGAGACTGTAATACTTGTAAGCTAAATCTAATTGATTGTGTCCAGGCAGAGTTAGAATAAGAGTAAAGACCGAGAGAGGAGGTCAATGAAGGTTCTCAGAAGACAGCCTCAGTAGGCATACATTCCACACAGAAACTGACAACACACAGTGGTCATCATTATCACCGTGTTCTTCCTCTCAGAGTCAGGCTTCAAGTCATGTGGCTATGGGTAGTGGTGCTGGAAGCTACATCTGTAGCTGCACTTCACAAATACTGGGCAACAATAGCTGTCTACCTGGTGTTGTCACTCGCCACTATCAGTGCCCCATCACCACAAGTACAAGATGTCAATTAGCACAACTACTATCACCAGAGGTGGCAGAGGCCAGTGTGTCGCATTATACCTCCGGTTCGTATTTCTGGCGGCAGAGTAATCCATCGTCTGTATTTTTCTAGTACTACGGTGGATTAATAATCCGATTTGATATGAACACGGTCCGTGGACTGGATTTGTGTTAAATCCAACATCAGATTATTTAAAATCCAACAAAATTAGCTTTATGAGCACAGCTTGGACACAACAATTTACTTTAATTCGAGCACACGAGCAAGCACTCAGCCTGGACAAGGCATTAGACATACAGGTAGACCACTTCATTAAATTCATTAGAATTAGAAGATGTCTAAAATCCATAAAATGAGAAGGTAGCTTATAGACAGGAGAAATCACTTCGTCGCTCACTTCTTCAGACACTACAATATATACAAAAACAGGCATTTGCATATTTTCAAATATTAATAATTTTATTATTAATTAATAATAATCATATTATTTTTATGAACTGATTTCACCCCAGTCTGAAGCAACTTAAGTGTACAATAACCGTAATACAAATCTAAAATAATCCAGTGTGCCATGAAATGGATGTGTATCTAATTACTGTAAATGAACATTTTATAAATATAAAAAAATTACGAAGTTATGAATATTTCCTGCTCAGACTGGAAATACATTATGTGTGTCCTGTGGCTGAAGAGCAGCGGGAGTGTGTTAAGACCATCATGTAGCGATTAAGCAAACCTGCATGATTGTGCAAGAAGAGACAGGGAAAGAGTAGGGACACAGTGGTTTTGTGTATAAATCTCTACTTAGGGAGCCTCCAATTATTTAGAAAAATAGAGTTCAACAATATCCGAGAGTAGACTCTTTCACTTATGCTTTGGTGTTGGTTCAAAATAAAAAATTGTGTTTTCGTTTTGTTCATGTTTTTTTTTAATGTGTTTGTTGATTTTCCCCAAACTTGTTTGTTTGATTTTGGTTTTGGATCTACAGTATAGCAAATGATGGAAAATGTTACAGGGTTTTGCATTTGGTTTTGTAATGTGAGGCTCTGGCAGGTTCTGATTTCACACCAGGATTTGCCCTTCCATAATCAAAGGTAAATATCTTCTTAATTAGTTTGCACACAGATGAAGCAGAACATTGGATAGCAGTGTTCTCACCTCCTCAGACCCTGGCAAGTGATTTTTTAGCACTGGTGTTTGGGAAGAAATGCTGGACCAACAAGAATTTCCCTTTATCACGCTTGTCTCCTAACCTATCTTTTTCTTCGGCTCCATGCAACCACACTCAAAATCCCAAAACAGCTTCACAATATCTACATACAGTACAAACACAAGCAGGGTGTTCGAATGCTTATTTAGGTATCAGTTTATCTTGATACATAGTAGGTTATTAGCTAAACTGCGATAGTGCTGATCGGGGAACTACTGTATCACATGGAAATTTAACTTAAATGAGGTTTTCCCGTGATAATGCCTCAATCAGCACTACTGTCCTTTACTGTCACTATAAGTATATACTAATGTGTTTTCTATATTGCAAATAGGATACAACTATCACTAACAGACACTATTGCCAAATGAGACATTTTCCAATCAAATGTATTCCTCAGTTAGAAGTAAGCATTACATTTATATATAGGCTTTATGACACATACACATTGTGGTGGACATTGGAATGCTGATCCTATCCGTTTTTAAAGTTAGGCAACAAACTAATATGTGCTCCCACTGTTGATTAAACATAACCAACAGTTTTTATATACTTACCTGGTACCAAGCTATGAACTCAGCGATGTGGCTGAGTAACTTTTGCTCCTTACTGGGGTATGGGATTATACAGATAGAATGAACCATTTGTGGTGTATCAATGTATCTAATTGGTTCCCAACTTAGATTATTTTGATTGGTTACCTAAAGGACATATCGAGATATAATATAGGATATCTATTGATCTCTACTTTGGCCTAATCAGGATCTCCACCCCTAATGTTTACTCATCTTACTAAGGGACTAACCATATTGTGTATCAGTTAATTTGCGTATTTTATATGTACAATAAGCGTTTGTTTTTATTTACTTCCTTAATAAAGGTTATATTTTAGCTTAATCACCAATACTCAGGATTTAGTGTTCTGTATATAGGAGTACAATAAACGTAAGGAAACATAATTGTGTACCTTTGTCATGTTGTATGGAAAATTTGATATCTTATTGGTAGAATAAGAATGTAAAGTGTAAAAGAATTACATGACAAATGAATACATAAAGCAAATTATTTATTAACATTTATGGAAAATGTATACATACCAGTTATTTGATTGTGCAGTTACTTGTATTGAATTACTGTAATATACTGCACGTTTCTCTAGCAGACTCAGTGGGCCAAAATATTGTTTAACCGTTTTGAGTTTCTATGAAGGAAAAGGAAACATTAAGGCTTTTGCCTAATCATATAACTTTATGGAGGACTTGGATTACATATAATGTATTTATTTCATTTTAAGCACAAGTTTACATAAATGAAGAACAGGCTGCTGCCTTCTTAAAAACTCCTAGCCTCAGTTTTATGGCAAAGCAGAAAATATATTGAAACAATTATATTATATGATAATGTTCAATCCTTGCTGGCCCTCTTCCCTTTCTTCTGCTTTTAAACAAAGCTAGCATACCTTTAAACTCTTTATAGGGCAGAAACAGGGGTCTGAATTGGCTATTACTTTATTTACTGCAGTAAGATCATACATAATCATTAGCTTTTCTGTATATCTTAAATCATTTGGCACTGTAAAACAATGTAATGTTTTAATAAAGGGATTTTGTCCACCTGTTTACTAGGCTTTCATTAAATTGGTATTCAAGATAAAAGTAAAATCACACGATTCTGATTTTTTTTATCTCAATAATTAGTTGAACATATTGGGGCCTATTTATCTCATGGCTGGAAAACAAGGGCCACAAAAACTGCATAGATTTATCAAAGAAAAACATTTCCCTTAAAACCAATGGGATTTTCCACGAGTGCAGTGTTTATTGTCCCAGTTTTGCAGAAGGGAGACAGACATGACCCCTCAAAGCTTCAGACATGGACATCTGCTTCAGTTTTACTGTTTGTGGTGTGGAAGTGGTTCTGCTGTTAATCCTGCTTCTTTCTGATAGTAATGGATTTCTTCCACTAGATAAATAGTACACCTGAAAGACCTCAGGGCTCAGTTCTGTGTATTGCGTGGCCAATATTATTTTAATGATGCACAGGGCCACTAACATCTTGTCTCCACCTGTTCCTAACATGTTCAAAATCTAAAACCTTACATGAAAAGCCACGTTTTAAATCAAACTTCCGGTTTATTTAAGACAATCATTAAGTTATAGGTTTGCCCTGTGACAATGATTGTTTACGTCTCATTTTTCTCGAAGGAGAAATATCTGCTGGATGCATTTATGGAGCACAAAAGTGGCACTGTAACTTATTACATATCATTTGCTTATACAGTACTGTATGCACCGACAACAGCCAAAGTACACTTCTGACTCCACTCCCAAGAGCCATTTTTTCCCTTGTGAAAAAAAGTTGACGCTCAACACATCAAAATAGGGTTTTTTACACTACTGCACAAAGACGCATGAATTCTCTACTATTCTTTGCATCAGTTTTGTGACAAGATTGCCTTTAATTACGCTTTATACATAGACCCCATAGTTTTCAGTGTGCCCTGGGCATGGTTTTATGCTGTTTAATTTATGTTAACTGTACTGAAAAAGACCTAATTTATTTATTATGAGGATTATGTTTTTTGACACGTGTTTATTAAAAATAGGAAATTTAGTTGACACACCATGGGGCCTATCCTAGTAGCTTTGATAGTTTTGGGCACTTCGAGTGAATTTGCATGTGTAGCTATTCAGAAAGCTCTGATAACATGGCAAACTCACTTGAGACCTGGTCCTTACCGATCATTAGCTCCACCCACTCAGATAAACTGAGCAAGAGCACCAAAAATACCCAAACTTGCATTTTTTGAGAAATCGAGCTATTCAGGTTTACATTGTGGCTGCAACTCGCACATTCTCATTTTGCCACCTCAAGGGTGGCGACATGAGATCCACGATGTGACTTTGAAGAAACTTTTTATTTTTACTACATCGGATTGAAGCCGGGAGTCTCCGGAGCTGACACGCATTCATTTCAGCTCCAGAGAACCCCTGCTTTCATCCTATGTAATAAAAATACATTTACAGGCAGCTTCATTACCTTAGCGGCTAACCGCTAAGGTAATGAAGGGGTTAAATACCAGTGCCCGGTTTGTTGGGGGTAGAGGGGTGGGTGAAGCTCAGAGTTGCCCAGGATGGGTGTTTAGGCCTACCGGGAGTGTTGCGGAAGGAATTCATCTCTTTATTACCTTAGTGGTTACTACAGCTAAGGTAATGAAGGGATTAACCCCTCCCACTATCCACCCGGTATGCCTAAACACCCACCATGGGCCAAATACTATTTTATGCAGATCTGGATAATAGCGCATTTGCCATTAAAAATAAAACATATAGTAAATTAAAGTTGTACATAACCTTGCTAGGATGAAGGCCACCATCATCCTCATCTTCGGCCTCCTTGTCCTCCGTAGGCAGCAAGATTAAAATAAACAACTACTGGCCACTAACCCCTTAATTACCTTAGTGGTTAGTAACCGCTATGGTAATTAAGGGCATAACGCCCCCCTCCCTGCTATACACCCAGGAGGCCTAACCACCCTTCCGGGGGCAACTACCCATATCCCCAACACCCCTACACCCATCACCACACATACAAATGGGCAAAAGGACTGGTAGCCAAAAATGGCTAATGGCACGTTTGACCATTTGTTTTCAAAATAAAATAAATACACAATAAAATTACATTGACATTACAGTACAAAACAGGGCACAGCAGCCAATAAATCCATTGATTGTCACTGTGGTAGCCTATGCCCACAATATGAGCACAGATAGCCACAATGGCAATAAATGGGCAAACTAAAAAAAAAAAAAACACCAAATATAATACATTACATTTAAATAAAAACATTTGCCAAAAAATGCATTATTTATACCCTGAAAGGGGCATAGATAAACACATTGCCAGTCAATGGTCAATGGACAATGAAGCTACTAGAAGCTATTTTTGAGAAAGCAAGCTATTCAGGTAGCTCCGAGATTCCCACCACGGCTGCAACTCGCACATTCTCATTTCACCACGAGATGAGATTCACGATTTGACTCTGAAGCTACTAGAATAGGTCTTATATTTGAATCAATATATTTATGCATAATATATATATATTATATATATATTATATTTATAAAAGAGCATATTTATTTATTTATCAAATGTTTTACCAGGAAGTAATACATTGACAGTTACCTCTCGTTTTTAAGTATGCCCTGGGACATATATATGTATATATATATATATATATATATATATATATATATATATATATATATATATATATATCAAAACAAAACAAAAAAGAAACAAAGTAGCGCCTCTAATCATAGATGACGAAACGCGTAGGACGTGGCTAAGAATGAGGTGTCACTTTCCCACGGACATTACCACTGCTGTTTGAGAGACACTGCAGGCTGTGTGAGGCTAAGAAGAAGTTTGGATCCTTTTCCCCTGGTGGTGCACTAATCAGAAGCAGGGAACTGAAGGTGCTGGTTCCCGGAGGGACTTCCTGTGCGGGGCACCCGACAGGAGGGACGCCACTTCCGGTTAACCACGTGGAGAACAAACAGGAGAAGGATACCATTGCTGATATCGGACGGCAGTACTGGCTTATGAGAGCCTATCTCATACCTGCTTTTAAACCGTGTAACTTTGTGAGTGGGCATTTGACTGTTTTTATTGTTCTATAAACTAAATTGTTATACTTTAATGCACTAGGTGTGCGCCTGTTTCTTTTCTTTTCTTTTTTCATATATATATATATATATATATATATATATATATCATAATTATCTCAGCCCTTGTCAATCAATTCCTGGATGAAGGCTTCCCTAATAATCTTCCAGGTACTGCGTTTGCAAGCATCTTTTCGCCATGTTGCTCCAACAAATTTTCTGATTTTATTCTCACGTCTAAATTTTGGTCGTCCTCTTAGTATTTTGATATCACTTTGTATCCAGTTAAGTACTGTACCATCTTTGTCCAATTATGGTATTTTTTTCTTGCAATATGTCTGTCCCACTGCCCCTTTCTAGTCTTTACCTGTGTGATGATGTTACAGACCTGTGTTTGCTTCCAACGCCATTAATTATTTTTCCTGTCTCTTTGGGTAATACCCAGTGAGATGGGCAAGGGTACCCAGGCTTTAAAATAAAGGAGGGTCCCTGGCAGATATCCCTCCTATCTGCATACTTCCTGGCAGATATCTAGCACTGTAAGCAAGGGGCCAGGTACTGTATCTTTACATGAAAAGTTAAAGTGTCCCTGCTTTTTGCACTTTCCATGTTCCCTTTGTCCCAGTCTCATGAAACTTGCTGTGTGTAGGTTTTGGGTGGAGTATTGGGGTAAGAATAAAATGATTTTGTTTGCAGGAGTTCGGGGGCTGGAGCTACCGGTATTACCTTAATTCTACCCGGCGAGCAGGCATGATTTGCCGGTACATGAGAAGAATTACTATGGGGCTGTACAGCGTCCCCCAGACTCCTGGTTTTCGAGCCCCGATATCTCAGTCCTAAGTCCCTTACAGCCATGAGTCTCCCCAAGGTCCCCCATGTATGATATCCCCAAGGTCCCCCATGTGGATATGTTATCCAATGTTTAATACATTTATTATAAGGCGCTATGCAGTCTACCAGGGCATCAAGTTAAGGTGCCAGCAAGTCTGCATAGATGCCGTAGTTCAAAGTGGAGAGTATCCAGAGGTGTGAAAACGCTTGGTGGGCGAGGAAAGGAAATTGCCAGGTCCAGACTACAAAGGGCACCCTGTGTGGACACCTTTTGTAGTTGCCAGACTTGGTGGACCGGATCCGCGAGTGGCAATGAGTTAGCCAGGAAGGATGCAGCCATAGAGTCTTCTCCACCCTAAAATCATATTTCCCGCTCACCCGGCTTTTCGAGACTGCTTGGCACGCTTACTTCTCTGACGCCAGCCGAGGGACGAGCCCCTCTTTTTATTGGCTGGCGGAGAGGGATTCCCACGCTCCGATTGGCTGCTCCTTCCCTCTCCGTTCTGTGGATAGCTCAGCGCAGTGTATGTAAGGTTCTGACCAGGAGAGAGAATGTGCGCAACCAATGACTTGAGTCGATGAAGCTAGGGCGGGCTTTTCAAAGCTGCTCTGTTCGAAATAACAGAGCAACCGGCTTCGTTTTGAAGCCTGGAAAGTTTGCCTCACAGAGACTAAGGGGCCTATTCAAAAAGCAGTGATGAATCAGTGCTTTTGCGTCCGACTATGGGGCCTATGCTATAAGCCCCGATAAAAAAAATGTCTGTGCCATTTACACAGTTTACACAGTTTTGACAGCGTTGCTATCACATTATTCAGAAAGCCTTGATTACCTGTGATAGCAAAATTCCCAAAACTGGCGAGTAGCCAGCAGCATTGTGATCGCCTCTATTAAAAGGGCTTACCCAGCAATTTGTTCCAGCTGCAGAGAGAGCTGCACAGAGAGAGCCAGCTCTCCCTGCGCAAATCTCGCCAGTGATCAAAAGTTTTAATATAAATGTTAATACTAGTGTAGCTGAGCATTGGTCTGCGGAGCAGAACTGCATTTGTTTGAGGTCCAGGGACCCCTTGCTTCCTGAGGTACAGACCCCGCTATGTGTATTGTATTCAGTGGGGGGTGTATTTATATCCATGCACATTTTATTTTTTTTCGGAACAGGATTGGTACCTCAGGTCAGACACCCGGCAGAACCACGCAGACACCCCCCTGAGGCCCCCGGACACCCACAGGGAACACCTGGAGGCCCATGGACACCTGTGGGAACCACCCGAGGACCCCCTGATACCCACGGGGACCACCCGTGGGGCCCCTGAGGACCACCTGGAGGCCAACTGACACCTACGGGGACCACCCGAGGACCCTCGCTAGCCTCTGGTATCAATCCTGTTCATAAAAAATTAAAAATGCTTTTATGTGGGGGTACAGGGGGTGGGTTGTGTATTGGTGGTAAGTACATATTTTAATGTTTATTGGGGGCAGAGGGGTGAGTTAAGGGCCAAGTACCCCCTTCACTCACCCCCTCTGCCCTTTGTAAACCTGCTGTTATTCTTTAACCCTTTCATTGCCTTAGCGGTTAGCTGACTGGAAGTTGACTGTAAATGCATTTTTATTGCATCTGATTCATGCCGGGGGTCTCCAGTGCTGATTTTAATGTCTATCATCAATCCAAGGCAGGAAAAATGCATTTTTTTTCTAAGTCCTCTCTCGGCACTTCTCGCCAGGTTCTCACCACCCTCACGGTAACTTTTCCTGGTGGGAGGATTTTGAGAGGAAATTGCCATTCTAGAGCCACGATAGGCCCTGATAACCTACTCGAGGCTACTAGAATTGCACGAATGTGAAAACCTGGCGATAAGTGGCTTCTCTACGCTTATTTGGCGATTTTTTTTTCTCGCCAACAAAGTGTGCCGAAAAGGTATTTCATCGCCAAATTATTGGGGATTACTGAATAACAGTAGGTCTTTTTGGAGAAAAGACCTCGATAAGTGGCTTATCGGCGCTTATAGCATAGGCCCCTATGCATTTTTGTATTGCACTATAAGACATGAAGCCAAAAGCGGGATTCACTAAGAAGTGAGGGCCATTTTTTTAAAGGCCGATAAAAAAAATGCACTATCGCGCGACCTGTTTTTTGTATCAGTGCTGTCATTCTATAAATTCTATAGCGCAATAGCTGATAGAAAAAAATGCAGCCTGTAAGAGCTGCATATAGACGCTGCATCTCCATGCACGGCTCTTACAGGCAATCGTGCAGTAAAAATATTGATTTTAGTAATATTGTATATGAGCAGGGGGTCTCCTGAGCTGAACCCCAATTGGTTTAAGCCTCGGGGACCCCCTACTTCCCGAGATACAGGCCCCGGTATGGGGTGCCGGTATCCACTGTGCTTTTAAATCCCCCGCGTCACGTGACCGTGGGATTTAAATCCTGCACAGGAGATACCGGCACCCCATAATGGGGCCTGTATGTCAGGACGTTGGGGGTCCCCGAGGCTGAAATTAATGCAGTTCAGCTCAGGCAACTCCCTGCTCATGTACACTAGTATCAAAACACCAATAACAAGAACAAATAATTCCTTACCTTAGCAGCTATCTTAATAGTGTGCGGGAGCAGGAGGTCTCCTTAGATGAACCGCATTGATTTCTGGCTCAGAGACCCCCTTCTTCTCGAGTTACATGCCCTGGTATGGGGTGCCGGTATCTCCTCCAGTATTTAAATCCCATGGTCATGTGACATGGACGATTTAAAAATGTCTGCAATATCGACACCCGAAGCCCCTAACCAGGGCCTGTAACTCAGGAAGCAGGGGGTCCCTGAGGCTGAAATCTAAACGGTTGAGCTCAGCTTTTGTTGTTATGCGCAGGAATGATAGCAAAGGCCGGCGGGGGCCCTTGGGTGGTCCGTGCGGGTGCCTGGGGCTCTCGGACGGTCCCCATATTTTAAATAAAATTAAATACATACAGTACAGTAGAAGAAAGAAGACCCCCAAATGGATTACATTAACAGATGAAGATAAAGAAAAAAGAAAAGGACTTTTGCTGATGCCTGTTGCTGTTTGGGGTGGTGAATTGGTTCAAGAGCTTGCTGAGACCACGGGAATCGGACGGTGAAGATATCTAAAGGTAAGAAAAAACATTGAATGTATGTTATTATTTTTTTACAGGTATTTTCAGTGTATTTTTTTTTTATTTTATTTTTTTCATTGCCTATTGATTGCCAATGTATTTATGTATGGCCCTTTAGAACTATACATACATACAGTACAGTGACAAGCAATGTATTTTTTGGCAAATCCTTGCTTTTATTTCTTTTAAATGTATTTTGGTTCTTTGCTTTTAAATATTTATGCTATTTATTTTGTGTTTTGATTTTGAATTATGACATTTTTGTAATGTTTTCAATTGTTTATTTCTGTAACTTTTTTGCTGTATGCTTTTTAATTGTGGTTAATTTTGTTTTTTGCTTTTTATTAATGATGTTTATTTGGAGTTTTCTTTTATTTATTGATTTTTTTGGGTGTTTTAATTGTTAATTCCATTGTTTATTTGATAGTTGCTTAATTGATTGCTGGTAATTTTGTAATGTTTACTTGTTATTATTGTTAATTTGGTGATTGTTTTGATTGCATTGGATATTGATGGTGGATGTTTATTTTTTAGGTTGACTATTGACTGCCATAGTGTTAAATCATGCCCATATTATATGGGCATTATGTCCCCACTGTGCCATTCAATTGGTTTATTTTTCTATTTAATGTGTTTTATTTTTGGGCCTGTTTTTTTTTTTTAGTTTCACCATTTATTGCTATAGTGGCAAATCATGCCCATATTATATGAGCATGATGAATAATGATGCATGATGAATATGAGCACTATACTAATGAATGGGTGGAGGATCGGAGTAGTTGCCTGGAGAGAGTGGTTAAGCCTCCTGGGTGGGTAGTGGGGGAGGGTGGGTTAACCCCTTTATTACTATAGCAGTTACTAATGCTAAAGTGACTAAGGGATTAAGGGCCATTAGATTGTATTTTTTTGTATTGTTTCTGGCAACGGAGAACATGGACGATGATGAGGATGAGGATGGCCTTTCACACATAGCTTCTCCATTTTGGCTTTATTTTTGTTAAATAAATCATGACAGTATAATATGTCATGTGTTGTTGTTCATCTGTTGTATTTACCTAATTTTAAGACCTGCTAAGGAACAGATGATTGTTATTATGTCCTAATATGTAAAACCATAGAATTCAAAGAGGGTGTACTTTCTTTTTCACACAACTGTATGTGGAAATGGGGGAGCCGTGCACACCAAAAAAGAGATGCAGAGGAATTCGTGCAAAACAGTCATTTAATGATTAAAAACAGTCACAAAAATCCAATGTTTCATGCTGACCACCTTCATCAGGATTTTGGTGACTGTTTTTAGTCATTAAATGACTGTTTTGCACGAATTCCTCTGCATCTCTTTTTGGTGGGCACGGCTCCCCCCATTTTCCATTTATGCTAGTACCCTGACTAGGGGCCTCATGCACTAAAGTCCGATAGAAAAAATCACCAAGGTTTTTAAATCGCCATTTGGCAGCGTTGCTATCGCGGTTTGTAGAAAGTCCCGAATAACAGAGACAGCAACATTAGCAAAAATGGCGAGTTGCCAACGGCAAGATGATCGGCACTCTGAAAAGGGCTCACTCGGCGAGTTCTACCTGCTGCAAAAAAAACAAATATTTAAATTGCATTACTAGTGTACGTGAGCAGGGGGTCTCCGGAGCAGAACTGCATTGGTTTGAGGTCCGTGGACCCCCTGCTTCCTGAGATACAGGCCTCATTATGAGGTGTCGGTATCTCCTATGCATGGAAATGTCTCGCGTCACGTGATCGGGACATTTACATGCATAGGAGATACCGGCACCCCATAACGGGGCTTGTATCTCAGGAAGCAGAGGGTCATCGGACCTCAAATCAACAAGGTTCTGCTCTGGAGACCCCCTGCTACAATACACTAGTAATAAATTTTTAAATAACATATGTACTAACCAACAAAACACAACCCACCCCCAGTACCCCCACATAAAACTATATTTAATTTTTTTACACACAGGATTAATACCACAGGCTAGCGGGGGTTCCCAGGTGGTCCCCATGGGTGTCCGCAGTCCCCACAGTGCACCACGGGGGTTTCCCACAGGTGTATGGGAGCCCTTGCGTGGTCCCCGAAAGGCTCTGTTGGCCTCCGGGTGGTCCCCGCGTGTGTCCATGGGGCCCAATGGGGTACACGGGTGGTCCCTGTGGTTGTCTGGGGGTCCCCGTCATCCCCACGGGGGTCTGGGGGCCCTTGGGTGGTTCCCACAGTTGGGCAAGGGCCCTTGGGTGGTCCCTGCTGGTCCCCGGGGACCCCATATGGGTCCCCGGTTCCTCCCGTAGGTGTCTGTGGGTCCTCATGTGGTCCCCGTGGGCATCCGGGGGACCTCGGGTGGTCCTCGTGGGCATCCAGGGGTCCTTGGATGGTCCCTGTGGGTAACCACTGGACTGTGGTACCAATCCTGTATCCCAGATATGGATAATAGATTATTTGCCCATTATTAAACACAACTTTAGCCAGCCAGCATAAATAAAGTAAATAAAAAAAATGTTCTACTTACCCCTGCCAATGTGAAGGGCGTCCTCGTCAGCATACGGCAGGGCCATGTCCTCCATTGCCAGAAAGAATACATAGCAAAATACAATCTAATGGCCCAAAACCCGAGGACTGCCAGACACCCGTGGGGGTAACCCGGGGACACCCAGACACCCGGTGGGACCACCTGGAGGCCCACGGAGCCTAGCGGGGACCACCTGAGGGCCCCCAGACACCTGTGGGAATTCCCCGGGGTACACTGTGGGGCCTGAGGACATCAGTGTGGACCACCCAGAGACCCCGCTGGCCTGTGGTATTAATTTGTGTGTAAAAAAAATGGTTTTAAGTAGGGGCACATGTTGTGGGTGGGTTGTGTTTTGGTGTTTATTAGATATGGTAATGTTTATTGGGGCATAGGAGGTGTGTAGTGGGGCTGTTGTGTATATTTGTGTTTACTGTGGGTAGCGAGAGTGGGTGAAGGGGGTAGTACTCCAAAGGATGAGTGTTTTGTCCTACCGGGTGGTAGCGGGAGGGGTTAACACTTTCATTACCGTAGCGGTATTAACCGCTAAGGTAAAGAAGGGGTTAAGTCCACCTGCAATCCCCCCGCAAGGCCTAAACACCCTCCAATGGCCAAATACCACCTTCACCCACCCCCGCTACCCACAATATGCATGGCTCTGGTGGTTAACCCCTTTGATTGCCTAAGCAACTTTTGTGGCGTGGCAATTTGGAGAGAAAATCTCCATACTAGAGTGGCAATCAGCTGCGATAAGATGATCAGGGCTATTAGAATACAGCGAGTTTGAAAAGCTGGTGATGAGCGGCGAAAAGTGGATTATCATCGAGCGGTTGGCGTTTTCTTTTTTTCGGCAAAAAACACCGGCAATTTTTGTTCTTATCGCCAGCTTATCAGGGCTTACTGAACAGCAGTAGGCTTTTTTGGCGATAAGCTGGCGATAAGGGGCTTATCGCTGCTTATAGCATGAGGCCCTAGGTGTCCTGCCTTTAGCACCCATGCTGTCATTGCTCTCTTTTTTACGTCCCCTTGTACTAGGGGCATCCCAAGTTGCATGTTTTTTGATTCCCTCCTTTATGTTTAATAATATATGTCAAATAAGTGCAATGTCTTTCTTTATACTACATTCTTAATCCTATTTGTCAAACATCCAAAAATTAATGTAATGTGCAATTATATGCCCTGTTCATAAATAAATAGTGGGTAAACACCAGTCATGACAAGTACTGTACATCAAAATGTGTGATTATATTGTATTCAGGCAATTCAAGCTTTTGCTCATTTTTACTGTAATGTGAATTAATGTATATATTTGGAATACTCATTGAATTCTCTCCGTATCCAGGTTGACTACCTTTTCTCTGTTATTCTTATCTTTGAACTTTTGTGAATGTGAGTGCACGGATTTTGAAAACCATAGAAGTAGTATCAAACCTTAAGGTACTCAAAATAGAAGTTTAAAAAGCTATAAAAAAAGCTGGTAGGTTCCTAACATAAGAGCTTGGTGGCAAAATCAGATGACAATTTTATCTCATGAGTTGTGAAGGTTTACCTACTCTTATTTATAGTACCGTCCAGCTGTGAAGGGGTCAAAATTGTGGACCTGTAATTACCTGTACATTAAATTTCACTTTATGAGTTAAATATATATGTCCAGTTGAAAGCCAAAATGATTCCGGAAAGGTTGTTTGAATCAAACGTCATGTTTTACAGGCTGTGCAAGCTTCAAAGAAAGAAAGTTTGAATTCAGTTAAAATTACCAGGCTATCTTCAGTGTACTCAATTTTCAACTTTTGGATGTCAGTAAAATGGAAATGGTCTTGATTTTATTGTTTAAAAACAGATGGAACTCTTTAAACTTTGTTCTGCCTAGTGGGGTCTCGAGGAATGCTGACACAAATGATAAACAGTCAAAACCCCCAAAAATTATGCATTTAAATACACAAACTTGCACATCAAAGGCAGATGAACGGGAGACCCTAAGGTTATGTCCAAGGCCCATTGCATCACAAGTCAGTTCCCTCGTAACTATCTCTTCAATGTTGCAAGTTATTCATCAATCGATGTACAGTATTTAACTATTCATCCAAGAGTGTACTGAATAAAGAAAAGATAAAGGGTTTAAGGAAGATTTATAGTGAACTTGTACCAACAGTGTTTGCAAATCTGTTCATGATCTGTACAACACATGGAAAGATGTATGTGAACACTAATCCAGATACACCAGCTTTCACTAGTTTACTACAATATATGTAATGCAGGTACATATACATATATTGCATAAGCAACAGTAAACATCCGACACTGACACATACAGTACCTCTTAGCCAGAAAAATAGGTACAGTATATATAACGAACAATGCATGCATACTTTAAACAAAATGCAGCAAATGGAAATACAAATTTGAAATAAGTACTCTTTCATAATATAATAGGTAATATAATATGGTAACTGTAATATGACAGGTTCACAGGCCCATATTAATACTTGATTATTCTGAGGCTAAGGCCCCGCTCCATCAGTCAGCACGCCCGCACTGCAGACAGGCGGCATGCTGACAGACACAGACCGTGATATGCGGTCCGTAGGGAGTGGGAGCTGGAGCGGGAGGGCGTGGTTTGAGCGGGACCCGCTACTCCCACCCCCCCCCCCTCCCTCCATGGGCTCGGACTCCCGGGCTGTTAGTTCCCTACAACAGCCTCACTTGTTAGCGCTGACTTGTGTTCTACCACTGAAACAGTGTGGTGGTTGCTTCCATGCTACCCTCTTTTGCGCACCTAACCACCCTGTTACTTTAAGGGTGAATTGCCTACGTGTGCTGGGTGTTTGCATTTAGCACATAAAACAGCGTGTACCTGTTGGTTACAGAGTCCAGTGCATTGGCCGGCACAGATAGATAGATACTACTGATACTTTCACTGATAGAAGTGAGGGTGTGCCTATATTGGTATTTGCCACTTTTTGAAACACTTTTGTATTTACACTTTTACATACGGTGTCTTTTTTCATATCACCAACTGCAGTACAGGTGTTTTAGTGGCCCTATCCTATGCCTCAGCTATGCCAATAATCCTATACCTTACCTTAGTATCTGCCATACCAGTCTGCACTTATTTCCTGTAGTGTGGGCTATACAGGTCACTACTATAGACCTGGCAAGTATCTTGCCTTGACAGCGCTAGTGAGTTTATGTAGCCACGAGTGCACCATCATCCAGGGGCAGATACCATACAGGTCATACCTACCGCATATTATGCCACAGTGTGCTTATGTATATACCTTTAGTGTGTCAATTTAGTGCGTATTATACGCCCTGATACATCCACATTGAGACTATCATTCAAGTGGTCTCTCTAAGGCTTCTTCCTATATCTTTAGGCAGCTATTACTATAGCAACTGATCCCTAGTATCTATTAGGGATTTGCTTATTCAATATCTACCCACCTAGCCATAGGTGGGTTATCAATGATACAGTCACGTGCTGCTGAATCATACTATTTAATCTTGTTTTAATACCCAATTTTTTATTCATGGTTATTAATAAAGTATTTTAATATTACAATTATACATTTGTTGTGACTGAGTGCTGGAAGACTGGGTTCCTTTTTCTTTCCTCTATATATAGCCTTGGGACAATGAACAGTCTTTTGGAGTTAAGGCAAGAAATGTACCACTAAGCAATTATAACAGTGCATGTACTGTATATGACACATACCCACAACTGCACATGAACAATTTTAAAACAATGGTGCCAGCAGCACGCTTGAGATACTACACATTGAACAAGAAAATCTCACTATGGAATATGAATAATGTGTGAAAGATATAAAGGAAGTCTCAAGGAGAGGTTAAAGATACTAAACCTATAGGCTTAATGTTAGAAGTGGATACTCTGGTTGAATGTAATCAACAGAGAGGGTCAGGCAGGGAAGCACCTAAGTCGACTACAGCAGACTACCTCTAGCAGTCATGAGGAGGTGGTGGGTAAAAATGAAAAGAGGGAACGAAACCCGGAGAAATCTCTAATTCCCCTCCCCCTAAACTCACTCGCCTATGGTGGGGAATGCTGCATATACGAAGCTTAAAAGAAGATGGTGGATAAATGGGTCTCATGGTGTCCATACTCCCAACATCCTCACAGTTTATAAGAACAAATGGAGCTTTGGTTTCTCATTAAGGCCATATGGTGCCACAGTGTCTAGAATACATGGCTATCTGCCTCCATTTGTAAGAACACCCTCTCCCTGTTTATATCTCTCGGCAAGGGCTTCACGTGGTCAATCACCTGTTATAGTAACTTGGACAGATTACTTCCTATAGTCCTAAAGTGTCGAGCCACTAAGGTATCAGAATTTGAGTTTTTAATGTTAGATTTGTGTTGTACTACCCTCATCCTATAGTGTAAGTCTAGAGATTCCAACAGAGCAGAGATTCCAATAACACCGTTAGACCTAAAAGATTTTAAGAGGTTGATACCTGCCTGGCGGTGTGTTAACAGAGTGGGATCAACCCTTTTGTATCTTCCTCCAATATATTTTTACATTCACTGTGGAAAATATTCAAAGGATTTTGGATTCACATTCATCTGCACTATATTCTCTTGCAGTGGGTTCAAGTGTGGCAACTATATACCACCAAGCTTTCAAATTAAGATATTGTTTGAGAGTGTACCTATTTCTTTTATTAACAACACCCATTAAATACATCATTGATTTATATGTTGGAACATGCACTTTATTTTTTCTTTTGTATCATAATTTATTTGGAACTTTGTTCCATTTCAAAGCTGCTACATTTCCATAATATCAACCTAATTAATTTAATTATATAATCTATTGATTGCAAGGAAACCCTTATCACACTTGATTGATGTACTTCACCTGCACCAACTGATTTACATTTGCTATTTGAGTTTGTTATCAAGTAATCACATGTTGATATTACCGTTTTGATTTTTAAGTGATATTCTACTACATCTTTGAATCCTTCCTTGATCACATTCACATATAACACATTACACATTCAAAATTTATTTTGTAATATTTAAAAGTTTTTAAGCCACTTTACTTGAGAAAGGCCAGCAGAAATGTTGTAGTCTATGGCACAATAAATTATTTTCTTATTCAAATCTGTGTGCCCTTGTCCATCAATTGTCTTGGGAGAGACGCCATATTGGACTTTGTGTGTTTCTGGACTTCTCTGAGGAATATTATTCGTACATTCCCATACAAACTCCCTCCAATACAGCCAATAGGTGTATCTGGGTTAATAGTGGCTCATTGTTGTCAGTATTGTAACTGTGTTGTTTTATTATTTTTACCTCTTTTCAGCCTATTGCTGTAATTAAATCGTGCATTTTCTATGGCAAATGTGCTTCTGTTTCATATATATATATATATATATATATATATATATATATATATATATATATGTATATATATATATATATATACACACACACAAGACACACAAGAGAAAAAACACAGGCGCAAATAGTGATAAGTGAAAACTGTTGCAAAGTAGCAGGGAAGAATTAATAGCATATGGACAAAACCAATGAAGATGAATCTGAAATAATAAAAAAGAAGCAAAATATGGTGAAGTATGCTTGTATTCTTCAGAATGCGCAAACGACAAAAGGCTACTTACAAAGTAGCAGATAAAACAGGCATGTAGGATATCAAGAAACAAGAGAACAGCGCAAAACGCACATGGTGAAGTATATAAAAATACATTTTATCATTAAAAAGTAAATAATCTGCGTACATCAGATAAATAAGATTGAAGCATGTACTGTGATTAACACAGAGGTTACCAATAGGCAAGTAGAGGAATTAAATATTTTTCAAGACGATACGCATATTGTGGAGGCTGGAATAGCATTTCCTTAAGGTCTCCCTGACTCTCTGAGTTCTTAGCTCTATCTGGCAATATTGGTCTAGTATAACTGGACAGTGTATGCCGATTCCTCCCTTCAACGGATACAACAACGCGCTGACATCATACTCGCAATCCTGCGAGACTGGAGGGATAGCCAGGACAAAACTGGAGGCAGCTGCAGACACATCTGAGCCTGTACGGAGTCTTGGCGTTCCAGGTGGAGCCAGAACCAACTAGCTGCCATACAGATCAGCAGTGAGGAGAGGATCTTGATATCCTACCTGCCTGTTTTATCTGCTACTTTGTAAGTAGCCTTTTGTCGTTTGCGCATTCTGAAGAATACAAGCATACTTCACCATATTTTGCTTCTTTTTTATTATTTCAGATTCATCTGGTTTCGTCCATATGCTATTAATTCTTCCCTGCTACTTTGCAACAGTTTTCACTTATCACTATTTGCGCCTGCGTTTTTTCTCTCCTGTCTATATTTCCATTACTATTGTGTATAGTATTAACACATTGGCAGCATTTAATGGTACATTGTCTGATTATAGTGTTTTAATTGCGCACTTTATTATTCTACATTATATATATATATATATATATATATATATATATATATATATATATAAATAAAGAGAATAATGGGAGAAAACTAAAAGGGCAACAATAAATATATAATATAAAAATCAAGTGATATGAAATGGAACCACAAAACAATTATAAAAATGTGTATGCATACAATAATTATAGGCTGGATCTGTGACGGTGTGGAGAATTTACCTGGATTGATTCAGAGTTGGTCAATCTATACTGTATAACCGAACTGCCTGTTTATCACGTGGAACACATGAGTCCAACATCCAAAGATGAACCCATATTGTTTTATACTGATATACAGTGTTGCACAATTTTTTTATTGTTTTCTATTCTTTTTCATTTCCTGGAGGAAATTTGCGCCCCAGTGTTTTTTTGCCACACAGTGAAACGACTGAGATTGGGCCTTCTCCAGTCCTCTTCCCTCTGGGGGAGAGTGTGTGGACCATACCGCTGCCTCTGCTAGGGAGGCAGGGAAGAGCTAGGATGGCTGAGGGTGCCCTTGGCCTGTGGTGACAGTCCAGGGACCATCATCCAGTGATAGCTGTGAGACTGCATCAGGCAGAAGCCTGCCGTTGTTCCTGTACTATACAGAAGAGTAATAAACCATTCCTGTTTGCATATACCTCCTGCCTGGTGCGTGACCTTACTGGGGGGAGAGGTAATAGTTCTACCGTGGGAGATCACCTTCCGTTTCCTGGAGCCTACGGCAGATGGAGGCGCTGCACTGCTAAAGAGATATGTAGGGTATGAACCCCAGAAGCCTAGTCATGTGTCCCCACTACCACCGGCGGACGACTCAGCCCTCCTGTTACCAGCAGGTATATGTACCACACGACCAGTAATGGCCAAATCTGCCACCGGGTGGGGGAAACACTGTTACATACATAACTAACATAACAGCTTATGAATGCACATTACCACTGTAACCCACCCCCCCCCCCCCTCCTGTAATGGCCCATAAATAAGACCCTCAACACCACTTAACACAAACGTCTTTAAAAACAAAAGAAGGGAATCCTGCTTGCTACTTTTAACCCTTACAAGGTGTTGTAATGTGCTCCCACATTTGTAACCTCTCTGTACCCTAAGCAACCCCTCAGCAAATGAGCCAAAATCTTTCTCCCATAGCTTTGATCCCTAGGCAGCATGTGAACTGCTCAGTCCCAAAACTAAGCAATCTTTCTAACAAAAAGTGTGTTTTGTTACAATGACTCTTGTAGGCCTATGCCATACAGCAATGCTTCTGGTCTGCCTCTGTGGGTTTGTGGTATAGGGATGTCTGTATCTTCATGTATTTATATACATTGGGGGGACAAGGAAACGGTGCATGAGAATGGTTCAGGTTAGTGGTTAGATGGAATTCATTAAACCTCTAGTGGAACGGGATTAGATTGTGTTGATTGCCAGTCCAAATAATCACAATGTTGTCTATGTAACGGAAATAACCCAGGGGTGCAGGTAGTTAACAAATTATTTTCTAACTAAGCCATGAACAAGTTTGAACAATAATGATGCCCTCCTTGTTTCTATGACTGTGCCCATCTTTTTGGAAACATCAGATTAACCTGGCAAACTCCAAAAGACCAATGCACTTTCAACAGAAGACCTGGCAAGTTAATGCCGTCGCACCTATACCTATGCCTTTAGCACCACCTTTCAGGTTCACATACCTTGACATTAATACTGTTTATTTAACATAAAATGTAACATCTATATATTTATATGACATACACATATCTAAATTAGGGATTAAAATGATGCTTTCGCCTTGATACAAAACTCCCATCATGTGTTATGATTACTAGAACATACATTATTTTACATGTAACTATTGGAGTATTTAGCGAACAATAAAATGTCATTCTTATTTGCATGCAATAAGTGGAGCTGCATTTTATATTAATGTAACCCTTTTGCTGCTGTTGGGACCTGCAGCATTATTCAGCATCTCTGTACAGTAGTACAGTACAATAAAGGAAAACTTTATTTTGAGAGGTGTTACTGTGGAAGTTGCAGAAGGAATTAAGGATAAACCTTTAACCTCAAGAAAGTCGGCATTAGAAGGGAACAGAGATATGCTGCAGTTTAAGGCTAGCTATATAGTAGGCGCTGGTGGGCATGCGCCCGGCTTTGCGCGGTTAGTTGTTAGGGTGCAAGTGGTGACGCGCGCGTTAGGGGCGTATGAAGCCGTTCTCGAGGTTTTCACGGATGTATTCGTCCATGGCCTTGGTCTCTGGAACGGATAGAGGCTAGGACTTGGATCTAGGAAGTGTAGTGCCAGGAATCAGATCGATAGGACAGTCGTAAGACCTGTGGGGAGGCAAAACTTCAGCTCTAGTCTTGCAAAAGACGTCCAGGAAATCGGAGTAGGCCTCTGGTAGGTCGATCTTAGGAGTCGATGGAACCGTAATCCCCGTGTGTTGCATGGGAGGAATGGTGCTAGAGATGAGTAACTCCTTCAGTCTTGACTCCCATTGTATAGGAATGTGCGCCCTCCAGTCAATATGGGGATTGTGCTGCTGGAGCCAGGGTAGGCAAAGGGTTACCTGGGTCCCGGGGGAATGAATCACATCCAACGTAAGGGTTTCAGTGTGACCATCGGTGGAAGATAAGGTGAGGGGAATCATCTCAAGAGAAATGAAGGCCGGGTTCAAGGGTCGACCGTCGATCCCTTCTAGTCCGATCTGTACTCTCTTCCAAATGAGTGGAATATTATTAAGCTTTGTGAATTCCTGATCCACAAAGTTCCCACCTGCCCCGGAATCAACAAAGGCGGCCGCAGAGGCGCAGAATGAGGGGCCCAAAAGAGTGACCGGAATCAAAAGCTTCTTGGGGAGCTCGTCTTTGGAAAGGGGGCAAGGAGAAATGGCACCCAGGGAGAGCCCCTTTATACTCACTGGGTGCAGTCGTTTCTCGGACGCAGGGGACAATTCCAAATAAGGTGATCAGGAGATCCGCAATAGAAGCACAGCCCACGGTCCCTTCGAAGTTGTTGTATCGGTGGTCGGGTCTGTTGAGTACCCAGTTGCATGGGCTCCGGGGGTTCCAGGGCTGGGAACCGGGACGACTGAGGTCTTGGAACCGGAAGAAACCTAGGAATGGGCACAAAATGAGGACGCTGGCGTTCGGAGCGTCGCTCCTGGAGGCGCTGATCCATCTGAATAGCCTGAGCAACCAGTTCTTCCAACGTTCCTGGCCTGGGATGAGCGGCGAGTTCGTCCTTTACTGTATCCGATAACCCCTGCCAGAAGATGAGTGCCTCCTGGTTCCAACGGTCTCAGCTGCTAGGGTCCGGAATTCCAGAGCATATCTGGCCACGGAACGGTGCCCCTGTGACAAAAAAAAGAAGAGGCCGTATCCTGGCGTGCGGGAGTGTCAATCTTGCTGAAACTCCTAATGAAAGAGAGCATAGTCTTGGGTTATCTCTGGCCATAATTCCCAAATCGGAGAAGCCCACGCCAGGGCGCCACCAGTCAAGAGGGAGTACACATACGCCACTTTCTTACGTCCCGTGGTGAACTGAAGAGGCGCCATCTCGAATTGGACCTCACACTGGTTTAGGAATCCGCGGCAGGCCTGCGTATCGCCAGAGTAGGGTTTAGGCGTGGGTATCTTGGTCTCTGGTGCGGCTGCGCCAAGAGATCTTGGCTGAGATGGGAAGGAAACGCTAGATTGTGCACCCTGGAGAGAAAGGTTGGTTAGCCGTTGAGCTAGGTCAGAGATCTGGGTAGACATGGTTTGTTTCTGTACCACCAGGGCCGAGAGAATTTGGTCTAAGGTAGTGTGACAGAGTGAAGTCAACTCCTATCAGTTACGCCTGGGAGACATATGTCTGAGTGCTTCATCCAGCACTCATAAGGGTTAACTCAGGTGGAAGTTAGGAAATCAGGAGGCAAGCTGACACCTGAGAGCCAGCAAGGTAGATAAAGGATCATGTGACTGGCAGTAGCTGCCCTGCCTTAGAGAGGAGCACACTGCTGCGTGAGCCCTTAGCCAGAGGGATTTCACCAAAGACTACTTCAACCAAAGTAAGGATTATTCATTTGGTTACTGACTGCTTAAAGTACCCTTATGGTTTGGTTCTGGTTTAGCCAGCCAGCTAGGTCTGCTGTGTTATTAGTCAGTTTTTCTCCCAAAGTGGAGCAGGATTTATTTTGTTAAAGGGACAGTGTACCCGCATGTTATGTTGCTGTGGAGAAATAAAGCCACTGAACGTTTTTATTTATCCTGAAACTACACGTGTGGACTGTTCCCTGACCTCGGCTACAGGCCGTCCTGCCACAGGTAGGTTCATCAGTCTCAATCTGGTCTGCGTCGGTTGGGCTCTGCATAATGTCACGGTAGTGCTGCCCGCAGACCAGACCCGCCCAAGACTGAGGTGGAAAGTATAATACCACGCACCCGCAGCAGAGGGGCGTGTCCGGAGCGTGGTAGATTAGTTGCCAGGCCAGGAGTCTTTAGAAAGGGAACCAAAGGTACTTGCCGTGTCCGGAGGTAGAAGAATCGTGGTGATTGCCGTAGCCGGGGGACGAGGGTGCCAGAAGTCCGGGAGGTAGAGGAGCGAGCCGAGATCGAAGGGCAGAGAGAGACTGCATCGTGAGGAGCAAGCCGGGGTCCAGAGCCAGAGGAAGAGTTGAAAGCCAAGCCGGGTCAAACCTGAAGTACACGAAGAACAAGAGCACACACGAATAGTAGCCCAACTAGCAGAAGCGATGCAGAGCAATGATTCCAAGGGAGAACAGGGGTAATATATGTGGAGGGACCAATCAGGGAAGGAGGCAGAGTGGAGGTGTGCCGTGGAGCGCCTTGTGACTGGTGCAGGCTGTGATCCTTGCCTGTGATCAGCTGTGAAGTGTGAGAGCAGGAGCGGGGCTGCAGCTGTACACGGGGGGCGTGGCTAGAAGAACGGAGGAGTGAATAAATTACTGCCGGAGGCGCGCGCTGTGTAAGATCCTCCTGCGCGCGCCCCGACAAGATGGCGGCCGCAAGAGCCAGCACCGAGCGAGATCGCCGAGTCCCACGCCGAGGACACGCCAGCGGGGAGCGAGGGGCAGCAGCAATGACCTCCGAGGCAGGTAAGGAGGTGTTGCGTGAGCCCTGCTTCCTGACACTTGTTACAGCGTGCATAGTAAAGACAAGGCTGCTCAAAACCCTTTGCTTAGTCCAAAATAGTAGTCGTTCTTCTTCCTAGTAAGGGGAGCGCTGGTAGTTCACGTTGTGCAATATGTGGAAAAATCAAATAACAAAATATGGTGTAGCCAATGTAGGGATAATGAACCCTATCTAAAATAAGCAATAGGTCTCACTCACAAGTGGAAAAGGGAATAGAAGCATATCAGAGGTTCTTTTCTCTCTGGTAAGAGCTCTTTAGGCTGTCTTCACGCATGGATCTCTGAAATCGACTGGATAAGCCTTAGATCAGCCCTTGATTAACCCTGGATGCGCCTTGTATGCGCCCTCTGCAGTCAATATTCTCAAATGTATGATGGCTCGAGGAATAAAAGAAAGCCCACAATAGTGTAATACCGCTAATATGTATATTATATTGTATGAATATAGAAATAATCGCATTCACATTTGCTTAAAAATAACTTTCATGGGAGAGAATAACATGAGGAGATATCACCAGCCACTCGGTTCGCGTGCTTCCACATCCGCATACGTCACTTCCGGTGACGCCTTGCTTCAGGGCGGAAGCGCTTCTACGGTCTCTCCTGTCCTGTCTGCTTGCCAGCACTCAATGCTGCTGACGTGATCTCCACTGTCTCCCAGGAGCTGGCAATCGATTCTACGCGTTTCGCTGGAATCGTATGGGTCCATCAAGGGCTTATCAAAGGCTTATCCAGTCGAATTCAGAGATCCATGCGTGAAGACAGCTCTTATCAGAGAGAGAACAATCTCTGATATGCTTCTATTTCCTTTTCCACTTGTGAGTGAGACCTATTGCTTATATTAGATAGGGTTCATTATCTATTGGGTACACCATATTTTGTTATTTGATTTTTCCACATATTGCACAACGTGAATATATGCATGGTCTGGTCCCAGACCACAGGCCACGCACACCGGGTGGCGTCTGTCACCGGTGCACTAACTATATTGTTGCAAATGGTGCAATTGGGGAAGCGTCCCTATCTATGGGCCTTCCCTGCAGCAGCCACAAACTGGTAGGGACTCAGGACCTAGCTGGGGCCTAAGGGGCAAACCTAGGCCTAGTCCAGGGAAGCACTGCTCCCTGGACACTACCTCTCTAGTTGCCTCCTTGAATCCAACTGAGCGCAAGGCGCCTAGCGCCCCAAATGTATCTATATCTCTCCTTTGAGTATCCCAAAGCCCTATTGGCTATTGCTGCCCATGTGGTGCATGCCCTGCAGCATCCTGGGATATGTAGTCCTGCGTGGAGCCTGTTCTAAGATGGCCGCCTCTCGCGGCCGTACTACGCAAGCGCGACAATGGCAATCTGCATGCGTGAACACAAAATGGTGGCGCCCTGCATACTTGGGCTGCCACGGAGCTCCCGAGCTCCCCCCAGTCAACCACAGCCTCCCTGGGGTGACTCCTGAATCCAGCCGGTTTCGCTTGACATTCCAGCTGCACCCTTACTCCTCTGCAGCCACCCCCTACCGCACGGACCAGGAGGTAAAGGGGCCTGGCTACATCTTTATATATACACAACAGTCCAACAAGTAAGTCTCATCTGTTTCTGTTGTTCTTGTTGTATCGGAAGGCCTCTTTGTTCTCCTGGGTCAACATCCTTGTGTGCTATGGTACTCTCTGTGTCCAGGTATATATTGGCCGTGTCCCCTTGTCTTGCTGTTGGCATACAGTCCTTCTGTGTGCATTAAGACATCATATTTTCCTCAGGTCAGCCCAGTTGTGGGCTAAGGATATTTCTGCAGTCCTCCTTCTCCTTATGTCAGCCCAAATGTGAGCTAAGGAATCTCTCTGTCCTGTGTCTCACATGAGGTATTTACAGAGCTCTCGTCCAGGTGGAGACTAGGTTAATTGAGTGGCTGTAATTAACTATCTCTCTGCTGGATTCTCAGAGCTCATTTCATTTAAACAGGGAACAGTCACTGTTACAAGCAGCATCAGAGCCTGATATCCCAGATCAGGAAACATCACAGGCTCCTGAAAGAAGATAACATAGCTTATAACACTTTGACCAAAGGGTTTAACTAAATGACCCTTACTCCAGACAATATTAACATTGAAGTATTTCACTATGTATTTTGTCACATTGGATGTAGCATTGGGTAATTATGTCTTTTGATGTAATTTTTTTATAATGAAGGAATTAAGTCCTATAGTCGGTACATTGGGTCGTGGCTATTCCCAGAAGTAACGCAATGATAATAATGCTCTAAATGTGAATAACGCAGGTTTTGGAGTGACCTAAATATCGCAGTGTTATTCGCATGCACAAACATGAATGGAGGTCTGAGGATCTGTGTTATTAGGTAAATCGCTCATTACCATGTGATTTGCATGAGTACACCAGACATCCGTTAAACGTTAGCGATCCGCTATTTTTCATATGAATGTGAAGCACCTTTGTGGATATCTGACTTATCATCATGTTAGAAAAGTGGAAATCCCGGGGCGCTGCCTCTATAACAATGGTGAATAATGTAACAAGGTGAAATTCACAATCATGCAGGACTAGGGTGAACGATAGTGAGAGGCCGAAAATATTTGGAAAATATACTGGCCCAAACTGTCGCTGCTGCTCAGCTGAAGGAGAGCCTTCCCTGGATCCTCAGAAAGTAGATGCACACAAGAAAACAGCGAGCGCACATGTGGAGAAAGTAATAATAAAATAATATAATAAAACACTGTGTCAAATGTCTATTACTGATACATTATATAATCAATGGTGATAGTGGGATGGATTAATGATCATGCTAATATAAACAAACACTCACACGGCCAAATGTGAGTGACAGTCACATCTGTTGCAGAGTATTATTGCCCCTGATCTGGTCTCTACTGTACTCACAGCCCCTGGTCGTCAGATCTTCCTTCCAGGGTGTATGGGTGAATGTAAATGCCACGGGCATCCGTGCGTGCCCTTGTAGATGAAGTATGCCGATACTCTCTGGTACTCCTGTTGTCCGTCTTGTCCAGTATTACCTCGGAAAAATAGGAATGCAAACAGTGGGGACAGGTCCCAATAGAAAATATTAGTAGTATAATAATGATTTTTGAGATGTTTTACATCTTTCTGACTTTATCATTTGCCACAAATGACTAAGATGTGCTTCTTAATTGCATCATTTTGAAGTACTGATGTACTTGTGTTTTCAAATTCAGTTTCTTTATAAAGGAACACAAGTTTTATCATGTTGATTGAGTGTACCCAAAATATACTTAAACTGACCAGTTGTTAATGAAAGAATATGGAGTAATATCTTACATTTGAATGGGAGCTTTACTGCAATGTCCCTACATTTTAATGATGTTCATTTAAAAAAAAAAAAAAAAAAAAAACTACAGCAACTACAACCAAGAATTTTCTCTAATATAAAATGTTTCTTAATTATGGAGTTGCAATGTCACAGTTGAATTTTGAGCATCCTCAGACTGAATCCATATAAGGCTAACATTATTTATAGTCTGACTCAAAGGTAAGTGTTTATAATATTTTGGTGGGAAAAAACACTGCTGTTTTATGGTATTGCTCTTTCAAGATTCTAGAATTCGTGTCACATGCTAACTCTTAATTGCCTCTAGAATGTATCATGTTTCATATTTATCCTGGAAGCTCTGTATCTTTGGCAAATAAACTGTTTTAAACACACCAGAACAGAGGTCCCATAAGTACGAATCATGTATACTTTGAAGCCATTAGTGCATAAATCAAAATCTTGGTGAAATAATTTGGATTATATTAGCTGTGTTGGTATTTCTGGCCTGAAGGTTCAAATGCTCCAAGGAGAAAAAGGTTTTTAAAAAAAAAAAAACATTTTAATTCATAAATCAAATTGAATTCATTGAAACATATACTGATAGTTAAGTTGCAATGACTTCAGTCCAAGGGGATGCAATGGTGTGTCAGTATAGATTCATTAATTGAGTACTTTTGTTTTGGAACCAAGCTTATTCAATTAAAAATGATGTATTGTTCTCTGCCACATTATTATATCTATACAGGTAAACCCCGTTATAGCGCGCCCCGTTATACCGCGAAAAGTTATAACGCAGTTTTCACGTGGCTCCCGTTTAAAAAAAAAAAACACTGCACACACTGCCCACACTGCACACACACTGCTCACAGCACACTGCACAAACTGCACACACTCCCAGCACTCACTGCACACACTCTACACTGCACACACTCTACACTGCACACACTGCACACTCCCAGCACTCACTGCACACACTCTAGACTGCACACACTGCACACACTGTACACTGCACACACTGCACACACTCTACACTGCACACACTGCATATACTACACTGCACACACTGCACACACTCCCAGCACTCACTGCACACACTCTACACTGCACACACTGCACACACTGCACACACTCCCAGCACTCACTGCACACACTCTACACTGACACACTGCACACACTCTACACTGCACACACTGCACACACTCCCAGCACTCACTGCACACACTCTACACTGCACACACTGCACACACTCCCAGCACTCACTGCACACACTCTACACTGCACACACTGCACACACTCCCAGCACTCACTGCACACACTCTACACTGCACTCACTGCACACACTACACTGCACACACTGCACACACTGCACACACTCTACACTGCACACTGCTCACACAGCACTCAGCTCTCACACCACACTGCACACACTGCACACACTCCCAGCACTCACTGCACACACTCTACACTGCACACACTCTACACTACACACACTGCACACACTCTACACTGCACACACTCTACACTGCACACACTGCACACACTCCCAGCACTCACTGCACACACTCTACACTGCACACACTGCACACACTCTACACTGCACACACTCCCAGCACTCACTGCACACACTCTACACTGCACACACTGCACACACTCCCAGCACTCACTGCACACACTCTACACTGACACACTGCACACACTCTACACTGCACACACTGCACACACTCCCAGCACTCACTGCACACACTCTACACTGCACTCACTGCACACACTACACTGCACACACTGCACACACTCTACACTGCACACTGCTCACACAGCACTCAGCTCTCACGCCACACTGCACACACTGCACACACTCCCAGCACTCACTGCACACACTCTACACTGCACACACTCTACACTGCACACACTGCACACACTCTACACTGCACACACTCTACACTGCACACACTGCACAGACTCCCAGCACTCACTGCACACACTCTACACTGCACACACTGCACACACTGCACACACTCCCAGCACTCACTGCACACACTCTACACTGCACACACTGTACACTGCACACACTGTACACTGCACACACTGCACACACTCTACACTGCACACACTGCATATACTACACTGCACACACTGCACACACTCCCAGCACTAACTGCACACACTCTACACTGCACACACTGCACACACTGCACACACTCCCAGCACTCACTGCACACACTCTACACTGACACACAGCACACACTCTACACTGCACACACTGCACACACTCCCAGCACTCACTGCACACACTCTACACTGCACTCACTGCACACACTACACTGCACACACTGCACACACTCTACACTGTACACTGCTCACACAGCACTCAGCTCTCACACCACACTGCACACACTGCACACACTCCCAGCACTCACTGCACACACTCTACACTGCACACACTCTACACTGCACACACTGCACACACTCATAAATCAAATTGAATTCATTGAAACATATACTGATAGTTAAGTTGCAATGACTTCAGTCCAAGGGGATGCAATGGTGTGTCAGTATAGATTCATTAATTGAGTACTTTTGTTTTGGAACCAAGCTTATTCAATTAAAAATGATGTATTGTTCTCTGCCACATTATTATATCTATACAGGTAAACCCCGTTATAGCGCGCCCCGTTATACCGCGAAAAGTTATAACGCAGTTTTCACGTGGCTCCCGTTTAAAAAAAAAAAACACTGCACACACTGCCCACACTGCACACACACTGCTCACAGCACACTGCACAAACTGCACACACTCCCAGCACTCACTGCACACACTCTACACTGCACACACTCTACACTGCACACACTGCACACTCCCAGCACTCACTGCACACACTCTAGACTGCACACACTGCACACACTGTACACTGCACACACTGCACACACTCTACACTGCACACACTGCATATACTACACTGCACACACTGCACACACTCCCAGCACTCACTGCACACACTCTACACTGCACACACTGCACACACTGCACACACTCCCAGCACTCACTGCACACACTCTACACTGACACACTGCACACACTCTACACTGCACACACTGCACACACTCCCAGCACTCACTGCACACACTCTACACTGCACACACTGCACACACTCCCAGCACTCACTGCACACACTCTACACTGCACACACTGCACACACTCCCAGCACTCACTGCACACACTCTACACTGCACTCACTGCACACACTACACTGCACACACTGCACACACTGCACACACTCTACACTGCACACTGCTCACACAGCACTCAGCTCTCACACCACACTGCACACACTGCACACACTCCCAGCACTCACTGCACACACTCTACACTGCACACACTCTACACTACACACACTGCACACACTCTACACTGCACACACTCTACACTGCACACACTGCACACACTCCCAGCACTCACTGCACACACTCTACACTGCACACACTGCACACACTCTACACTGCACACACTGCACACACTCCCAGCACTCACTGCACACACTCTACACTGCACACACTGCACACACTCCCAGCACTCACTGCACACACTCTACACTGACACACTGCACACACTCTACACTGCACACACTGCACACACTCCCAGCACTCACTGCACACACTCTACACTGCACTCACTGCACACACTACACTGCACACACTGCACACACTCTACACTGCACACTGCTCACACAGCACTCAGCTCTCACGCCACACTGCACACACTGCACACACTCCCAGCACTCACTGCACACACTCTACACTGCACACACTCTACACTGCACACACTGCACACACTCTACACTGCACACACTCTACACTGCACACACTGCACAGACTCCCAGCACTCACTGCACACACTCTACACTGCACACACTGCACACACTCCCAGCACTCACTGCACACACTCTACACTGCACACACTGTACACTGCACACACTGTACACTGCACACACTGCACACACTCTACACTGCACACACTGCATATACTACACTGCACACACTGCACACACTCCCAGCACTAACTGCACACACTCTACACTGCACACACTGCACACTGCACACACTCTACACTGCACACACTGCACACACTCTACACTGCACACACTGCATATCCTACACTGCACACACTGCACACACTCCCAGCACTCACTGCACACACTCTACACTGCACACACTGCACACACTGCACACACTCCCAGCACTCACTGCACACACTCTACACTGACACACAGCACACACTCTACACTGCACACACTGCACACACTCCCAGCACTCACTGCACACACTCTACACTGCACTCACTGCACACACTACACTGCACACACTGCACACACTCTACACTGTACACTGCTCACACAGCACTCAGCTCTCACACCACACTGCACACACTGCACACACTCCCAGCACTCACTGCACACACTCTACACTGCACACACTCTACACTGCACACACTGCACACACTCTACACTGCACACACTCTACACTGCACACACTGCACACACTCCCAGCACTCACTGCACACACTCTACACTGCACACACTGCACACACTCTACACTGCACACACTGCACACACTCCCAGCACTCACTGCACACACTGTACACTGCACACACTGTACACTGCACACACTGTACACTGCACACACTGCACACACTCTACACTGCACACACTGCATATACTACACTGCACACACTGCACATACTCCCAGCACTCACTGCACACACTCTACACTGCACACACTGCACACACTCCCAGCACTCACTGCACACACTCTACACTGCACACACTGCACACACTCTACACTGCACACACTGCACACACTCCCAGCACTCACTGCACACACTCTACACTGCACTCACTGCACACACTACACTGCACACACTCTACACTGCACACTGCTCACACAGCACTCAGCTCTCACACCACACAGCACACAGCATTCACAGCACACTCTCACAGCACACAGCACACTCTCACAGCACACTACACCACACCTCCCCCTCCCTACCTTTGGTGTCGGCTGCTGAGATCGGAGCGGAGCTGGCATCAGGAGGAGGGGGAGGGGGTGTCGGGAGGGGGGGTGTTGGGAGGAGGGGGGGTGTCGGGAGGAGGGTGGGTGTCGTGAGGAGGGGGGGTGTCAGGAGGAGGGGGGGTGTCGGGACACATGTGAGAGACGCAAAGGGGACCTCGCTACCCATTCAGCTCTCCGGATCCTCTCACACCGCAGGCCCAGATCTTCCTTCCCCGGTACTGCACCTCTCCTTTCCCCGCACAAGCCGCCAGGTAAGGGACACGTCACTGCCAGGCAGTAGGCGGATCTCATCTGGGAAGGAGCCGCAGGGCCAGGAGGGAGGATCCGGGCAGGAGCAGCTCGCTCACCGGCCAAGAGGAGTTGGCATAGCAGGTGTGGCACAGGCCGGTCCGGCCTACCTGTCACAAGCCTTGGTAACCAGGCGGCTCTAGCAACCAGACCGGAGCGTCGATCAGGCGCGCGGCGGTCTTTTTTTTTTTTTAAATCAGCGCTACCCCGTTACTAGCGCGGTGGTCTCATGGTGGACCCCGAGGACCGTGCTATAAAGGGGTTTACCTGTATTAAGAAAAATCTAACCATTTACATAATCTATTGATATTTCACTACAGCTTTAAATGATTTCTTTTGACAGACTGACTAAGAAGAAAGGACTATCCTATGTATAGTGATATCATGGTATCATATGTTGTATCTATCTGTAATCGATTCGTTTATTGCACGGGAACAGATTATTTGAACAAAAAAAAAACAAATGGTAACAATGTTCTGTTTATAAAACTGTTTGAATTGTTTAATGTGTCTATGTTTTTCATAGGATACAGTATTATATTCTCATCACGTTCAATTATTTTTTGTTTTATATTAATGATCATTGTTCCGCAAGCTATTGAGTGTTGAATGAAACATTTATAAGCCATCTGCAATGTATAATGTGTGTAATGCTTTAATGTAGCGTTGCTTAATATCATCTGGTTTGCTACAGTAAGTAAATAAACGACATTAAATTGTACAGTACCACTTGGTTTATATCATTGAATACTTTTGCACAGTGATTGCAATGTGAGTAAAGGGAGCAAGTACTGTAACATCTTTTTTTCTTAGGAACCATTTTTTAGCATGTTTTGCACTTTTAACTATTCACGTGCTTTTTTTTAAATAATGTATATTTTATTACTATAACAGAAACATAGAATATACTTACATAATTACATAGTAGATGAGGTTGAAAAAAGTTTATCTGAGGTTGAAATATATCTATATACATATATATTCATTAAGTTCAACCTAAACTAAATTTAGATGACAGATACTTATCCTATATTTGTATTTACAGTATATTGATCGAACAAAGGCTAACAAAAAACCCCAGTGAAATATCATATAATAATATCTCATGAGGGGGAAATTAAATTCCTTCCTGTGATAGGGCCTCAACCCCTGTCTATAAGAGCTTCAATACTGTATTGGTCTGATGAGTTCAGCAAGGAGCTGGTTAATTGCAGCTACAGACAATTAACCAGTCTCCACCTGGCTCATCAGACAGGTTGAAAATCCTCCTGATTGAACTGCAGGGGATCTCTTGAGCACAGAGAGACTGTGCGGTCAGGAGAGACTCACAGGAACAGATATCTTGAGCACAGACGGACTGTCAGTCTGCCGGTCCTGCCAGATACCCAGAAACCAGACACTCCTCATCCAGGTCGCAGTAGACCCTGGGATCCCACCACAGGGCCCCCCACCCCCCAATGGACACAACCCCGAGACTGGCATAAAGAGCCTCCTACTTACAGGTAAATCTTTAGACTTTGGGGTCATAGGTTGGCATGAGGCCTATCCTCCCAGCCCTGTAAATAGGGACTGGAAACGTGAGTTAGCCCTTACAAAGGGATAGGCTGTTTGTTTATTTGGTTGTTTTCTTAAATATGTATTGTTTGAAGCTACGGGCTGAATAAAAGCCATGGTTTATGTTTGCCAAATATGTCTCCCTGGTTGTACCTTTACACATGTCACCTACATTACCTGACTCCAAACATTGGCAATCAGATTATTCCCTGGATCAACATCCTTCCCATGGATGACAGCAGATAAGAACCACTTGGCCCACCTTGTCTACAGATTTTCCTATCTGCTGTAAAATCTCAGACCCTATTTGTTCCTTAGCTTTCTTTTATATGTAAGATAGCCTTATGTCTATCCCAAGAGTGTTTGATTTCCCTTAATGTATCAACACCTACTACCTCTTTTGGAAGGCTTTTCCACCAATCAACTTCCTCGTATTTCCCCCTTAGCCTACCGCCCTCCAGCTTCAGAGTATGACCTCCTTGTTCTAGCACTTCTCTTTCTCTGAAATATACTTTCATCATGTACTTTGCTGAAAACCTTTATGTATTTGACATTTTCGATCACATCCCTCCTCTCCCTTTTACCCTCTAACAAGCTGTATATTTTAAGGTCCTTTATTGAAAAATATGAACAAACAATTTTTTTTATAAATAAATGTCATTTATCTTATCCATTTTCTTTCTCCTGCCTCTCTGTCTTCTGAATGACTGACTTAACTATGGTAACAGTTTAGTAAGAGGTTACAAATGTCAACGTATAGATGTAATAAACTGTGTTTTTAAGCGAAAATATTTCTAGAGCAGCTACTGTAATTCAATCATCAAATTTATCAGGGATTCATTGAGATTTCCGCTTCTGTAATAATAATTTTTATTCTGTAATTGTTGCTATAAGTAGTTAAGTAAGACTATTTGAGCTCTTTAAATTTCCTATGTTGTTATGAAAACCTAATAGAAATAATACGGGCTCTGCTTCTAAACCACAGCTTAATAATAAAGCTATTCTTTTTGTAAGCTTAGTTCAAAATTGTAAAGCTTTAGGGCAATATCATAACAAAGGAAGGAGTGTTCCTGTAGGTTGGTTACATTTCTAACATATGTCAGACGTTAGTAGTCAGGCTTTTCATAGTCTACATGGTGTCCAGTAAATTATTGCAGAGGAAACTGGGGTAAATAATAATTTTGCTTAATATTGATTGCCATTAAGATTACCCAGACTAGAGAAATTCTAACGAATAAAACGCAATCCAGCTTTCTTGAAAAATAAAACATTTACACTTCTATATATATACAGGGCTCGTCAAATTGGGGAAAAAGCAACTCCCCCAAATTGCCTAGTTGTAACCCCCTCCCTCTCTCACCCCCTTCACTTTACCCGCTGTCGAGTGTTACCGGCGATGGGTTGGTGCGGCGTCTCCCGGCATTTTCGTGCATCTCAGTGTCCAACTTCAGTGTCTCCCCCTGCGTCTCCCGTGAAAATGGCTGTGCGGCGTCAGATTACGCCACGTTGCCATGGTGCTATGGCAACAGGACACTATGCACTTTTAGTGAGGAGGAGAGGGGTGATGAGGCATGAAGGGGACAAAGAGATGGAGGAAAGAAAGGAGCTGAGAGATGGAGGAAGGAGGGGCAAAGAAATGAATAGGTGGAGGGGGGAATAAATGGATTGGGGATAGAAATTAATGGATGGGGAGCAAGAAATTGATTGGGAGAGAAAGAGATGGGGGCAGGAGAGGGAATGGGGGAAGAAACTGTGTTTTTGTCACTAAAACATATAGGAAATGTATGGCTTTAAATTTTATTTTGGCGTCCCGTGTTATAAAAACTTAAATGTGGAAACCCTAGGTACTGTATGCTCACCAGTCATAAGAGTGATATCAGAGGAGCATTCAGTAATTAATGTAATTGATGTATTGAGATTACTTTGGGGTAATTGGGAACAGGGTCAGAGGTTGTGGATTGGCTCCAATTGCATTTGTGAGTGAGGGCCCTAGGAATCTGGATATTAGTGCATGCGATTCAAACGTGTGTGTGTGTGTGTGTTTGTGGCAAGTCCGCTGGACATGCACTGACCTCTTCCACTAAGGAAACATTTGGAAAGAACTGTTTATTACTATTCTATTCTTACCACCCAAATTGAAAGAATTATCTGCTTAGGGTGACGGGAGTGTTGTGCCATGGGACTAGGTTAATCTATCAAGAAAGTATTATTATTTTTGAGATATTGGTATCAAAGCATCTAAGAATAGGGTTGATTGATCTCCATCTAGTTTGTTTTTTTATAGCCAATACCACAGTTTAAAGGTAAAACAATATCAGTATGGTCAGATATAATTATATTTTCAATATTGGCGAATATAGAATTATTAGCAAGTAAATATGAAATAAAAAATCAATACATGAATATGATTTATGTACATTTGAATAAAAGGTATACTCTCTTGCTTGAGGCGTTTCAGTGTCCACATATCTACTTAATTATGGTTCCTAAGTGTCCTTAATTTTATTTAGTTTTGTCAGAGTTATGATGATTGGATTTGTTTAGTATTAGGTCTAAGATAATATTAAAAATGTTCCTGAAAAATTATTTTCCCATTTAGAAAAGATTTAATGTTATGAGACATATTATGGAAACAACTATATTCATTTATATTCGAAGCAAAAAAATATTAACTAAAACTAACAGTGCTTTCTTCAAATCAATATGCAAAATACACCATCTCCATTCAACATCTGATGTCTTTGCAATGTTCGGAATTGAACAGATTTGCTAATCAGTATAGCCACACCACATGATTGACTATTATAATATGAAAAGGCTATATCACTTATCCAGAATTTCTATAGTTTATTGTCATCTTCTTTATTATGTGTTTCTTGCAAAATGTATTATCACACTTTGCACTTAAATTATTAATTATTTTTTCCTTTTAATAGGGTTCTTGTATTTCCGAATATTCAGATTTTGATTTAAGAATGAATGTTTCATGCTTAATCAATGAAATAATATAAATACAATATAATACATTATATAATTATTTATTATAAACAATAAATTATATAATCTAGAAGATTACCTCCTATCATGCACTCACTACCTCTCAATATGAAGATATGGTAATCGATGGCAAAATAAAATAAAACATAACTTTGACTTAAATTAATGTTACAAAGTTGACGTTTCAGGCCAAAAACTGCCCTTTATCAGACTCTTGATAAAGAGCAGATTGTGCCCCAATACGTTGAGACTCATTCACCAGGGTGTCAGCCTATCATTCTTTCATTATTTTTGGTAAAGCTTTTTACCTTTTATATTGTATTTTATTTTATATGTATTAAACTGTTCTATATACACGTATGTACTGTATACTATTGTGATCATTTGAGCCTTGTAGACACTGCAATGCTGTATGGATTCAATATATCTTTGGAACTTTAATTTAGTATCTTGATATTTTTTGGACTGTGTATTGCTCATTCTTCCTGATTTTATAGTATTTTTGGGTGGGAATTAGAGATACCACCTCGAGCAACAGTTCGTTTTTCATATATTTAATTTTTTTCTTTATTTGTTCCTCTACAATACCTGGAGGGAGCTATGTGATGTTACATCTTATTTCATATGTTAAATAAAATGTAACTATTTGTAACACATATAATGTTACTGAGAATAGACACAAGACGTTACAAATCACACTTAGAGGCCTATTCAGTAAATTTTGAAAAGTGATTTATCGACCGGTAAAAGCACTTTTCAAGCGAGTTTGCATGTGTAGCTATTCAGAGAGCTCTGATAACAAGCCTCCCGGGTGGGTAGCAGGGGAGAGGGGGGGGGGGAGTAATCCCATAATTGCCACCACGGTTAATAACTACTAAGGTAATTAAGGGGTTACTAGCCAGTGGTTAGTTGTTTTATTTTACTGTTGTTGCCTACTGAAGATGAGGAGGACGAAGATGAGGACAGCCTTCATCCTGGCAGGGGTAAGTACAACTTTTAGTTACTATTTCTTGGCTGTATGTATTTTATTGTATTGCACTGTATTGATTATTTGAATAAGCAAATGTGCTATTAGCCACCTTAGGCTAACAGCACTTTTGCCCATTCCTGTGTGGTGTTGGTGGTTGAGGGAATGGGTTTAGTGGGTAGTTTTCCCTGGGAGGTTGATTAGGCCTCCCATGAGGGATTAACCCTCCCTTACCTTAGCGGTAACAACCGCTAAGGTAAAGAGGGTTAACCCCATCATTACCTTAGCGGCTGTAACCACTAAGGTAAGGGAGGAGTTAATCCCACCCGGGAGGCTTAACCACACACCCAGGGGCAACTATAACCTTCACCCACCCCCTCAACCACCAACAAACCGGATAGTGACGGTTAACCCCTTCATTACCGTAGCGGTTAGCCACTAAGGTAATTAAGCTGTTTTTATTTAAATGTTATTAACATAGTGGTTGCCGGAGCTAAACCGCATTCATTTCAGATGCAGCTCCCTCTGCACAGCTCTTACAGACTGCAGGGAGATCGCAAGGTAAGATCTTTGAAAAGAAACTGTTAAGTCGATCGGTATGGCATTTTTGTACCAAATGGTATCTATCAAGTGATAAATCTTACTGAGTACCGTTTTTACACAAATGTCATACCGAGGTAACAACATGTCAAACCGATCAATATGGCAGTGATTTTATCGATGCTGCCTAATAGGCCCCTTAGTATCAAGGCAGCTAACTGATAGCTTCATCTATATACAGTATGTATCAAATTGGTAGACTTTGGGATGTATTGGTTTTATCCCTACTTATGGACATACTATCTCTGTGTGTTCATAAGCTTAAAAACACAGCTATAGATCAAACATGCTATTACTGCGGAATTAACTCATAGTATACACTCTGGATACTATTAACAATTAGCAGCAAGAAAAAAAAATTGTTGGAAAGTACAATAACATTTCCTTTCCAGAGACAATATAAATTGACAACATGTGTAGTCTTCATTAGCCTCCCATAATGAGGACTATTGTATCATGAGTATTCTGGGAGCCAGGGTAGCACAAGAGGGAGTCTGAGAACTCAAAAGAATTAATCAGCACATCACACTGTTAATTACTGTGGTCAGGTTTTGGTAGTGAATAGAGATGTGTGGTGTTCAATGCACCTAGTAGTAAACGTGTTCTCTCAAAATCAGGCATTTAAGCAAAGCAATATAATTACTGGGGAGAGCAAGATGCAAGGTGTCTATTACGTCCTTGAAAACGCATTGTTTGCCTCTTGTTCTTGTAGAGCGCTTGCAATTACCAATTCCAGACAAAAAGGTCACAGAGAGGAGTGTGGAGGGTCTAATACACCAGCCTGTATCAGCGATTCCTCTCCCCTCGGCCTGATTACATCATATGCAGATGACAGGTAGACAGGCTTACAGGCATTTTGCATGGGAGCGCGCCTTCATGGACATGTCGCCGGTTTCTAGTATAGATAGCCTGAGGTTGCTATGGAACTGCTTGTACCGCTATTAAATCACTCATAACTGATGCTACCTGGGATGGCTACAGCTACAACAGTGATCCAAATGCTGGCACACATACGGATGCGCTACAACAGGCTCACAATCCAGGTACGCTCGCACAGAGAAACACTGCTCCTCACACAGACTCTGCAGTCATCGCACATCCACCGCAAGGAAGAGATGACTGCAAACTTCCCCGCAGCAACCACCATTGCAAAGAGCACACTCTTCACACACCAAAGATGCCCGATCAACCCAACTCAACCTTACAGTCCAACGCTGCAATAGATGGCGTACAGAGCAACAAACTCGAATGCAACCGCCCAAGTCTTCCTCAACACCAGACTGAAGTATCAGGCCTATCAGACATGGGCAACTATATGATCTGGCGTGAACTGATCAATTTAAAACCAAAGACATAACATAAAACACAGACAACTGATCAAAACAGAATTTGTCAACTTCGACGACCGTCCTGAGAACTACAGAGTATGGAAGTCTTGGAGAAACTCCCACATAACCTTCAAGAAAGATGGATCGCACAAGGTTCAAGATACAATAGGGAGAAGCAAGTCGCCTTCCCTCCCTTTTTATTCTTCTCAAACTTTATTAGTGAATCAAAATGATCCCAGCTTCGCCATAGGTACACCAACTGCCCCCAAAACAAGCTACCTCAAGAATGAAGGACCGGTGACAAGATACGGTAATACCAGAATGCCTATCTCGGTCCACAGGACAGACGTGTCTTCTACAACATATACATGTCCCAACCATTCTATCGCTACAAGCAGGAAGACAGGGGAACCAAACAGGGAATGTCCCATACACAAGAAACCCTACCCACTTAACAATTGTATTAAATTCAGAATGAAGCCCATAGAGGAACGCCGGAACCTATTCAAGGAACTTGAAGTTTGCTTCAAAAGCTGCACTTCCACAAGTCTTGTTCAGAGACCGTAAAGAAGCTATCAAATGCACAGAGTATGATAGTGACAAGCATGTACTAGCTTTACACTCAGAGATATTTATACCTGACCAACTCAACACCCCTACCCCCATGACAAAGCATGTCGTGGAGGAGGGAGAAGAGAAAACATCATCACCATCTGTCACATCCCAGTGCACAGAGGTTTGTGGAGAAAGACATGACCGGAGGCCATGCTCCAAAATATGTCTTATCTCAGGATACCCCAAGGGACAACCTGAGAGTGCTACAAGGATCTACACGATCATCGATGATCAAAAAAAACGATCATTAGTAAGGTCAGAATTCTTTAACTTATTCAACACACGAGGCAATGCCCCCCCTACATGCTCAGAACATGCACAGGACAGATGGAAACATCAGGGAGGATAGCTATGTTTTCCATTGGTGGTAGAATAAAGATACCACTCCCTACGCTTATAGAATGTAATCAGATGGCGGTGAACACTAGTGAGATTTCCACACCAGACTTGCCACCAATAGCCAACCGCATTCTGTCATTAGTACAAGATGTCCAGCTTTTACTACTGCTCGACGGGAACATCCTGAGGGTACACAAAATCAGTGAACAGCACAACGGACCCCATAATTCTCCATTTGCCCAAAGACTTGACCAGGGATGTGTAATAGTGGGTGATGTATGTATTGACAAGGGGCACAAATCAAACTATGTTGATGCTCAAAGAACAAACATAATGGAATATGGGCATGCATCCCTCTTCAAACCATGTGGCCCACCTGGCTTCTCTGTGCGGAGAGGGAGAGGGTGGGAGAAGGGCGAGGGAGGGGGGAGGTATGAGGAGGGGAGGGGTGAGGTATGAGGAGGGGGAGATGTAATGTTTTTTTTCTGTATCACAATAAAAAACAGTAAAGTAAACGTTGCGCGCTAAAAGATATTTTTTCGTGGTAGGTGCGCTATGGGTTCGGGGGGGGGCTGGTCCTTTCATTTGTCCCGGGCCCCATGATTTCTGTTGGCGGCCCTGTGGGTGATGTGAGGTGCAGGTTGGGAGAGGGTAATGGGTGATGTGAGGTGCAGGGGGGGAGAGGGTAATGAGTGATGTGAGGTGCAGGGGGAGAGGGTGATGGGTGATGTGAGGTGCCGGGAGGAGGGGGATGGGAGGTGCAGGGGGGGAGAGGGTGATGGGTGATGTGAGGTGCAGGGGGGAGGGTGATGGGTGATGGGAGGTGCAGGGGGGTTATTGGAGGTGCAGGGGGTGATTGGACGTGCATGGGGGGTCATTGGAGGTCAATGGGGGTGATTTGAGGTGCATGGGGGTGATTTGAGGTGCAAGGGGGGTGATTTGAGGTATAAGGGGGGTGATTTGCGGTACAAAGGGGGTGATTTGAGGTGCAAGGGGGGGGGGGTCATTGGCGGTGCATGGGGGGTGATTTGAGGTGCAAGGGGTGTGATTTGAGGTGCAGGGGGGTCATTGGAGGTGCAAGGGGGTGATTTGAGTTGCATGGGCGGTGATTTGAGGTGTATGGGGGTGATTTGAGGTGTATGTAGGGTGATTTGAGGTGTATGTGGGGTGATTTGAGGTGCAAGGGGGGTGATTTGAGGTGCAAGGGGGGGGAGAGTGATGTGAGGTGCAAAGGGGGAGAGAGATGTTACATAGTTACATAGTTACATAGTAGATGAGGTTGAAAAAAGACGTACAGTACGTCCATCAAGTTCAACCTATGCTAAATTTAGACAACAGATACTTTATTCTATATCTTTACTTACTTATTGATCCAGGGGAAGGCAAACAAAAAACACCATTAAGGGGAAAAATTAATTCCTTCCTGACTCCAATAATTAGCAATCGGATTAATCCCTGGATCAACATCCTTCCCATGTATACTTATTTGGTATATCCCTGTATACCTTTCCTATCTAAAAAGATGTCCAACCTTTTTTTGAACAAATCTATTGTATCTGCCAATACAGTCTCCATTGGTAATGAATTCCACATTTTAACTGCCCTTACTGTAAAGAACCCTTTCCTTTGTTGCTGGTGAAATTTCCTTTCCTCCAACCTTAAGGGATGGCCCCGAGTCCTTTGTACTGCCCATGGGATGAATAGTTCTTTTGAAAGCTCCTTGTATTGTCCCTGAATATATTTGTATATAGTTATCATATCCCCTCTTAGACGCCTCTTTTCTAATGTCAATAAATCTAATTTAGCTAGCCTCTCCTCATAAGTTAGAATGTCCATCCCCTTTATTAATATGGTGGCTCTTCTCTGTACTCTCTCCAGTTCCATAATGTCTTTTCTTAGGATTGGTGCCCAAAATTGTACTCCATATTCAAGGTGTGGTCTTACTAATGCTTTGTAAAGGGGCATAATTATGTTTACTTCCCTTCCATCCATTGTCCGTTTGATGCAAGATAAGATTTTATTTGCCTTTGCAGCTACTGCATGACATTGGGCACTATTGCTAAGCCTGCTGTCTACAAGCACTCCTAAATCCTTCTCCATCAAGGATTCCCCCAATATATCTCCATTTAATTTGTAAGTCGCCTTTTTATTCTTGCATCCCAAATGCATAACCTTACATTTATCTGTATTAAACCTCATTTGCCATTTACCTGCCCACGTTTCCAGTCTCTCCAAGTCCTTCTGAAGAGAAATTACATCCTGCTCTGATTCTATTACCTTACACAATTTAGTATCATCAGCAAAGATGGAGACTTTGCTCTCGATCCCAACCTCAAGGTCATTAATAAACAAGTTAAAAAGCAGGGGTCCCAGTACCGATCCTTGAGGTACCCCACTCACGACTTTAGCCCAACCTGAAAAAGTTCCATTTATGACAACCCTCTGTTGTCTGTCCTTTAACCAGTTTTCAATCCAGGTGCATATATTATTACTGAGTCCAATTTTCTTTATTTTGTACACCAACCTCTTGTGTGAAACCGTATCAAAAGCCTTTGCAAAATCTAAGTAGACCACATCAACTGCATTACCCTGGTCTAAATTCCTACTTACCTCCTCAAAGAAACAAATAAGGTTAGTTTGGCAAGATCTATCCTTCATAAATCCATGCTGACTATTACTAATAATTTTGTTTTCCATTAGGTATTCCTGAATATTATCCCGTATTAAACCTTCAAGTACTTTCCCTACTATTGAAGTCAGGCTTACAGGTCTGTAATTCCCCGGTTATTATCTAGCTCCCTTTTTAAATATAGGCACCACATGTGCTTTACGCCAATCTTGTGGTACTGAGCCTGTGGAAATGGAGTCTTTGAATATTAAATATAATGGTTTTGCTATTACTGAGCTTAACACCTTGAGAACTCTTGGATGTATGCCATCGGGGCCAGGTGCCTTATTTACTTTAATTTTTTCAAGTCGCTTATGAACTTCTTCCTCAGTTAACCAATTGGTCATTAATATGGAGGTTGTGGCTTCCTCCTGTGGCGCCACTATTGAACTTGATTCTTCCCTGGTAAACACAGAGGCAAAGAATTTGTTTAATACCTCTGCTTTTTCCTTATCTCCAATAATCTGCCTACCCACCATGTGAGGTGCAAGGGGGGAGAGTGATGTGAGGTGCAAGGGGGGAGAGCGATGTGAGGTGCAAGGGGGGAGAGGGATGTGAGGTGCAGGGGGGGTGTGATGTGTGTGCTGTGCAGGGGGGTATTGTGTGTTTGATGTGGAGAGGGAGTATTATGTGTGTGGGTAAGTGGGAGAGATGGGGGTATGAGAGATAGATGGGGAGTATCGCAAAGCTTGATAGTGAGGGGTTCTGGGGGAGATATGAGGATGATGATGACGATGATGAGCTGCTGGAGGAGAGATGATGATGATGATGGTGATGATGATGATTTTACCCGTGCGGCCCAATTTTTTTTTCCTTGGAGCAGTTCGGCCCTTCTCACTTTACGAGTTGTGCAGGCCTGCTCTAAAGGGAGCCATCAAGCAGTATATGTAAGTGCACCATTGCTTTTCTTTGTTTTATACATAAATAAAATGTTATACCAATCTCTCTGTGTAAATATCCATCCTTGTGGGATATTCATTGCCACACATTTGGGGAGGACTTCCTTCCTGTCTTCCATACACCACCCGACTACCTTCACAAGACCATGGGGTGACAGAGGCAAACAGAGGACATCCATAAAGATACCTTTCAGTGCATATCGTTCTCACTTAGCCATGTGAGTTGTGGCATTGCCCACTTGCTATATTTCTCATACCATCACGCCCCCCCCCCCCCCTGGATTATAGACATTGTTGCACTATGTATGCTTTTTTCTTTATATCCCACATATGACACTGCGTTCCCAAAACAACACCATTTCAACGTCTACAAGGTTCAAAGGAGGATCTTATTGGGTCAAGCAGCGTCATTTTTTATTTTTTCACATATTGTGTTATGGGCACAATTTTTTGTTATTACGGTATTCACTTTATCACCACATGTGAATCTACTTAGAGAGCGCCTAGTGTTTTTTCTCGTTTCAACATTGTCCGAGACAGAACCTTTCCAAGGACTATAAGGACTTGGGACACCACCGCCTGGGTGTCCCTATTATTATTTGTGGGTCCCTCCCATTCTATGGCTCCTAGACACTTTGAGGAGTGCCACGCCATTTTTACTGGTGCACCTACTTGGCACCCATCTCGCCAAAAGGACTTTGGAGCCCCAGTGGTATCTGCTGGTACCACGTTGTTATATGGACTATGGACTTATTGTTTATTTCATTGTATTTCATATGTTGCACATATGTTTTCTTTATAGTGGTATTTAATAATACCAGACGGGGAGTGTTCTGGCCCCTGTATAGGTTCCCCCTGTTATGTGACTGTTGTCACTACTCAGTGTTCATGTTGTTACAAATGTAACTGTCTTCTCTGACTTCTGAACCCATTGCTGTTGCAAATCTCTGTTCCTCTGTGAGTTGGGCTGCCCCTCCTCCCTCTGCCATTTGGAGCAGTCGTGTCTTTTTCCTGCTTGAACAGACAAGCATCTTCTTCTTTGAACCCTGCAGCCTTTGTGAGTAGTCACAACTCACCTATCCCTTGGTAAAGTTAATGTAAACCTTCCCTGATATTTGCTACCTATCAAGACCCCCCCCTCTTTTGTTACTGTGTAGTACAATAAAATTTACAAAAGAAAAAGGACTCTGTGTGCATCAACAGGGAAAGAGTTAAGCTGCCTGTCTCTACTCACTTGCAACAGTGAGCTTGGGACAGAACACCTGTGTTTCACAGTAGGGACTTTAGTACCACTGTTGCTCCAGAATATATCCTCTCTGGCTGCAACTCACTCTCTCTCAGTCTGCAGTGCAGTCCTGTACAGCTGGGCTCCTTTGGGCTGTGGTCTCTGCCTATCTGCCCTGTTCTGCATAGACACATCCTTGCTTGCTGGATTCTGCTGCCTGCACTAATTCAACTGTGCAGTCTTTCTACTCTTCCAGGGTCTTGCAGGAACTCAGCTCCACTGTCATGACGGCCCCCTGTCTCTCACTCAGTCCCTCATCCTTTTCCAACTTTCCCACTGGCTCACCACTGTCACATGTCTATAGAGAAAATCCTGCTAGGTGGCAGCATCCCGTGTTGCTTGGAAACACATCTGGTTACACGCTGATTTAAATTAATTTAAAGGGGGACAACAATACTGTATTATTTATTTATTTTATTTATAAAATATTTTACCAGTAAGTAATTGTCACGCTGCGCTCACCACAAACAGGACGGAAGACCGCGGGGCTGAGGTGGGGTATGTATAGGCACCGACCCACAACCACGCAGTCCTGTCCGGAGTGCGTAGTCCTAGTCGTACCGCGTCGTAGGGTTGGAGAGGTCAGGGTAGTCAGGGTACTTGCCGTGTTTCAAGGTTGGAGAGTCCGGGTAGGTAGAGTTTCGTAGCCAAGGTCCTGGGTAATAGAAGGTAGAGTAGTCGAGTAACGAAGCCGGGGTCAAAGCGCTGGAGAGTGTAGAAATCCAAGAACAGGCAGGGTCAAACAGGTCAGACAGGTTCAAGACAAAACTAAACAGCAGCGGTGAGCACAATGCATAAACAGGAGTTTATGCTCAGCAATGAAGGACAGGCAGAAGCAGGTATATATGAGGGAAGGGTCCAATTACCTTGCAGGGGTGTGTACTGGTCCACCAATGGTGTCAGAGAGACACTGATCAAAAACAGCTTGCAATTAGGCTTTCCTGATGCTAGCTCTGGTTGCCGGGCAACCCGCGCGCGTGCGCGATGCGCGTCGCGACGTGATGACGTCATGCGTTTCATTCAGCAAGTCTCCGCCTGTGGGAGGCTCCAGCAGCTCCCTCACGTTCTCCTGCTTCCTGGTTGCCGAGCAACCCGTGCGCGTGCGCGCTGCGTATCGCAGAGCTCCGCCATCACGCCGCTGTGCCTGCACTGCCCTGGCAGTGCGTGGGCGCATGACTCTGCCCCGTGGTGCTTCCCTGAGTCGGTCTCCGCGCGGATCAGAGGCAAGTGTGACAGTAATACATTGAGAGTTACCTCTCGTTTTCAAGTATGTCCTGGGCACAGAGTAAAACAAATAATACTTGGTTACAAATATAGTTACATAAATGAATAGGGTATACATTATATACAAGACATTGCGTGCACAGTTAAAGAAAATATATATTATGGGCGTATGAAACAGTTACAGACCAAATTCAAATGTGAGTCAGCCTTAGATTTGAAAGAACTTAAACTGGTGCTGGATGTGAGAGTCTCTGGTAGGATGTTCCAGTTTTGGGGTGCACGGTAGGAGAAGGAGGAACGTCCGGATACTTTGTTGAGCCTTGGGACCATGAACAGTCTTTTGGAGTCTGATCTCAGGTGATAAGTGCTGCATGTGGTAGGGGTGAGGAGCTTGTTCAGATAGCTGGGTAGCTTGCCCATGAAGAATTTAAAGGCAAGACAGTAAAGGTGAACTTTGCGCCTAGACTCTAGTGATGACCAATCTAGTTCTTTGAGCATATCGCAGTGATGTGTGTTGTAGTTGCATTGGAGAACAAAACGACAAATTGAATTGTAGAGGGTGTCAAGTTTGCTAAGGTGGGTTTGAGGTGCCGAGCCATATACTATGTCTCCATAGTCAATAATTGGCATTAGCATCTGCTGTGCGATACGCTTTCTGACCAGGAGACTTAGGGAGGAGTTGTTCCTGTAAAGTACCCCTAGTTTGGCATAGGTCTTGGTTGTCAGGGTATCAACGTGCATCCCGAATGTTAGGTGGGAGTCAAACCATAAGCCCAGGTATTTAAAACTAGTGACAGGGGTTAGGGTGGTGTTAGCGTTGGTTCTAATCAGGAGCTCAGTCACTGGGAGCTTTAAAAATTTAGTCTTGGTCCCAAATACCATTGTTACAGTCTTGTCAGTGTTTAAAAACAGTTTGTTTTGGGAAATCCAGTTTTCGAGTCCCAAAAAGTCAGGCTGAAGTATGTGTTGACGGTCAGAGAGGCTATGGCTGTGTGCATATAGGATTGTGTCGTCTGCATACATGTGTATTGAGGCTTCCTTACAAGCTGTGGGAAGATCATAATGAACACTGAGAAGAGTAGGGGCCCCAGAACAGAGCCTTGCGGGACACCACAGGTGATATCCAGGGGGTTGGAGTTAGAGCCTGAGATGGACACATGTTGGGATCTTCCTGATAGGTAGGACTGAAACCAGTTTAAAGCATGCTTCCCTATTCCAGAGCTCTGGAGTTTGTTAAGCAGGATAGCATGATCAACTGTGTCAAAAGCCTTTGCAAAATCTAGGAATACTGCACCAGTGAGTTGTCCCCGTTCCATTCCACACTGGATTTCATTGCAAACTTTTAGCAGGGTAGTTACAGTAGAGTGTTTGGGACGAAAGCCAGATTGGAATTGGCTAGGGAAATTTGTCTTGGTATAGAAATCGCTTAATTGGGAGTGGACACATTTTTCCATGACTTTGGATAGAATTGGGAGAAGTGATATTGGCCTGTAGTTTGAGACAGTGTTTTTGTCCCCACTTTTGAAGATTGGGACAACTCTGGCAGTTTTCCAGGTCTTAGGGATATGGCCTGAAGACAGGATAGAGTTGACTATGGACGCAATTGGTTTGGCAATGGCTGGGGCATCAAGTCTTAGGAACCTAGATTGTAGTAAGTCAGGTCCACATTGGCTTCTTAGTTTTAGTTTGAGGAGCGCTTGTATAATCTCCTCTTCAGATACTGGGCCAAATTGAGCATTGTACAGAGCATTGAATGACAATATGCTGGTTATGAGTGGGCTATGGTTTTTTTATAGTTCATTTACAAATTAAATATTGCTGAAATTGTGGCCTACTGCACAATAGATTCTTTTTTTACTACTTGTTATTCATAAGGCCTTCAAAATTATGTTTTTTTCACAGAACAATGAGCCCATGTTGGAACTGCGCATTTAATTAGGCACCAAACTGCACATTTTATATTCATGGTATATCTGTCAATTACAACAGGAGCTTCCAAAGTTGCTCCTCACAACGCTTTGCATACACAGTGGCAAGACATTGTGGGGCGTGACTTTGAAAGCTCCTACAGTAATTCACAGCTATACTACCCATGCTGTCTACAATCATGGAGGTGCAGTTTGGGGCCTTAATAAGCGTGTATTTCCCTGATGAGCTCAAGACACTATATTGCTTGGGATTAGTACATTTTGTTAGCAATAGTCTGTTGAGTAGATAATAAGATGTATTCATTAGGGGGTCGCAAAACTAATATTTTTCTAGCAGGGGGGCGGGAGGACACAATGTAAACAAGGTCAACTTGAAAACCACTGCTTCAGAGAAATATATATGTGTGTGTGTATATATATATATATATATATATATATATATATATGTATATATATATATATACACACACAAGCAACACAATATTTTTATTACATTAACCTGGTACAGCTCAATCCCCTTATAACTCTGTGCTTGGGGTCCAAAGAATCACATCGCGCTATAAGCGGATCGCGTTAGAAATAATGTACAATTGTATGCATTGTACAATAAAGTATTTAAGATACCAATAATCTTGTTGTAAAGTATTCCCAAATAAAAAAATTGGGAGCCACGCTTGCATCGCGTTATAAGCGGATTCGCGTTATAAGCGGATTCGCGTTGTAACAGATCGCGTTATAACGGGGTTGAGCTGTATATTCAAGTATCTCTAAGAACATACAGAACTCTGGACATATGGCTTGTCGATTGAATTTAAAAAGGCATTGAGTATTTGGGACTCAGGGGTAAAGAACATTGGATCCTATTGATCAAGTGTTGCAAACTAGAGCACTACTCAAAAATGATGTCAATTGTTATTTTTATTCTGTCAATGTATAAAGCTGCTTTGCATCAGTTTTGATCTGCTTGAGCCAATGAGTGACTGGAGGGTAAATATAAGTTGAGTTAGACAGACACAGAATATAGACAACATATGTATCAACATTTGATTCTGATGATTAAAATCCCTTATGAGTCATTCCTATGTCTCACACAACTCCTCAAACCCATGATCTAACAGCGTTTCCACTTCAGCCAGGGTTTCAGACTGATGAAATGCAAATGAGCACTCAAAGTGCGTCACTTTTCCCCTCTGATCCACCACCACAAACGCCACACCTGTGAGCACGTGACGTGTATATGTGACAAGGGTTAATACACACAGCTATCTAGCTGACACATTAACCTACGCAATATCCTTCAAATGAATAATATTTCCCCTCAATCTGTCACAATATAAATATTTAATCGCTGCCACCACCAAGAATATAGAAAATGATTATTGCTAGAGTCCTTGTTCCCTGTTTACTAAGCGAAATATTCACGTAACACAAAAATCTGTTCAAGCAAAATGTGTACAAAAATGTAATTTACTCCCTACAAAACGTCAAAACTTTGATTAGAGCCGAAAGGAAAAACTTAACTGTAAATTTAATATAAAAAATTAGAACAGTACTTAGGTTGCAGAAAAAGATTACAAAAACATACAGTACAATAAATGCAGACAATAAAATATCATCCGATTACTTCATAGAGGCTTGAAGTTAAGAATATGGAAATCCACGTGTGCAATACATAAAACACACTCCTCTCTGTTGCAGGGTATTTATCCTAGAACTCCTTTCATTGCAAACATAAGTTCACATTACGGGCTCATCCTTATATCACCCCCCCCCCCCCCCCCCCCATCAATCATTAATCCCTGGGTGAAATGTTACGGTCAAAGGAAAAAGAACTTTAAAAAACTGCCTGGACATATAAAATATCCCTTATTTTAATTCCTATCATACTTTGGAGAATGCCATCTTCACTGTTGTGTTTATATAATTAACATACAGTACACGCGTAGATATGAAACGTTTTGCTTTTAGTGCTAAGTTTTAGTGACAAATGGATAGCTGTCCTTTGCAACCTCAAACATGAAATGTTTGACATTGTTTGTCTGATCGTAAATATTACAACGATCCATCTGTAATTCTTGCAACTCGTCAGACCCATGATATTCACATTTAGTAAACTTACAAACTTTTGGACTGTTATTCTGCAGAACACCAATGAATGCCTTTCAAAATCCATTAGAATGTTTCTGTTTATTTCTACTGTCAGTGAAGAATTGTGATGCTATATTTCAATCCAAACACCTGCAAAACTTGGCGTTGACCTCAGATAACCTCATTCCCAGACCAGCAGAGAAACCGTTGGGGTCAGTGGCCTCACTTGCCATAAAACAATACTTGTATTTTTAAGGCAACCTACAACTAAAATGAACCTCTGCTGTGCCAGGTTTATAAAAATAATGAATATTTCCTGGCACACCCCCTCAAACATGGATCCCTTTAAGCTAATATCTGATTTTCCACACAGATTTTACAGCACAGCCTGGGCTGCAGAAGTGCATGGACAGAAAAACTACAGACATGTGTTTCAACCTTTTGGGTCTCATCAAGGTGGGCATGTTTACTGGACTTGCATTGTGAAGCTTAATATCGCTACAAACCAGGTACATGAAAAAAACTGTTCCCCATGGCATTGGTCACCATAGGGTTAAGTCTATCCCTAGCTTGAGGACAGGAAATTGAATTATTGCAGGTAGTCCATAAAAGGCTCCTCCTATTACCAACAGATAGCCTTTTCCTGTCCTACAGCTAGTGGTAGTGTTTTTTTATTTTTTAATGGACTCACCGGACTGCAACTAATGCAGTCAATTCCAAGGGGTTCTATGTCTCTCTCCTCCTGCAGCTCCGTCAACCGGGCTGATCGCAGAAGCGTCTTAGAACGTTTCCAGGTGTTTCCAATTCATCAGGTAATTACGGCATGGTAACAGCAGAATGGTCTAGATCTGACAGAAAACTGAATATCTTCAAGAAATTCAACAGGATGTATCCTTTTGGACAACACGATGTGACATTTTGAAATGTAAACCCGATTTTTTTTATGTGTACCTGGTTTGTAGCGATATTCAGCTTCACAATGCACCTTGATGAGACCCAAAAAGGTTGAAACATATGTCTGTAGTTTTCATGCACTTCTGTAGCCCAGGCTGTGCTGCTTGTCATTCACGGATCATACCCGGAAGTGCGGGAGTTCCACAGTGAGACGCTGAGATCACGGAGGAGAGGAGGCGGTGAGAGCGCTATCCTCATCGAATCTTTGTGTGACCTGTTTTTCTCATGCTTTTAATTGATTGACACCATAATGCCAGCGACTATCAAATTGCCACGGATTTGGAAATGCTTACTGTATGTAACTGGTGTTCCCCCACCCTAAGGGAGATCCACTGCTACCCGGTGTTTTGGTGCTCACCTGCAGGTTTACAGAAGGGCCTGGGCTTCCGCCGATGTCAGTTGGGGATGAACAGGACAGGCTTTTGAGATCATTAGCTTTCATCTCCTCTGGTATGTACTTGTCTCGGGACTGGTTTCCCCCACTCCCCGTTTCTGAGGGGTGGGTAAATGCCAATTTACCAGCTAACATCAGGATGACTATGCCCCTTTATGTCCTCTTAGGTCCAACATTGGTACTCAACTTTGTCCCAACTGACCTTCTCCCAAACCCCCCCCCCCCTAAATATATACCCTATATATACCCACCATTTAGCTCCCAAACAACGGAGATAAATAGATATACTGATATCTTCAGACCACCTATTGGGTATGATTCCATGGATAATTTTGCCTTCACACCCCCAGTATCGATCATATAATCAATTATATAATCAAATACCTATCTTTGATGCCAGTATCACTTTATATGGTAAATTATTCACAGCCTAATTGCCTCCTTGCTTGAAGTGTTACATATTTGCTCACTACCCCCACTCCCGATGTAACCATTCAGGTCAAACCCTAAGATACCTGCCATCACTCTGTACAATAAAGAGACACAAAACTAAAGCTTTATTGATCTAATACTTACCTTAGCGCCGACCGTTGCCATGACAACGTGTGCCTATTTAACACATCGGCTATCATGGAGGCGGGACCACCTTGAGAAAGCGTCAGAGCGACGCGAACCAGCTGTCGGTGGAGGACGCACTTCCGTGACGTCAGCACGTGTCAGTGCGGTGCTGAACGCAGCTCCAAGGCGATTGCTGCAAGGGTGAGCTGTATCTGCGCCTTTCTACCCCCACAGAGACTCCCCCCACCCGGCTAACTAATGTTCTGTGGTGTTCATTAATACACCACGCCGGGTGGAAGTCTCCACAACATATGCAAAGTGAACCTCGTGTGTTCTGTGTGCATCACTAAGCAATCAAGATGATATTATAACACAGAACAACTGAGTGTATATCTAACCTCACTACATACATCTACCTGCATAGGGGGATCTGAGCTATTAATACCATTACAATTGGCTCATAGACGCCAACACCCACTTGACACAGTATTTGAAATGTATTTTTATTTCTCACCATATCCGGTTAATTTAATGTTTGGTGGTGTTCATTAATACACCACACCGGATTGGAGTTGTACAAAGTATATTGCACATACACTAAGAGGACCCTTCTATCTAGTGTACACATACAGGGGCTCCATTCATCTATATACAGACCATCTAGTGAGTCCCATAATAGACCTTAAGGTAGACTCCTGACAGTACATTTAGAGTACTATCCAACATTAACCCCTTCCTCACCCGGCTAATTAAAGGTCCGGTGGTGTTCACAAATACACCACACCGGGTGGGAGGTGCATAGAGTTCTTTAGTGTTACACTAAGTTTAACCCCTTCCTCACCCGGCTAACTAAATGTCCGGTGGTGTTCATGAATACACCACACCGGGTGGGAGGTGCATAGAGTTTTTTAGTGCCACACTAAGTATATATGGGTATTTAGACCAGACCTTCACTCTATACCACTGCACATTGTGGGCACAGTAATTAAAACCGTTGCACTTTGAAACATAAATTGCTTATACAACTTCACCTTACTATACGGTGCCGTTTCCACGGAAGTTCGTGGGGAGTTACTCACCTATTAATATCTACCTACGTGAGAACTCCCGAATAGGCTGAGGCATTATATTATAGACAGAGACTGCGAATGTGTCATGTTGAAATCTCCTGTACACATTATGCACTTGGCCCTCAGCCTATCTTTAGCTACATAGTAGCCTTTTTAACCCTATGTTATATACTTATGCGTCGTTTCTAGGGACCTCTTTAGATATATAATCTTTGTTGATTCATATTTATTGGAGTACTCAAATGTATTGATCTGTAAATATGTTCAGTTTGTCAGTGCGGCGACACTGTACAGCCATCATTTACTATACGCTTTTTATGAGTACACTCTTTGAATCAATTCATTCAGTGTAGGTACATATTTATATGTCCTGTCCGGTACATCCTTGATAAGATTATAAATATTTATACATCTATATACCTCACTGAGGCATTAGCTAAATATCTATTCTGCATATGCCAGTTAACTAGTATTCCCTAGATCCACATGGCAACCAGCCTAGTCTATAGGACTGGGAGTTAGCTGTTTAATTTGTTTTTTAATAGTTTTGTGCTCACTGATACCCTAATTATTTAATAAAGGTTTATTTATTTAAACTCTTTATCACCCTACGAGTGCTTGTTCTAAAGGGGTTCTCTCGCTTGCCTATGCAAGTACTCTATATGTTCCTCTAGTACAGCACCTCCATTCCCACAGGGCCTATAGCACATATAGGTGCAGTCCCTGCGGAAAACCTCTTTCCCTGCTCCCGAAAGACTGCAGCCTCAGGCAGGAGTAAAAACAGAACTTGATCTTTATTGAACACACTTCCTCACAGCATTTCTTACAGCACATTCTCTTCTCTGTGTCCCTGGATTCAACCCCAGGGGCTTGATGCGCCAGGAGTCTCTCCTTGTCTCCCACACTCCCTGCTAGAGTATGGAGTAGCTGCTCCCACTCCCCTGAGGGAGGGAAGGCCTGACACCTGGTCCGTGGTCCGGGATAGAATAACATCCCACTCCACCTGAGGGAAGAGGATAGAACACACACACCCCATTCCCATGAGGGGAGATGGAAGAACATACAACAACTACTGTACATTTGTCTGCAGCTCCCTTTTGTTACCATGGGAGGGGCTCCAAGTCTCAGCCCCGTATGGGCAGTACATAAGCCTAAGCCACCCGCACTGTCACTCAAGGGAGCTGTTTACTGCAGCAGGGCATAGATTTAACCCTAACACTGCATGCGCTGGTACTCGGGCTTACGTGTTAGGCAGGGAATTGGTAGCCCAGGGGGTACCTGGCTACCCTTACAATAGTGGGGAAATTTAAGGGAATCCCCACTTAATCTATGCACATTCTATTTGTGAACATCAGACATATTGCACATTGTGTGTTGTTTTATCATTTCGGTAACTACATCTGTGCTCCCCACGACCTGGAAATTTAAGGCAGGCATCACCTACACAAATCTGCAAGGCAGCCGTGTGGTCATACTTTAACATGTTTATGAAATACTATAGGCTGGACGTTCAGGCTTCAGCTGACGTAAGATTTGGCCGAAAATTTCTTTAGTCTGTAATAACAAAATAAATGTGTTAAAGCTGATTATATATATATATATATAATCAGTTGTATTTTTCAGCTATGAGAGAGACCAAAGACTATCTGCAGGTAGTAGGAGGGGCTTTTTATGGACTGCCTGCAATAATTATATTTCCTTTTCTACTCAACCTACGTATAGACTTAACCCTACGGTGCCCACTGCCATGGTTCCAGGAAAAGAAAATTACAGTAAACTGGCTAAATTTTCTCGTTTTGTTTTCTTTTCTCCTTGTCTCAGAAAATCTGCTAGGTTTAGGTGGAATAATTTCCGTTGCATTGAGATCTTTCTTTAGGATTAAGGAAGTTAATGTATATTGTTCTGTGTCAGGCACCAACAATTACATTGTAACTGCTTCAGTCCAGAGTTTGACTGTGTCTGTATTGTTCTATACACAAAAATAATGGGTATTTACTGCACACCAAAAAAAACAATAAGTAGTGACACTTTTACCGGTGCTCCTTAGTCCCAGGGAAGACCTGCATTTCGTCTAATGAATCCAATATGATTGATGGACAAGGGCATACGGATTTGAATCAAAAAAGATAATTTATTGTGCTATAGACTACAACTTTTAGGCCTGCTAGCCTTTCTCAATTAAAGAGGCTTCACTTGAGAAAGGCCAGCAGGCCGAAAAGTTGTAGTCTATGGCACAATAAGCTATATTTTTTTATTCAAATCCGTGTGCCCTTGTCTATCAATTATATTGGATACATTGTTCTATATACAGCATTTCCTATTAGCACTATATAAGAATGAAGCATTATTATATTGTCAATATTGGTCATTCACTTTAGCATTTTGAACCTAGTAACTTAATATGTACTCTAAGAGAATATCCATTAACTTTTACTTTATTTGCCCTTATGGTCTCCTCAGTGTTCATTTTAGGTGACCTCTTGCCCCACTAACTTCTGTGAAATGGAAATGTTTTCATGATGTTACGGGAATGGAAGCTTGGATAGATGCAAATGCTAGAATTCCTTCCAGTGCTGCATTTTGCATGGCTTTTAATAAAGCTTACAGTATGTTATCAAAAGCAACAGCAGCGTCAAGAAGAAAATATTTTTGGAATATGTATATTTTCTACTTTTACGTAATTGCTAAATGAAATTATCACTGGAGAAAAACTAGACTGTGGGGGCTATTCCCTAAACTGTGAGTATCACAATAGAAATTCTCCCAAAAACTGCAGACTCTCTATAGAGACAGAAATAATACTAATAACTTTTGTCACATAGCGCTTTTCTCGCAATGGGACTCAAGCGCTTCACAATTACAATATAGTCCGTAGTAAGCAGCATCATACAGTATATAGGATTTTTACAGACACTGAAATCAGGAGTTCTCACCATATTAAATAGGAATTAACTGTTGAAAATTGCTTCTTTAAAAAAAAAATAACTCTTTTGTATGCCCCATTAATAACAAAAGTGGGCTGTTTGACTTTTGTTTAAATGTATTTCTTATCACAATTAGAATAGGTGAGCCAGTGGCAGTATTTCTTTTCACCCCCTCTGTCCTCAGTTGCATTCAAAATGTTCACATCGCATGGAATTTTATATGCCAAGCAAAACTGGAGGGCAGGAGAGGACACAGATATCGGCAAAGTTAAGGCTTGTTTAAAAAAAAATACCTGTGTGGACTAAGATAAGTCTCCCAGGAGTTTAGCAGCCTTAGGCCGAGCTCACGGTGCCTGCTTCACGACGTGTGCGCACGCACGTTCGGCGCTCTTTGATGTTAGTGTATTAAAGAGTACCAACTAGAAGCTACTGCTGGCAGCAACGTGCAGGGTTGATGCTGCGACACTTTGCCGCCACAACCGAAAATGACATTCCGGGCTGCAGCCGCGTCGCGTGAGCCGGTTCAGCCAATAAGGGTGAATCGGCTCCATGACGCGTTCGCCACACCCCACGCTCCCAATTTGCCCCGAACCAACTCCTGCAGCTAGTGCACAGGTCGCTGGGGCTGCACGAAAGCGCGCGGCCAAAGCAGGCACCGTGAGCTGGGTCTTGGTAAGTAGCCCTGTGTCAAACTGCAATGGGTGTGGAGTATACGCTACTCACAATAATACACCTTCCTGCTCCTCTAGCCGGTATACTGTGTCCGGATCAGCTTCCCCAGAAAAGCCTCTGTAATCCCAAATGGCATTATATGTGGTAAATAGATTCATGAACTGTACTCAAACTTTGGTGCATCAAATACGTTTATAATAGTAATGATATATATTTATATATGTACCCCCTTTCCCCCGGGTCTAGGGGGACTACGTGTGGTGCGCTGTTGCCTGTAGGCTTACAGGAGGCCTGATCCTCCACTGTAAGGAGCCTGGGGTGTACCTGGTTCATCTAGTGACAGCGCCTCCACCTGTGAAGGATTCTAGCACTGCTGGATACCCCTTAAGCAGGACCCAATACAACACACACACACACACACACACACACACACACACACATATATATATATATATGTAACGGTATTTCTGGCCCGGCATGACCCACCCAATCTCACATTGGCCCCTGTGGTCTAACCGGACCCCATTACAGTGTAGATATGCCTGATGGTGCACCTGTTGGCTACAGGACTCCTGAGTCTCCCGCATGATGGTGTGTGGGGAGGACCCGTCAGACAGGCAGCTGAGGTAGTGTGCTGAGTCTCACCTAGTTCCAGTGCAGCGCCTCCACCTCACCAGGGTCCCTGCGTCCGCATGGGGATGATCCTGACGAGGAACTCCTCGGTGGTGCAACCTCCTGTGTAATCATTGGACTCTCACACACAGGGGTTTCTCTGATCAGCTCCATCTTTATTGTCACGGTGGGCATAGCTGCCCTCCACAGTACAGATAATCTAGCCACTCATGATCAGTCTCTGTGCTTCCCTCAAAAGGTGTATCTCTCCTTAGATAGGGATTCCCTATCCCCGCAGGGATCACTGCCCTGTGCCAGGTCCCTGGACACAGTTCTCTCAGGCAGCTTGTCTCTGTCTGCTTGTGCTGCCAGACTCACAGCTCTGCATTCAGACTACTGCAACAATGTTGCAGACCTCCATCTGCCTCTTACTGAACACAGCAGCACAGCAACAGGAACTCCACAGACTAACTTTTGGAACAGTGCTGTGCCTTATATCCCCTAGGAACAGGCACATCTCTAATGTCACTAACCGTGGACACACAGCATGTTGTCTCTTCCTATGAGACATATGACACCTCACCAGGGTGTGAGGGCAAACCTCCATAATTACTGCTGGCATGCCCACAACTTACCAGGCCTTACTGTCAGCAGGAGAGATGACTGTAGCCATTTTACATGCAGCTACATTCTCCCCCTGGTGAATCCCACCGTTCCCGGCTGGGACCTAAATTTGAACACCTTTCTGCAGGAAGCACTGTAAAATGAATGACATACATAATTAGTCACAACATTACAGTACATATCTTCATCATAAACATAACAGATACATCCTAACATAGATGTATAACAACCAGGGTTACTCCCTTATGGAGTATCCATTAGTGGTACTACCATACCCTCTTACGGTGGCTTGCGCACAGCATGGTCCACTGGGCTTAAAGCAGCAATGCTGTAACCCTCTGCGCGACACTTCTCATGTAACCCGCCAGGATCCCAATCTTCTTCCCCTGATCCTTCCTCCTCATCAGTGCCATATCCCCTATCCTCACCTGTGGAACCCATCTTAAACTCAATTTCTCCCTCCATAAGGGGTTCAGGGACATACGGGTACTCCAACCCATGGGACGCCTTGTATTTGGCAATAATGGCCCTCTCGGCCCGGCTGCTCCTAGTCAGCTCTGCGTTCCCTGCCCTCCCTGGCAACACCCATGACAGGGGCTCGTCTGTGTCCACGGGGTCAGATAATATCCCAGGCCCCATAGGCTCTATATTATGCTGACATATCTGAAACCATCGTTCCTGCATCTTCCTCTTCTTCTGGGCCGGTGTAAATTCCCCCACCGCCCACCATCGGGTCTCATTACGTTCCTCAGACCCCCGCTCTAGTGAGTCCCCCTCCTCTGTATTCCCCCAAGAAGATACCCCAGAGGTCCTTGATGAAAGAGGCCTAGACCACCTCTCTTGTTTGGAGCTATCCTGAGACTTAACTACGGCCACACTAGGTACCCATCGGGACTCGGATACTTTTCCCAACTGCCCTCCACCCCTCGACCCACCATCAGAGGCATAGCTGTTCAGTCTCTCCCCAGTCCGTTCCTCACCGGTTCCCTGGGACCCTCCCGACATTCCCAAACTGGACGTGGACCCATGGGAAAAGGTGACAGGGACAGGGGCTTTACCTAGGGCATGGGGTTGGGCATAGGGACAGGAAATGGGCATCCGCGGGGTTCCAACCCGCTCTCTGCCCTCGGATAGTCCCGTATCATTGTGCGGACGTGCCGCTGGTTGGGCCTCACCCGTCTCAGCTCTCCTCGCAGCCTGCCAGCTCTGTGTTGACACAGGTGATCGGGAAGCACTGCCCGATCGCCGAGGCGTTGTTGTCATCTCTCCGATCGTTCCGCTACCTCCGCCGGAAGTGACGTCATCACCGGAACCGGATACTCCGCCATCTTGCGATGGATCCCCATGCGGGATCTCTTCCTCCACAACGACATCCGCCGCCGGAAGTGATGGTTCTGCTCTCCGCTCTGCTCGGGCCTGGACTAGGCCTTCCTCCGCCGTTGCCACCACCGGCGCCTGGGGAGGGTAAGGATGTATCTCACCGCTCCGTCGGCTCGGGATGGGATCTTCTCCTCCTTCCGCGCTGTAAGTCACCACGGCCGTGGGACTCCGCCTCTCGGGTTGGTTCTGCACCGGCGACACGAGACTCCGCTCCGCCGCGACACAGGTAAGTGCCGGTTCTTTTCCAGCACCGCTGTAGTGGTCCGCCGGTAGGCGCATCACCACCGTCGTTAGGGTCGCTTGTTCCTCTTTTGAGGAGCCGAACTCCGACTCGGGGAGTGGCACTGCCGCAGGGGACCGACGGTGAGGTTCCGGGTTCTCACCGCGGTTGTAGACCCCTTTCTCTTCAGACTCCGTTCTGCTCGTTAGGAGCGATCCCCATTCTCCGGGATCAACTGGTTCGGTGCAGGCCGCACGCGGGGCTTCAGCCGTCAGCATGGCTGTGTCCGCCCCCGCCTTGACTACCAGGGAGCCTCCTGGCAATAAATAGGGATATACCCCAATGTCCATCTCGCTCTTTGTTGTGCTGGTTACAGGAGAAACTTTGCACAGTGGTCTCTCCTGTTCCACAGATAACGGGGCAGGTGATTCCTTATCTCCAGCTTCACTGGTGGGGTCCGCCGGCTGGGGCATCACCACAGCTGGGTGTTGGTCATGGGAGGCACTAAGTAACTTCTCCCTGAAGACAGCCTGAACTTCAGCAGTACTCATATTGATATAGAGTCCCGGCTCCTCCTCCTGGTGAACAGAAATGGCTGATGACTGCTCAAAACTCTCGCTCCCCCTGGTGGAATTTAAAGGAGGGGCGGCACACTCTTTCACGTTATGGCCCCTAATTGGCTCTAAGTCCGTCACAGTCTCTGAGGGCGCGGCTACAGCTTTCGCGCCATACCTCCCCGCAGGGTGTGGTTTTCTCTTTGGCGCCAATCCCGGCCAACTTTCTGCAATTTTAGCATTTGCAGAATTTTCTGCAACTGGCCCAGGCGGTCTCCCGGGGAAGCGGGAACCGCCATTTTGGGTCGCTCTGCTATCCATATTAGCAGCAGCTGTAACTTCGTGTTTCCCTATCTTTTCCACTAGCCACTTCCAGGAAAGGGGGTCACCCCGCATCCAAGAGCACCTCATCATGACCACAACAGGATGGTCAGTCATCGCTCCTCTCAGAAATTGATCACAACAGTACATATCCACTTCGGTGGCCGTGATACGATCCCTTCTCCGCATCTCCCACAAGACTGCACCAATCCGCAGGAGGAACTCAGATAGCTCCTCTCCGTCTTTCTGACGAAGACTGTAGTACCGCCTCATCAATTGTTCCATGTCCTCTTTACCCGCACACACACCATGTGCGCTCTCTCTATTAGCCTCCGTCCGCCATTTTGGACTATCCGCACCGCGCGGATCCTCCATTCTTGCGGTCGCCATTTTCTCGCTGCTGTTACTGTACATGGGGCTCCGTTCTGTGGGGCAGCCACCACACCAGTACAATAAAGATTAGCTTCAGATGCACCACCACATGTGTACCTGATCTAGGCTGGACTCATGTTGCACTACCTCAGGCTAGGCTCACTCTCTCAGTGTCTGCTGTGACTCCTTCCTCCCAGTCTGTGCTCCCTATGGTAAGTGTCTGGAATGGGCTAGAATACTCTGGCTCTGCCATGCAGTACTTGGGGCGTCTACCTGTCTTGGTCAGCCTAGCGCAGACCCTCTCCAGGACTCCTGACCAAGTTAACAGGCTATCCCTTCTGGCATCCTACCAACTAGCACTGCCTCAAGGTGACTCGGTCAGCTATAGCCCGGCTCCAGACCCCTCACTCCTTTCAGGCCCCTAGGTTGTCCCTGCGAACTGACAATATCCCGTCAGCCCCCTGACCACCCCTAGGTCCGTCCCTACGCAGCACAGAGTGGCAGCAGACTCTCTCCCTGTTTCCCAGTGTGCCTAGCTAGAGCCTGTCCTGATGACAGATCTGATCTCAGCAGCGCCTCCAAATGTAACGGTATTTCTGGCCCGGCCTGACCCACCCAATCTCACATTGGCCCCTGTGGTCTAACCGGACCCCATTACAGTGTAGATATGCCTGATGGTGCACCTGTTGGCTACAGGACTCCTGAGTCTCCCGCATGATGGTGTGTGGGGAGGACCCGTCAGACAGGCAGCTGAGGTAGTGTGCTGAGTCTCACCTAGTTCCAGTGCAGCGCCTCCACCTCACCAGGGTCCCTGCGTCCGCATGGGGAGGATCCTGACGAGGAACTCCTCGGTGGTGCAACCTCATGTGTAATCATTGGACTCTCACACACAGGGGTTTCTCTGATCAGCTCCATCTTTATTGACACGGTGGGCATAGCTGCCCTCCACAGTACAGATAATCTAGCCACTCATGATCAGTCTCTGTGCTTCCCTCAAAAGGTGTATCTCTCCTTAGATAGGGATTCCCTATCCCCGCAGGGATCACTGCCCTGTGCCAGGTCCCTGGACACAGTTCTCTCAGGCAGCTTGTCTCTGTCTGCTTGTGCTGCCAGACTCACAGCTCTGCATTCAGACTACTGCAACAATGTTGCAGACCTCCATCTGCCTCTTACTGAACACAGCAGCACAGCAACAGGAACTCCACAGACTAACTTTTGGAACAGTGCTGTGCCTTATATCCCCTAGGAACAGGCACATCTCTGATGTCACTAACCGTGGACACACAGCATGTTGTCTCTTCCTATGAGACATATGACACCTCACCAGGGTGTGAGGGCAAACCTCCATAATTACTGCTGGCATGCCCACAACTTACCAGGCCTTACTGTCAGCAGGAGAGATGACTGTAGCCATTTTACATGACCGCTACATTTATATATATATATATATATATATATATATATATCGCTTCATTGCATAGCCAGTTAACCAACCCCACACTGATGAGACCCATTAAGGTCGAAACAGCTGTCTGTGGGTGGGTTTTCTGGCTATGCATCTTAACCCTGGCTGTGCTCAAAGCTGTGACCATGCAGCAAGCTTAAGCCTATAGGGAATCATGTATAAAATGGTTTTTGAAGCAAAAAGTGGCACTGTGTGCTCATTTGCATGTCATTTCCCAGAATCCCTTGCTGCAGTGGAAGTGCTGTGTGATAATGGTGAAAGGCGGGGTTGCAGACCTGCCTAAGACATGCAAATGAGCATACAGTATATTTACATTTGCTATATATATATATTATATATATATATTAGTAAATAACAGGTTTACTGAGCATCAGATAAGTACATATATATATAACTGAATAACATATGTATGGCATGCCTCGCACGGCTGTAACCCCACAGTGCCCCCAACCGCCTTGTCCACACACTGGTGGGGGTTTCCCCCAAAGTACTGAGGTGCCCTGGGCACCAAACCACCCGGTGTCCTCATGTGTCCACAGGAGCAACTCCACTGTGTATGAGGCGCTGCCCACAAAAAAGTGTTGTTGGTGCACTTGTTGAGGTACCTGCACAGGTGCTCCAGCACCCGGGTATGGCCGAAGAGCAAGCAGGGATCTGCTGATCCAGCAATGTCATTGAAAGTGAAGCCTCCACCTCTGCATTGGGTGGACTCCCGCTGAAGTGTCCCACCATGAAGAGTCTATAATTCGTTGGTGGTCTGGTCCCAGACCACAGGCCGTAGATACTGTGTGGCATCTTGCTGTGTCGCTGACACTTTGCAGCTACAGGGGCAGTGTCCCTATCTATTGGGCCTATCCCTGTAGCAGCCACAAGCTTATGGGGGAGTTGGGACCTAGCTGGGGCCTATAAGGGGGTCTCTGGCCTAGTGCACCCTGCACACAGACCCTCACCCTTCTGTGTTCCAGCTTCAACTGGAGTGGATCACAGCGTGCCAAATGTAACATCACTGTCAGCAGGGAAATCCTGGAGCCTTATTGCCTGTAGTGCAATATCTGACTAGCAGCCCCTGGGACTGCTGGGGATTGTGGTTCCCCTGCGGAGCTTCTCTGTAATGGCCGGGCGCTATTTAGATGCACTGTGCATGCGTGACTAACCTCTTAATGGCCTCCGCACTTTACTGTCCAATGCGCATGCGCAAAACGTACTGAGCATGTACGCGCATATCTAAGATAGTGTCGCCCTGAGTACTCACTCCACACGGAGCTCCGGCGATGCGCTCGCAACTCCAGACACTACTGCAACCCCACTAAAGCTGTGCCGGGTCCGCCTGACAATCCGGTGGCACCCAGCATCTCCCTGCACACGCTGCTGGTTCCCCCGCTATAGCGGAGGTAAGTGGGGAACTAAGGTGGATGGGAAAACCCAGAGGGAGACCTGGCCACATATATGTATATATATATTTTTTTATTATAATTTTTCTTACACAGCACTAGCAATGTACACAGCTATGTAAATAGAATTTGCAAGCACAATTAGTGTCTGTCCTGAAAAAATTACAATCTAATTTTGATGCCTGAGCCACAGAAATAAAAAATATGGCTGCACCAGGAGAGCTGATCAAACCAGTTTCACTGACTTAAAAAACACTGGCACTAATCTACATAACAAGTTTTACGATGGATTAGCCAACTTCATTGAGATAGGTTCAGTATACTATCTATGGTTGATTAAAAATGCACATAATTAATGCCTAATCAGATATTTTGTTACTTTAGAAACAATATGTGACACAATCGTATCGAACTATAATGCATTGAACAGATTTTTATCTAGAAACCATCAACCATTATAGCTCGTAGACAGCAAAATGTTAAAGTAGCAGCTCTCTGAGGAATTTAGTCTCGGAAAATACATATTATAGAAGGCATCCCATTTGTTATTATACTAGTGTGCTCTTCTACTCTTCCACTCCACAAAGTCCCGTTTGAGGTTTTTCAGAGAAAATTAAAAGCAGAAACATTTTACACAGTAAATTATTGCAAGCACCACTATGAATGAATGTTTGCATTGTTATTGTCTCTAATATTCAATGTAAAAATATATATTTGTCAGCTTATATGTATGATGCATTACATTTCTATACGAGCAACATATTTGTTAAATCAATATGTCATACCCTGATTTTTATTTCTCTGACATGTTAAATGCCCATCTTGTTATTTCTATCATGATTTATGCTTTACATACTAGTTAAGTTCATATCTCATGAGAAAAAGTGGCAAAATCAATAGAATGTAATTAATCAAGCTGAAAATATGCTTAGCCTTCAAAATGTATACTAGAGAGTTTAGTATCCTAAAAAAAATGTATAACAATGTATATTCTGCTTTGGTTTAGTGTAAATTTACATTTTAAGTGTGTGTGGTCTTATTTTTATTTTTATTATAATTTTACATTTCTATTTCATACACATCGCAAACATGAACGCAAAACGAAACAATACAAAATAGACTTTGAATAAACGGCACAAATAAGTGATTCATATGCCATATGGTAATCAGTAAATTAAATGTTTTCAATCAAGAAAAGAAAATCTTGCATAATGTGATTTAATCAAGAAAATAAAGTAAAAAAATCTATTTGAAAAAAACAAAATTAAATATTCAGTTTAACACCATAAAAAGTAATTTAAATCTGATAGTTTGGGTTATAATTAATGAGCAGAAATAGTTAATACAAAACATTTAAAAACAAAAAAACAAATATAATTATATTGTAATTTGCTAAAAGCCAGAAGTTCATACATTATGATGACAGGCTATTAATTATACAAAATTGCACATAATTGAAACAATGCGCTTTGCAAAAAAATAAAACTATGCACAAATTGAAAAACCCACAAAAAGTGATTGCTTTTAAAGGGACCAAAGGGATTGTAGGGAATTATAATGTACACTATATGTATATATAACTAGTATATGCAACTGCAAATTCACCATATGTGGAGCCAAAATGCTAAGAAAAACAAAACCGTCCACTAACATAGTCTTGAATATCTAGGTTAAACCAAATAAATATTTACACTGCAGCAGAGCAAAATGTTTGTGTGGTTAGGATATTTTATTATTCATAAGTTAACAAACCAAATTGCAAATCTTATGAGTGATAATTGCTACAGGAAGGCATATACTCAGCAAACTCAGGAGTCATGACGAGTATATTGGCAATAAACTACCAGGCTAACCAACTGGGACTTGTCATGGTGTGACAACATACACTTTTTTTCACCAGAAAAGTTACTTCACAATATGTGCACATAATGGCGTTCTATGTTGAAGTGCAAAGGAAAACATTTTTGCAAGTCACACTTTGGATTTAGAATCCTGATAAATCAGAAGGAAGGGTTGAGTGACACGCAAAGATCTGTAGCAATCCGGAGGCGCGCAGCCCAATTTCAGTGGAGACTCATGAATGACTTGTGAGTTATTCTTTGCAAGGGCGACGTGCCCCATTCAATCAATCAATGGTAAATCAGGGTTCATATTACAGTTTATTATAACAATATCCTGCAGGATGCTTCTTAAGTTACCGCTGTATTCACTAAAATAATATAAATGTGGAAAATGTGTGCACAAAAAACATTACAATAGGCTTGCATTCTTTTTTAATTATTACTATATACCATGCTAAAGTTAACAACAAAAAAACACTTTTTGAAAAGATTACAGTCCCACCACTAATTAGTTGGATAGACAACAAGGGTAGCATAGTGACATAGTTTACCTACGACATTGTGAAATAATAAAATGCATATTTTATTACTTGTAATATTTTTGACTAAAATTCAACAATGAGTACAAAATAAACAATGAAATACCAGTATGGACCAAGCATAAGCAAGCCTTACTTTAAGCATGGAGAATGTATTATCCATGATGATTCATATGTCATTTCTTATGGAGACTGTTTAGTGAGTACCATATTATCCATTTGACATATTTCACAAATGTATCCAATTTCAGGATATTCCAATAGATTTGAATACATGACACAGTATGTAGGACATAGACATAGCATGTGCTCTACAAAAATAAAATTAATTAAACCTTGAGGGAATGATTTAAGCTTCAAAACAATGAATAATGCTAAACATTTTAGGGTGTTCACACCAATACATTTTCTAATATCCGAGGGAGATACCTTTAGCTCTCTTATGTAGGCCTTGCCTAGTAAACATGGGAAATGGAGACATATAAACACAAATTGTTAATGTATGTGTAACCCCGGTCTCTTTTCAGCCCCAGAGACCCCCCAATGTAGCGCTCCGAGGCTCTGCGGCACACCCGGCTAGCGGGGGCCGCCATGACAGGTTGCACGAGCCTGCGCGTTGGTCACGCAGGCGCAGTAAGGGTAGCGCACGCAATCCCAATGCTAAAGAGGTCCTGAGTGGACTACAATTCCCAGCAGCCTCTGGGGATTGCCCTTTCACCCACATCACGTGCAGCCAGCCAGCAAATAGGGTTTTGCAGCTCCTCCTATGGAGGAAGGTTACAATGTTGCGGGACCACGTTTGGCAGTTGGAGCTGGATGCAGGAAGGGGAAGGAAGGGTGTAGGGAGCAAGTGGCTCCTGCACCAGGTATGGTTCCCCAGATCCCAGGCAGGTCCCAATCCCCACCAGGGTAGGGGGTAAGTACTGAGTGACGGCCCCTAGGTTAGGGACCCTGCCCTTAGGTGTGAGTGTGCAGTCTTGTCACGGCTGGCAGTGCTGTGAGCGCTGACAAGTAGGCACAGTTTGTGTGTGCAGGTATCCGTGTGAGTGCAGTGGGTTGCTGCAGGTACGGTGTGAGTGTAGTGGGTTGCTGCAGGTACGGTGTGAGTGCAGTGCGTTGCTGCAGGTACCGGTTGAGTGCAGTGCGGTTGAGTGCAGTGCGGTTGCTGCAGGTACTGTGTGAGTGCAGTGTGTTTACTGCAGGTGTTAGGCTGAGTTAGTCAGAGGGGACCCGGGTGGTGAAGGGAGAGGTAGTGTGGGTGCAGGGGGTCAGTGACCCACCTGCATAGGACAGGCTACCCCGTAGGCCCCTAGGAGTGTTCCCTCAAGTCACCAAAGGATGCGGTGCTGCAGGAACGGCTATAGTGGTAGCGAGCATCACCCTTACTGTGTAGACAGCTAGGGACTAAGGGACGAGCGTGCGGAGCTGGCGAGTCGTCTGGGACCAGACGGCTGGACATTGAGACCCAGGAGACAGACCGCTGATTCATCTGACCCTTTGCGAAGAGGTACCGGTCACCGCCGTGACCGGAAGGTACTATAACAACAAGTGCACCAACACCGGTCAACAGGCGCTGATCCCGCCTTAGGCTAAACTCTTTAGGAACACTGAGCGAGTGTTTAAAGAACTGAGCCTATACAATATACTATACATGGACACGGTGTGTGGGGCACGCAGTGAGGGGACGGAGGCGTTGCTCCTGATGAGAGTAGCCGGGCCACTAAGGTTACACGTTAAGGTTATATTGCTATAATATAGAGTGATAAGGTTCCGTGCATTATCATATAGTAAAACTGGTTGCATATATATGTGTGTTGTTGTATTTCTTGCCCAGGGGAATCTCACATCACGGGGATCCTGGGTAAGTGGAGGCGCTGCGCTAAGTAAGTGTATGAGTGTTACCCAAGGCTCCCAGCTAGCGGAGGCTCAGATCTCCTGGAGCCGCAGGTGTCGTACAGTGACCAGTAGTTCCTTTGGGAGGGTTCAGAAAAAGGGCTAAATATGTATATCTGTATTTATATAGTGTCTACAGTGTACTCAGTGCTTTACAACAGACACAAAAAAAAGTACAGGGAATTATAATACAATAGGAACAACAGCATCAGACAATAGGAAAGGAAATCCCTGTCCCGGGCAACTTAGGCCAGGTCCCCAGTGGCCACTGTGGTGCGTGCTATGGTGTGCGCGCCACACAGCACATCCCTCTATGGGGCAGGCCCCAGTGGCCGTGTGTGTGTGTAGGCGCGCAAAGCGCTGTGACGCGTACGCTGGGAAGACAAGAATTTTGTCTTCCCGTGCCGCAATGCGGTCACGTGCTCGGCATGCAGCCAAAGGAAGGGCAGATATGCCCCACCATGGCCGCGCCCTCCATCATGACCTCGCCCTCCTCACTCCCCTAGATCTCCCCTACAGACCGCCGATCACGGCTGTAGTCTGTGCACACGCCGACAGGCCGCCATGTGCGTGTGCAGCAGGGAGCCCTGGGGCCGTAGCCGTACAATCTAAGTGGAATGTTAGAAGCCTTACAGAGACAGCAGGTGAGGGAATAAGTGCAGTAGAGGGCAGTGCTTGCCAATGGTTGGTAGGAGCGACTTTGGGTGTGGGACAGTAACCATGAATCTAGGCTATTGAAATGCTTCATTTAAGAGGTGAGTTTTAATGTTCGTGGCGGGAGAGGGTGCTTGTTGTGTAATGAGTGTGCGGGAGTTCCACATGTAAGGGAAAGGGTTTAAGGCGAGATAGAGCAGTAGAGGTGAAATGTTTGGAGAGGAGACAGCTATGGGTGGAGAGCAGGAGACAAGCAGGGGTATACGAGAGATAAAAGCTGATTTCTCGTAAGTGAATTAAACTTGAATATCCAAAAAGATTCTTGACTACATAATTAGAATGTATCTGGCCCAGGTATTGCGTTAGGAACATGTTCCAAACCCATGATTTTTAAAGTGGTGCTATCTTTATAGCGTGCACCTTAAAAAAAATCTCTGGGTACTCCATACATGAGTGCACCGTTGATAGTGTGCATAGGATGGATGACGGTGCTGCAATAGGAGAATGCACTTATGGGATTCCCCTTCTAGTTATCCGGAGATCAGCTGTTTAGAAGAAGCAGATACAGCATGGATTCCCCGTAGGATCGAGGTTGGCCTAGATGGAAAGGTTATATCCTTTCCATACCCCCTTTCCAACAAGAAGAGCCCATATAAAAGGGATTTCCCATTGATCTTATCCACAGAAAATGTATTTAACTGGAGTACATTACATTTGGGATTGCAAATTAGGGTAGAGAGAATATCTTGAGGAGTACATTCCCTGTATGTCTCCCCTCCTATTGGACTATTATTATCTTTATCATTATATACTGTACTAAACCCATAAAACTAGGCCAGCACTGTGGGATTCATTCTAATCCAATATCCATCTCAAACAGGAGTTGAACATTTTATTACCCCACTTAGTGGATTTTGTCATTTTATACTGGTTGCTCATTTTTATGGTCTTTTTAGCAATTGTGATTCATATTCATTTTCATATTGATGTTTTGTGAACATATTGATAATGGTTTACATGCTTTAGCTTAATAAATATCGATCTGTTAATAGGAGAAAAGCAGCTCTATTTTTCTTTTTTGGCCACATTCACGAATTGGATTTGGTTTGTCCAATTGCAATTTCAACTATTACCAGACTCCTTCTTTTACATCAATGTTGGCTAATTTACCCCTCCCTTTATTGATTGGGATATTTATCTTTGGTCACTATACTGTGCTATTTATGTGCTAGAGCACATTATTTTTAAGTATCATTTGATACTTATTTCTGCTTTTACGCTGATATTTCTTATTTGTGTGTCTGTTTGTGTGTGTGTGTGTGTGTGTGTGTGTGTGTGTGTGTGTGTGTGTATGTATATGTTTCTGACTATACACACACACACGTGTATATATGTGTGTGCATATATTTATACACACACACACATATACACGTTATATATACAGCTGAACCCCGTTATAATGCAGTGGTCGGAGGCCACATGATGAGACAGCGTTATAACCGTGCATGATTCTTTTTTTTAATATAAATAAAACACAGTTTTCGAGTTTCTAATCTTATTACTGCCTAATAATCCATGAATAGGTTAATTTAGTAGCTAGAAAATAACTATGAATCCTGTTTGCGTCAGAACAGAAATACATAGCCTAAGTCTGTTCTCCATCTTTAGCTGGAATTTTCTTGAAGCTTATTGTAACTACCTTTAGAAGAATAAATCATTTGAAACTGCAACAATCCTGTGTCAGACCAATTTATTGGGACAAAGAATCTATATTTTCACACGCTTTAAGTTATTTATTTTAGGTATGAGAGAAGCCGGTACTACGGGCACAGGTGCTCTGTATACACAGCACAGATCTGTTATAATGCCATATTCACTGCGATTTGTGGAGCTACAAGACAGAATTCATTATCTAGCGGCAATTCTTTTCGGACTGCAAAGGACCAAATTGCTATTCACTGGGTGAGCCCATACCATTGCTGATTTGTTAGGGTGATTTGGAGTCTTGAGAAGGGTTATTTCAATCACAAAGTCGTACAGCTTTGTAGATGACCGTCTCTGGGCTCCTTTGATTCCTGAACATCTATAGGAATCGGATCTCCGGTAAATTTTCTGTAACCATATACCCACTGCGATCTCAACTCATTTACATTGTGAGTGAGCATTTGTCTTCAGTTGTTTATTACAAATTATATTTTTACGGTCGTTCTTCGTTGATGTGGTTTATCGCTTGAGAAGCTGCCCTAGACTCCGGAGATTTATTGAGAACCCCCACAAATGTTTTTTTTTTTTTTTTAACTATATCCTTTTCCAGGGACTTTCACAGATTTGTTCATGTTTTTATCAATTGCTTTTGATATATTTGTTTTGCATTCTTTTCTGTTTGTACTCACTATATATTTTTTTATCACAATGTTATAGGCACTAATTATTCACATTGCACATTATATTTACATATTTCATATCATATTTAATCATGGCTGTTGATAAGCACTGACAAACATTTCCTTTTTTTCTATATTTGTGTGTATATACACACATACACATACACATATTTATGTATATGTACTGGGATATCGACGGGAAGAGTCAGATAAAGTACCTGGGATCAGGGTGAGAGCTGGAATGGAACATAGGGATCCGGGAAGGCAGAGGATTATGCAGATGAAGCAAGGGGTCTGGGCTGGCGGCAGGCAGAGAGTAGTCAGATGAAGCAGGGGCTTAGGGCTGGCGGCAGGAAGAAAATAGTCGGATGAAGCACGGGTCAGGGCTGGCGGCAGGCAGAGAGTTGTCAGATGAAGAAGGGGGTCAGGGCTGGCAGCAGGGAGAGAATAGTTGGATGAAGCAGGGATCAGGGCTGGCGGCAGGCAGAGAGTTGTCAGATGAAGAAGGGGGTCAGGGCTGGCAGCAGGGAGAAAGTAGTCGGATGAAGCAGAGGTCAGAACTGGCGGCAGGCAGAGGGTTGTCAGATGAAGAAGGGGGTAATGGCTGGCAGCAGGGAGAAAGTAGTCGGATGAAGCAGAGGTCAGGGCTGGCGGCAGGCAGAGAGTAGTCGGATGAAGCAGGGGTCAGGGCAGACAGAAGAGTAAAAGACAAGCCAGAGTCTGTACCAGGAATTAGCTGAAGCAGTCAGGCAGCTTCCAAAGCAGCAATGGAGCTAAACAACTTGCCTCCAAGGTACAGTACTGTAGCAAGCTTGTTGTGAAGCAAAGAGTCTGCAAAAGGTGTCTCTTTATAGGCCAGGGCAGCCATGTGTGCGATCAGCACAGCTGAGTGCTGAGGAGCTGTTTAGAGGGAAGCAGTACATTATTTCTATAATTAAATGTACTATATTTAGCTAACAAGAAACTTGATTGAAGACTTCACTGTCCCTAACCGTTTTGATGCAAGAGGGAATTACATATTTGTTCACTGAAATCTAAATGTGAAGGTGTAAAGATGAAATCTGATTAAAAAGAAGACAAAAACAATCAACATCAAATATCTCAAGAAAATCAGGAGAGAAATTTCAACAAGAGCTGAAAAATTGCTTCACGTTGCTTGAGATGCATGGGATACTCTAACAAATATTTATTAAAAAACTAATGAAGATTGTAGTTGAAAATGCAAGAAAAACGGGAGGAATCGCTAACAAAAAGCTCAATAAGAAAATATTAGTTGATACATGCAGTTACCAAGGAAACAACAATAAATTAAGCAATCACAAAATGAAAGAACAAAATATATATATAGAGCTATGCAAGTTGATCCACAAGCACATAACTGAAGATGGAACTGCGGTGAAGAGCATTATTGAAGATAACAAAACTTTAAAGCTGCAGCTTATGATAGAGAAGATAAAAATAATTTCCCCCTAACAAGATGATGGATCAACAGCAGTTAAGGATGGACAAATTCTACAAGAAATCCAGGGCATGATACAGCAGAGAGAGCAGATAACACCAATGATGTACCATGTTTCCTTCCAGACGAAGTGTCAAAGGCAATAAAGTCCCTAAAGATGTTATTGGACCTCAAATCTTGAAGGAAGCACAAAGGATCAATGCTATATTTAACAAAGCTGCGTTTAGCGAAACGCACGTTGGGGGTGTTAGCACATCAGTACGTCATAACACCATGTTTCCTTACACTTGCACTTTATAATGTATTTGTGACTGTTTAAATGGTGATTCTTGCCATACCATATTCTGTAGTTTGAATTTCACATAGCCTTACTATTTGACTATGTCGTTAGTTGATTTTATGTGTCTCTAGTGTTGCTAACATTTAATTAATTAGAGTGTGGACGGACGTATCCCATATTATACCAAACCTAACTTGCTGCACATGTTTACCCGGGTCAGGGACTCCTTTTCCTAAATGTCACTTTTATGTCTGAAGCACTTCTTCCCTTTGTGTTATTTGTATTATTTGTTATTTATATGATTAATGAATATAAAGAAAGAAAGAATCCAATTAATGTGGCACTAGAGAGGTTCACCCTAATTAAAACTTAATTTTATTATACCTGATTAAAATAAATTGTTTGGAATAACACAAAAAACTCTTGCAGAAGGAATCCAGATGGATTTTTACATTATCCACCCTAGCCCCCGGAGGACTTAACGAGGGGTTTCTGTATACCCCATTTCTATGAGTAACACACTGCCTATAAGCTAGAAGGGTATTTCTTTCCCTCCAGATAGGTATTTTATATCTGTCTGTATAGCTAGCATCATAGAAGCAGAAGGTGTGCAATACATATATGTATTTCTATTTTCCCTGCAAAAGGCTCTGGAGAATAGTCTCTTAGTAGGTGAGAAAATTATATAACATCATACAGAATTACATGTACATTGATGTTCAACGAAGCACCCCAGAAAACCATCATCATACCCCTGTAATGCCATGTCACCACCCCCTATGGTCACCTACCTATATATTAGCATCCATTGTTCAATATCCATCTTCTGCTTTGGACAAAGTCTCTGTAAACAATCTGTAAACACTGTAATTTACAGATATTAACCACACAGAGTCTTAACATCATGTTTGCTTTATTCACTATAGAAATACATCTCCAGCATGAAAGATCCAACCAAACTATACTTACCTCACTGTATGGATCAATAGGTCATTGGAGATACAGCACCCTTCAATGTACACAAGCAGAGAGGTATATATGTATTTATGAATAACTCTGCACTTAGGACCCCAACATTTTGGGCAATGTATCTGCACTTAATCATTTATATGGTCTAAGGGATCCTTGACCATTATTTGACCTGCTTTGAACGGCTTAGGAACAGGATACATACCCTGCATGCATTTTTGTTTACATTCATGCTGTCTGTAGTCATCACTAGCTCCGGCCCTCACACAGGAGGAGGAGCAACAAAGCAGTGAGCCGCGCGATTGGCTATGGGGTTTCCCAAGCAGCAAATTGGATAGTAAGCCGGCTCACCAGAGGAATACAGCCTCCTCCCCTACACACAGGGGGGGAGCGTCAGTGTATGACGCCGCGCGATAGGCTACCTCAAGGATCCAATCAATGGTGCCCTGAGATTTGCTGCTATAGCAACAGGACCCTATAAGAATACAGTCTAATCACCTGTAACCCGCCCCCGATGAAGCCAGTTACGGTGAAACGTACGTAGGGTACGTCTGACGTCACCGTCACGTGACGTCGGCTCATCGGTGAGGTGTGGGTCATATACTGTCTGAGTGCTTCGTAGACTGCGTTCGTGGGCAGCAAGAGCACTCAGACCCTAGGGTTGATTTATTATATATCTGCAGTGAATGTGGCTGGCCTCACACTAGACCTGTCACAATAGAGCTTACAACAGTGTATTTGGTTACACCATGTGCAGTGAGTAGTGGCTGCTTCAACTCAGCCAGCAATATACTCAGCCTTACACTCAACAGTCAAGCATATTCATCTGCATTTACCTCCTTCCATTGCTTTGGTTTAGGGGTCTGATATATACCTATACCTATTCAGTATAGCGATCAACCTTATTATAGGGTCTATTAAGTATTAATTAGAGAGGTATTTATATATAATCATACCTCCACTAAACACCCTATCACACCTCTCCGTCTTTTCATATCATTGTATGTTTGTTTTTGTATGTGGTTATTCCAAACAATTTATTTTAATCAGGTATAATAAAATTAAGTTTTAATTAGGGTGAACCTCTCTAGTGCCACATTAAAGGGATTCTTTCTTTCTTTATATTCACTATGTGTATACTCCCTGTGAGCACCACCACCGTTAGCAATTGTTTGGATTAGATTCCCTCCTCAGCTTGAGCAGAGTTCACAATCTGCAGCTTCCAACTGCATGCAGATTTCTTTTTCTGTTATTTATATGATTGTCACATATATTACTGCTGTGAAGCGCTATGTACATTAATGGCGCTATATACAGTAAATAAAGATATACACTTCAACCCCGTTATAGCGCGATCTGCTTATAACGCGTTTTTTTGCACACACTCACTGCACACACTCACACCACACACTGCACACACACACACAACAAACTGCACACACTACCAACTGCACACACTCACAGCACGCACACAGCCCCACCCCCTACCTTTGGTGTTAGCTGCTGGGGCATCGTAGGGCTGCTGGCGGGGATCGATGCGGGCTGGGGAGGGGATTGGTGCAGGGCTGGGGGGGGATTGGTGCGGGGCTCTGGCAGGGAGGGATCTGTGTGGAGCTGCTTGGGGAAGTGCGAGGGGAGTTACGGTGCCCTAGACTCCGGAGATTTATTGAGAACCCCCACAAATGTTTTTTTTTTTTTTTTAACTATATCCTTTTCCAGGGACTTTCACAGATTTGTTCATGTTTTTATCAATTGCTTTTGATATATTTGTTTTGCATTCTTTTCTGTTTGTACTCACTATATATTTTTTTATCACAATGTTATAGGCACTAATTATTCACATTGCACATTATATTTACATATTTCATATCATATTTAATCATGGCTGTTGATAAGCACTGACAAACATTTCCTTTTTTTCTATATTTGCGTGTATATACACACATACACATACACATATTTATGTATATGTACTGGGATATCCACGGGAAGAGTCAGATAAAGTACCTGGGATCAGGGTGAGAGCTGGAATGGAACATAGGGATCCGGGAAGGCAGAGGATTATGCAGATGAAGCAAGGGGTCTGGGCTGGCGGCAGGCAGAGAGTAGTCAGATGAAGCAGGGGCTTAGGGCTGGCGGCAGGAAGAAAATAGTCGGATGAAGCACGGGTCAGGGCTGGCGGCAGGCAGAGAGTTGTCAGATGAAGAAGGGGGTCAGGGCTGGCAGCAGGGAGAGAATAGTTGGATGAAGCAGGGATCAGGGCTGGCGGCAGGCAGAGAGTTGTCAGATGAAGAAGGGGGTCAGGGCTGGCAGCAGGGAGAAAGTAGTCGGATGAAGCAGAGGTCAGAACTGGCGGCAGGCAGAGGGTTGTCAGATGAAGAAGGGGGTAATGGCTGGCAGCAGGGAGAAAGTAGTCGGATGAAGCAGAGGTCAGGGCTGGCGGCAGGCAGAGAGTAGTCGGATGAAGCAGGGGTCAGGGCTGGCTGCAGACAGAAGAGTAAAAGACAAGCCAGAGTCTGTACCAGGAATTAGCTGAAGCAGTCAGGCAGCTTCCAAAGCAGCAATGGAGCTAAACAACTTGCCTCCAAGGTACAGTACTGTAGCAAGCTTGTTGTGAAGCAAAGAGTCTGCAAAAGGTGTCTCTTTATAGGCCAGGGCAGCCATGTGTGCGATCAGCACAGCTGAGTGCTGAGGAGCTGTTTAGAGGGAAGCAGTACATTATTTCTATAATTAAATGTACTATATTTAGCTAACAAGAAACTTGATTGAAGACTTCACTGTCCCTAACCGTTTTGATGCAAGAGGGAATTACATATTTGTTCACTGAAATCTAAATGTGAAGGTGTAAAGATGAAATCTGATTAAAAAGAAGACAAAAACAATCAACATCAAATATCTCAAGAAAATCAGGAGAGAAATTTCAACAAGAGCTGAAAAATTGCTTCACGTTGCTTGAGATGCATGGGATACTCTAACAAATATTTATTAAAAAACTAATGAAGATTGTAGTTGAAAATGCAAGAAAAACGGGAGGAATCGCTAACAAAAAGCTCAATAAGAAAATATTAGTTGATACATGCAGTTACCAAGGAAACAACAATAAATTAAGCAATCACAAAATGAAAGAACAAAATATATATATAGAGCTATGCAAGTTGATCCACAAGCACATAACTGAAGATGGAACTGCGGTGAAGAGCATTATTGAAGATAACAAAACTTTAAAGCTGCAGCTTATGATAGAGAAGATAAAAATAATTTCCCCCTAACAAGATGATGGATCAACAGCAGTTAAGGATGGACAAATTCTACAAGAAATCCAGGGCATGATACAGCAGAGAGAGCAGATAACACCAATGATGTACCATGTTTCCTTCCAGACGAAGTGTCAAAGGCAATAAAGTCCCTAAAGATGTTATTGGACCTCAAATCTTGAAGGAAGCACAAAGGATCAATGCTATATTTAACAAAGCTGCGTTTAGCGAAACGCACGTTGGGGGTGTTAGCACATCAGTACGTCATAACACCATGTTTCCTTACACTTGCACTTTATAATGTATTTGTGACTGTTTAAATGGTGATTCTTGCCATACCATATTCTGTAGTTTGAATTTCACATAGCCTTACTATTTGACTATGTCGTTAGTTGATTTTATGTGTCGCTAGTGTTGCTAACATTTAATTAATTAGAGTGTGGACGGACGTATCCCATATTATACCAAACCTAACTTGCTGCACATGTTTACCCGGGTCAGGGACTCCTTTTCCTAAATGTCACTTTTATGTCTGAAGCACTTCTTCCCTTTGTGTTATTTGTATTATTTGTTATTTATATGATTAATGAATATAAAGAAAGAAAGAATCCAATTAATGTGGCACTAGAGAGGTTCACCCTAATTAAAACTTAATTTTATTATACCTGATTAAAATAAATTGTTTGGAATAACACAAAAAACTCTTGCAGAAGGAATCCAGATGGATTTTTACATTATCCACCCTAGCCCCCGGAGGACTTAACGAGGGGTTTCTGTATACCCCATTTCTATGAGTAACACACTGCCTATAAGCTAGAAGGGTATTTCTTTCCCTCCAGATAGGTATTTTATATCTGTCTGTATAGCTAGCATCATAGAAGCAGAAGGTGTGCAATACATATATGTATTTCTATTTTCCCTGCAAAAGGCTCTGGAGAATAGTCTCTTAGTAGGTGAGAAAATTATATAACATCATACAGAATTACATGTACATTGATGTTCAACGAAGCACCCCAGAAAACCATCATCATACCCCTGTAATGCCATGTCACCACCCCCTATGGTCACCTACCTATATATTAGCATCCATTGTTCAATATCCATCTTCTGCTTTGGACAAAGTCTCTGTAAACAATCTGTAAACACTGTAATTTACAGATATTAACCACACAGAGTCTTAACATCATGTTTGCTTTATTCACTATAGAAATACATCTCCAGCATGAAAGATCCAACCAAACTATACTTACCTCACTGTATGGATCAATAGGTCATTGGAGATACAGCACCCTTCAATGTACACAAGCAGAGAGGTATATATGTATTTATGAATAACTCTGCACTTAGGACCCCAACATTTTGGGCAATGTATCTGCACTTAATCATTTATATGGTCTAAGGGATCCTTGACCATTATTTGACCTGCTTTGAACGGCTTAGGAACAGGATACATACCCTGCATGCATTTTTGTTTACATTCATGCTGTCTGTAGTCATCACTAGCTCCGGCCCTCACACAGGAGGAGGAGCAACAAAGCAGTGAGCCGCGCGATTGGCTATGGGGTTTCCCAAGCAGCAAATTGGATAGTAAGCCGGCTCACCAGAGGAATACAGCCTCCTCCCCTACACACAGGGGGGGAGCGTCAGTGTATGACGCCGCGCGATAGGCTACCTCAAGGATCCAATCAATGGTGCCCTGAGATTTGCTGCTATAGCAACAGGACCCTATAAGAATACAGTCTAATCACCTGTAACCCGCCCCCGATGAAGCCAGTTACGGTGAAACGTACGTAGGGTACGTCTGACGTCACCGTCACGTGACGTCGGCTCATCGGTGAGGTGTGGGTCATATACTGTCTGAGTGCTTCGTAGACTGCGTTCGTGGGCAGCAAGAGCACTCAGACCCTAGGGTTGATTTATTATATATCTGCAGTGAATGTGGCTGGCCTCACACTAGACCTGTCACAATAGAGCTTACAACAGTGTATTTGGTTACACCATGTGCAGTGAGTAGTGGCTGCTTCAACTCAGCCAGCAATATACTCAGCCTTACACTCAACAGTCAAGCATATTCATCTGCATTTACCTCCTTCCATTGCTTTGGTTTAGGGGTCTGATATATACCTATACCTATTCAGTATAGCGATCAACCTTATTATAGGGTCTATTAAGTATTAATTAGAGAGGTATTTATATATAATCATACCTCCACTAAACACCCTATCACACCTCTCCGTCTTTTCATATCATTGTATGTTTGTTTTTGTATGTGGTTATTCCAAACAATTTATTTTAATCAGGTATAATAAAATTAAGTTTTAATTAGGGTGAACCTCTCTAGTGCCACATTAAAGGGATTCTTTCTTTCTTTATATTCACTATGTGTATACTCCCTGTGAGCACCACCACCGTTAGCAATTGTTTGGATTAGATTCCCTCCTCAGCTTGAGCAGAGTTCACAATCTGCAGCTTCCAACTGCATGCAGATTTCTTTTTCTGTTATTTATATGATTGTCACATATATTACTGCTGTGAAGCGCTATGTACATTAATGGCGCTATATACAGTAAATAAAGATATACACTTCAACCCCGTTATAGCGCGATCTGCTTATAACGCGTTTTTTTGCACACACTCACTGCACACACTCACACCACACACTGCACACACACACACAACAAACTGCACACACTACCAACTGCACACACTCACAGCACGCACACAGCCCCACCCCCTACCTTTGGTGTTAGCTGCTGGGGCATCGTAGGGCTGCTGGCGGGGATCGATGCGGGCTGGGGAGGGGATTGGTGCAGGGCTGGGGGGGGATTGGTGCGGGGCTCTGGCAGGGAGGGATCTGTGTGGAGCTGCTTGGGGAAGTGCGAGGGGAGTTACGGTGCCCTAGACTCCGGAGATTTATTGAGAACCCCCACAAATGTTTTTTTTTTTTTTTTAACTATATCCTTTTCCAGGGACTTTCACAGATTTGTTCATGTTTTTATCAATTGCTTTTGATATATTTGTTTTGCATTCTTTTCTGTTTGTACTCACTATATATTTTTTTATCACAATGTTATAGGCACTAATTATTCACATTGCACATTATATTTACATATTTCATATCATATTTAATCATGGCTGTTGATAAGCACTGACAAACATTTCCTTTTTTTCTATATTTGTGTGTATATACACACATACACATACACATATTTATGTATATGTACTGGGATATCCACGGGAAGAGTCAGATAAAGTACCTGGGATCAGGGTGAGAGCTGGAATGGAACATAGGGATCCGGGAAGGCAGAGGATTATGCAGATGAAGCAAGGGGTCTGGGCTGGCGGCAGGCAGAGAGTAGTCAGATGAAGCAGGGGCTTAGGGCTGGCGGCAGGAAGAAAATAGTCGGATGAAGCACGGGTCAGGGCTGGCGGCAGGCAGAGAGTTGTCAGATGAAGAAGGGGGTCAGGGCTGGCAGCAGGGAGAGAATAGTTGGATGAAGCAGGGATCAGGGCTGGCGGCAGGCAGAGAGTTGTCAGATGAAGAAGGGGGTCAGGGCTGGCAGCAGGGAGAAAGTAGTCGGATGAAGCAGAGGTCAGAACTGGCGGCAGGCAGAGGGTTGTCAGATGAAGAAGGGGGTAATGGCTGGCAGCAGGGAGAAAGTAGTCGGATGAAGCAGAGGTCAGGGCTGGCGGCAGGCAGAGAGTAGTCGGATGAAGCAGGGGTCAGGGCTGGCTGCAGACAGAAGAGTAAAAGACAAGCCAGAGTCTGTACCAGGAATTAGCTGAAGCAGTCAGGCAGCTTCCAAAGCAGCAATGGAGCTAAACAACTTGCCTCCAAGGTACAGTACTGTAGCAAGCTTGTTGTGAAGCAAAGAGTCTGCAAAAGGTGTCTCTTTATAGGCCAGGGCAGCCATGTGTGCGATCAGCACAGCTGAGTGCTGAGGAGCTGTTTAGAGGGAAGCAGTACATTATTTCTATAATTAAATGTACTATATTTAGCTAACAAGAAACTTGATTGAAGACTTCACTGTCCCTAACCGTTTTGATGCAAGAGGGAATTACATATTTGTTCACTGAAATCTAAATGTGAAGGTGTAAAGATGAAATCTGATTAAAAAGAAGACAAAAACAATCAACATCAAATATCTCAAGAAAATCAGGAGAGAAATTTCAACAAGAGCTGAAAAATTGCTTCACGTTGCTTGAGATGCATGGGATACTCTAACAAATATTTATTAAAAAACTAATGAAGATTGTAGTTGAAAATGCAAGAAAAACGGGAGGAATCACTAACAAAAAGCTCAATAAGAAAATATTAGTTGATACATGCAGTTACCAAGGAAACAACAATAAATTAAGCAATCACAAAATGAAAGAACAAAATATATATATAGAGCTATGCAAGTTGATCCACAAGCACATAACTGAAGATGGAACTGCGGTGAAGAGCATTATTGAAGATAACAAAACTTTAAAGCTGCAGCTTATGATAGAGAAGATAAAAATAATTTCCCCCTAACAAGATGATGGATCAACAGCAGTTAAGGATGGACAAATTCTACAAGAAATCCAGGGCATGATACAGCAGAGAGAGCAGATAACACCAATGATGTACCATGTTTCCTTCCAGACGAAGTGTCAAAGGCAATAAAGTCCCTAAAGATGTTATTGGACCTCAAATCTTGAAGGAAGCACAAAGGATCAATGCTATATTTAACAAAGCTGCGTTTAGCGAAACGCACGTTGGGGGTGTTAGCACATCAGTACGTCATAACACCATGTTTCCTTACACTTGCACTTTATAATGTATTTGTGACTGTTTAAATGGTGATTCTTGCCATACCATATTCTGTAGTTTGAATTTCACATAGCCTTACTATTTGACTATGTCGTTAGTTGATTTTATGTGTCTCTAGTGTTGCTAACATTTAATTAATTAGAGTGTGGACGGACGTATCCCATATTATACCAAACCTAACTTGCTGCACATGTTTACCCGGGTCAGGGACTCCTTTTCCTAAATGTCACTTTTATGTCTGAAGCACTTCTTCCCTTTGTGTTATTTGTATTATTTGTTATTTATATGATTAATGAATATAAAGAAAGAAAGAATCCAATTAATGTGGCACTAGAGAGGTTCACCCTAATTAAAACTTAATTTTATTATACCTGATTAAAATAAATTGTTTGGAATAACACAAAAAACTCTTGCAGAAGGAATCCAGATGGATTTTTACATTATCCACCCTAGCCCCCGGAGGACTTAACGAGGGGTTTCTGTATACCCCATTTCTATGAGTAACACACTGCCTATAAGCTAGAAGGGTATTTCTTTCCCTCCAGATAGGTATTTTATATCTGTCTGTATAGCTAGCATCATAGAAGCAGAAGGTGTGCAATACATATATGTATTTCTATTTTCCCTGCAAAAGGCTCTGGAGAATAGTCTCTTAGTAGGTGAGAAAATTATATAACATCATACAGAATTACATGTACATTGATGTTCAACGAAGCACCCCAGAAAACCATCATCATACCCCTGTAATGCCATGTCACCACCCCCTATGGTCACCTACCTATATATTAGCATCCATTGTTCAATATCCATCTTCTGCTTTGGACAAAGTCTCTGTAAACAATCTGTAAACACTGTAATTTACAGATATTAACCACACAGAGTCTTAACATCATGTTTGCTTTATTCACTATAGAAATACATCTCCAGCATGAAAGATCCAACCAAACTATACTTACCTCACTGTATGGATCAATAGGTCATTGGAGATACAGCACCCTTCAATGTACACAAGCAGAGAGGTATATATGTATTTATGAATAACTCTGCACTTAGGACCCCAACATTTTGGGCAATGTATCTGCACTTAATCATTTATATGGTCTAAGGGATCCTTGACCATTATTTGACCTGCTTTGAACGGCTTAGGAACAGGATACATACCCTGCACGCATTTTTGTTTACATTCATGCTGTCTGTAGTCATCACTAGCTCCGGCCCTCACACAGGAGGAGGAGCAACAAAGCAGTGAGCCGCGCGATTGGCTATGGGGTTTCCCAAGCAGCAAATTGGATAGTAAGCCGGCTCACCAGAGGAATACAGCCTCCTCCCCTACACACAGGGGGGGAGCGTCAGTGTATGACGCCGCGCGATAGGCTACCTCAAGGATCCAATCAATGGTGCCCTGAGATTTGCTGCTATAGCAACAGGACCCTATAAGAATACAGTCTAATCACCTGTAACCCGCCCCCGATGAAGCCAGTTACGGTGAAACGTACGTAGGGTACGTCTGACGTCACGGTCACGTGACGTCGGCTCATCGGTGAGGTGTGGGTCATATACTGTCTGAGTGCTTCGTAGACTGCGTTCGTGGGCAGCAAGAGCACTCAGACCCTAGGGTTGATTTATTATATATCTGCAGTGAATGTGGCTGGCCTCACACTAGACCTGTCACAATAGAGCTTACAACAGTGTATTTGGTTACACCATGTGCAGTGAGTAGTGGCTGCTTCAACTCAGCCAGCAATATACTCAGCCTTACACTCAACAGTCAAGCATATTCATCTGCATTTACCTCCTTCCATTGCTTTGGTTTAGGGGTCTGATATATACCTATACCTATTCAGTATAGCGATCAACCTTATTATAGGGTCTATTAAGTATTAATTAGAGAGGTATTTATATATAATCATACCTCCACTAAACACCCTATCACACCTCTCCGTCTTTTCATATCATTGTATGTTTGTTTTTGTATGTGGTTATTCCAAACAATTTATTTTAATCAGGTATAATAAAATTAAGTTTTAATTAGGGTGAACCTCTCTAGTGCCACATTAAAGGGATTCTTTCTTTCTTTATATTCACTATGTGTACACTCCCTGTGAGCACCACCACCGTTAGCAATTGTTTGGATTAGATTCCCTCCTCAGCTTGAGCAGAGTTCACAATCTGCAGCTTCCAACTGCATGCAGATTTCTTTTTCTGTTATTTATATGATTGTCACATATATTACTGCTGTGAAGCGCTATGTACATTAATGGCGCTATATACAGTAAATAAAGATATACACTTCAACCCCGTTATAGCGCGATCTGCTTATAACGCGTTTTTTTGCACACACTCACTGCACACACTCACACCACACACTGCACACACACACACACACAACAAACTGCACACACTACCAACTGCACACACTCACAGCACGCACACAGCCCCACCCCCTACCTTTGGTGTTAGCTGCTGGGGCATCGTAGGGCTGCTGGCGGGGATCGATGCGGGCTGGGGAGGGGATTGGTGCAGGGCTGGGGGGGGATTGGTGCGGGGCTCTGGCAGGGAGGGATCTGTGTGGAGCTGCTTGGGGAAGTGCGAGGGGAGTTACGGTGGCTGATGGGGAACATGTAGGGCTGCCGGCACCTCACTCCACCTCTTCCCCTCTCCTCTCCTCCCACCTCCCAATCGGGCACGCAGCAGCCATTTTTGTTTTAAATTAGCGCGACCCCAGTTATAGCGCGTTCGGATCGGGTGGCCCCCGAGGACCGCGCTATAACTTCCATACAAACTCACGTACTATACCGATTGTAGTGATTCTCACTAGAATTCACTATGACGGTAATGCTGCTCTGCATTAATTAATTATAATAATAATAATAGCATGTTCTTGTATAGCGTGCTAATTCTATGCAGGGCTTTACAGAGACATTTTGCAGGCACAGGTCCCTGCCCCGTAGAGTTTACAATCTATGTTTTTGGTCCCTGAGGCACAGGGAGATAAAGTGACTTGCCCAAGGTCACAAGGAGCCGACACTGGGAATTGAACCAGGCTCCCCTGCAGCAATCTCAGTGTCAGTCAGTGTCTTTACTCACTGAGCCACTCCTTCTCACAATTATTGTTATTGTATTACCGTTTCTGATTATAGGTGTAGGAATGACACAACTTACAGCTACTGCCATTTGTTGACGAGTTTTAAGTGTTTTTATTGTGATAGGCTAAGGATTATTTTGCTTATTTGTATTACGCTTTATCATAAATGATTGATTTAAATTTTGAGATACTCCCTGAGTGCCTTCAATTCTTACGTTTTCAGGTAACCTCATTTGTGTGTGACCTTCACTGATTTATAATATATACATGTAACGGGTATATCCCCCCCCCCCCCAATCGCAGATTCTACTGTGTGGGTGCAGGAAACATATATTGTTACTCGGTGTGGTGCATACCTGTTGGCTCACAGGAGGGCTGAGCTTCCGCCACGGGGAAACCTGGGGCAATTACACTAGGGATAATACATACAATAACGAACGATGCAGCGCCTCCACCTGCGATGTCCAGAGAACCCCCACCCAATGTCCCGCACTCTTGCAGAGAGTCAATGGGTGACTGCGCAGTCACAGTTAAGCTAAGGGCCCGGTGGTGCACATATGATCAGATACCTGCCGAGCACTCCGGTACTCGGATCAGCAACTTCACAAAGGATCAGTCGGGCGATGCCTCCTTCTGATCCTCCAACCGAACTCCTTGCACATGGACCGCTAGAGCGGTCCCACTCTGGAACAGTCTCTGTGGACCCCAACGTAGGTCCAACCGCTTCAACAGGAACAGCAGCAGCCGCTGTGTCCCTATCTATCTAAGTGGCACGTGCTACACTATGGGCCATCCCTATGGTGCAGCAACCTGTGGGGGATTTGGAAACTCCTATGGGCCTGAAGGGTTTAAGGACCTGTCCCACTCCCCTAACTACCCACGTCCCTACAGCCTCACTAATGCTGACAGCCAACGTGCTGTCAACTAGGTGCCTGCCTGTCAGACCTGACAAGGCAGCACTCTAAACTAGGGGCAGCGTCCCTATCTTGGGTCTCCCTCAAAAGTTAACCCACTATCTTAGCGGGGGGTTGGGGCCTAACTGGGGTGCGGGTACCTAAAGGGCCGCAGGAGCTGTACTCGCTCCCCGCGCCCTTCCTTTCCTCACAGATCCCTTGCTCCAACTAGTAATCCTGAGGGCAGGGTCCCTCTCTATATCAAAGTACTAACTAGCTCAGTCCCAGGGGGTGCTGGCCTAGTACAGCGAGTCCACCACTCCTGTACCCTACCTCCTTCCTTGGGCTGCTCCGGTCTCTGACTTCTCTGACTCACAGCTAACGTGTTCTGCCTGCTCCCTCTGACTGCTGGCTCTGACTGCTCTAAGCCCGCCAAATGTATCCCTTTCCCCAGGAGCTCCCTAAGCCCTATTGGCTCCCTGGTGTCACATGGGGCATACAGAGGCTCATGGGATATGTAGTCCCAGCTCAGAGCCTTCCCTGGTAGGCTAGTGGTTCGCGGGCTTTCTCTCCCCTGCCCTGCGCGTGCGCAAGCTTTCCCGGGCTGCCTCGATCTTCCCTGAGCTCTCCCTGCTCTCGCGCGAGCTTGCCCTGTCTCTGGGGCTTTCCCTGCACCTACGTGTCCCTGCGCATGCGCAACCTGCATCCTAATGGCGGCGCCCTGCTCGTGCGGCCGCCGGGACCTTAGAAACGCGATCACGGCCTTGGCAACGGCCCGATCGCGTCCCCGGCAACCGGCCTCAGGCAGGAGAAGCCGCGCTGCTCCCTGCTCCAGCCCCCACCCTTGGAAGTAGCCGTCGGGGTTTTTGGCACCCGCGATCGAGCTCACCAAGGGGAGGGGGGCCTCCAGGAGCCACGGGAGCTCCAGGCTATATACAGTTGTACATGTTTGTGACTGCTGCCGCAGCAGTGACTGGGCGCCAGAGATGGAGATTTGCTGCTGCTGTCTGAGCTGCCACCGGCTGCTATCCTGCCCATGGTATGAGCACCCATATCACCTCCACTGCCCTCATCAGTGCCAGTTGCCAATGGCGTCATTTCATATGTTCTTTTATTAGAGCTGTTTTCGCTTTTCCTATGTACTGTAAGTATTCAATGCCATTTCGAAACAAAGAGACCATACACAACTAGTTAAAAGGAGGAGCCCGGCATGCGTGAAGGCTAGAGGAATGGTAGCTTAGAGTGCGAATTCCATACTTCACGGCACAATTATAGCATCAATTTAGTGCAAAAACAGTAATCAGCTACAACAATCAGGGATCGGAACCCTAAAGGATGCCCACTAAAGCAAAATCGTGGGCGCCCTACCTCCGTCTTAACAAATTATTTCAATCAAAATGATTTGACACGAACGGAAGGCGCCGAGGCTCCGGCACCACAAGAAGGTACAGAATCGGAGGATGAGGGATCGGAAGATGAAAACAACGATAGAGACAAAGAACTGGTCACAAGAAAAGACGAGAATTCTGGAATGAAATAAAGTATTTTTTTCACAAAGAGCTGTCGGATTTAAGACGCGATGTCAATAGCATTGGGGATAGGACCGATGAGGTGGAGAAACACCTGGACCACTATTAAAGCCCTGCGTAAAAATGTAAAAACTACAGCACAGCTATAGTCCCTGATAAATGACTAGTCCGATAAGCAAGAGGACACAGAGAGTAGGGACAGACGAAACAATATACGGCTAAGTTGGGAACAAGAGGAAATAACTGACCCTGAAGAATTCGTCTCAAAATGGCTGACGCATGTGTTCCCTCACAAACCTGAGCCAAACCTGCACTTAGACTGATGCAATAGGGCCTTTAGATCCAGACCGCAGCCAGGGAACCGGCCACAAGACATAATAATCAGATTCCACTTCTTTCGAATAAAAGAAGCATTATGTAAAATAACAAGAGCCTCTGGAAAAGTGGAGTTTGAAGGGGTCAAATTATTGGTCTTTCAGGATCTCTCTTCAACTAGCCTTGCTAAATGCAGAAGTCTCCTGCCAATGACTAAATCCCTAAGAGACCAGGGGATTCGCTACCGCTTGGTATTCCACTTTGGCCTCCTGGTGCTGAAGAACGGGTCTGCCATCACCCTGAGATGCCCTGAAGAAATCGAGACTTTCCTAAGAAAAGTAGGCCTAAATAAAGAATCCACTAACCTGGAGGCTGAAGACGCATCCTCTCCCGAGCCTGCGTGGAGAAAAATGAGGTCAGCAGCACCAAAACAGCAAGATAAGTCCCTTAATTGATACCAATTAGGATCAATTAAGTCTTAAAGGGGTCTCACCACGTTTGTCCGATTTGTTCAAAGTTCTGTTGATAAAGTTGTATCACTCAAAATATCATCTAAATGCGGCAGCCATCTTGGTTTCCAGCAGCTCCAGAGGAGACGGCCTGAGAGAGGAGGGAGAGGTGAATCCCGACACAGGACTGGCGGCATAGGTGTTCCCGCCAAAGTAGCCTGGGGGAAGGAGGCCCCCCTCCGAACATTATAGGGTAATGAGTATGAACGCTGGGCCACAAAGAAGGGCAGAAGAGTGGGATTAGTTAAGGGGGCCCGCAGACTCATGTATGCAGCAGCTTAGCTGCTCAGCGTAGGGGTCAGATTGTCCCCGGTTAAGCGGTTCTCCATGGCAGGTAATGGTCGGCGTCCCTCTGCAATGCTGGAGGAAAGCCCATCCCGGCCTTCGCCATGTGTCCTATAGCAAGTGCCCTGGATAATGCCCAGACACTCAACCAAGACCTTGGGGAAACTGGGGACCGTGTCCATTCGGTTTGTTGGACACCCCTTTACGATGTTCATGATAGCAGTCAGGTCCCAAAGGCAAGAGAGCCAAGGCGGTCAATGACTACACTTGGATCTACAAATTTGTTCCCTCCCCTCTGCCATTTCCCTACCCTTCCCTCTCACATACTGCTGCGGCCGAGTTTATTCGAGCATTTGCCCGTTCTCGGCCGCAGCAGTAACCTGGCGCGCGCCGGAGGGTGCCGGGCGCGCCGAAGCAGCGGAGGAGCGCCCTCCGATCGGGGCTTTCTCCCTCCCGCTGCCGGGTCCGCCGGGTCCCCCGGAACCCCCTGCCGCTGTCCCCCACATCGCGGGACACCTCGGGGAGCCCTGGACGCACGTACAGGGGGCGCAGGCACCCGATGACGCGTGACCGCGCATCGGTGATGCGCGGCACGCTGAGGGAGTGCGGCTAGCACGCCGGGGCATCCCCCGGCTTGCGGTGCTAGCCATGCTTCAATAAAACGTGTCGCCAGTGTACCTGGAGGATTGGTCCGTTCTCTCCTTTTTGACGGCACGAGTTTGATCCTATACTCTGGAAAGAAGAGTCTAAGGTAAAGAAAAATACACTAAACACAGATCCTACTACAACAGTACTAAGAAGCTACACGACTAATTATTGATGGTGACAACTATAATCTCCCATAACATCAAGGGACTGAATAGCCCAGGGAAAAGACGGGTGGCAATAGCTGAATACCATAGGAAACAAGCCAACATAGTCCTACTTAAAGAAACACATTTTAGTAATAGAAGTTCCCCAAAATATTTTGACACACTACAGACAATTTTATTTATCATCCTCGTCCAAAAAAATACAGGGGTTGCAATACTTTTTCACAATAGATGCCCATTTAAATTAGATTCAGTGGCAAAGGACAAGGAGGGTAGATATTTAATACTTACAGGTTCAATAGATGGCCAACATCTAACCCTAGTTTCAATATATGCCCCATGCGATTACGACCCTTCCTTCTTTACCTCAGTCTTTGATAAAATAAACACAGTAGCGGGAGGACAAATGATAGCAGCTGGTGAATTCAATACAGTTTTAAACCCCAAAATAGACAGATCAGGCCCCCTGCGAATACATAGCAAAGATAACCCATCCACGTTGAGGTTAGGCATAAAAGAAGAACTCCACCCCTTTGATAGGGATTATACCTTCTTTTCACACCCCCACTCAACATATAGCAGAATCGACTACCTTTGTATCAAGTAGACTGGTCCCAAAGATCTCCCATACTGGGATCCATGATATTTCCTGGTCAGATCATGCACCAATAGAGCTACGGTGCATTCAATTAAGCTTAGACAGACCCCGAGCAAATTGGAAACTAAATGAATCTCTATTGAAAATCCCAGATGTTGCGCAACTAATAAATAGCGAAATAGACCAATATTTTAGGTTAAACAAAGGGATGGTAGACTCTCATTCGACTCTTTGGGAGGCACACAAAGCTATCATAAGAGGAATTTTGATCAGTATTGCAGCCAAAAGAAAGAGAGACAGAAATGCGAACATTTTGCTACTACAGACCAAACTGAATGCCTTATTCATAAAACATAAATAAGATAACAGTCCAACCACCCTTAAAAAGCAAATCAAAGATATTAAAATTGAATTGAACTTACTCTTAACCTCCCAGGTGGATAATTCGTTAAATTGGTCAAGAAGGCAATTTTTTGAGAAAGAGAACAGTCCAGATACCATGCTAGCAAATAAATTAAGGAACAAACTCCCAAATTATAATATTCAGGCCATTAGACTGAAATCAGGAGCCCTCTCAGCAAATCCAAAATTGATCGTAGACGAATTTAAAAAATATTACGAAGACCTCTGTAACAGGGAGAAAGTGGCACACAACCCCAATAGAAAAAGAGCTTTGCAGGATTTTCTAGCAAGCTCAAACCTACCAAGACTGACTGATTGGGAAAAAGAGGTATTGGGGAAGGAATTTGCTATGGAAGAAATCACCCAAGTGATCAAAAACCTGAAATCATCTAAAACCCCGAGCCCCGGACGTTTTTTCAGGTCTGTACTATAAAAAATACATTAAACTATTAGCCCCATACCTGCTCCGAATGTTTAACGCGGTACTGGCAGGGGCTACTTTCCTGGAACATATGCTCCAGCGTCTATATCACTAATCTATAAACAAGGAAAAGATCCCCTTGATTGTAAGAGCTATAGACCAACCTCTCTTATAAACACAGACATCAAAGTATACTCTAAATTAATTGCCAACAGACTAGGGGCCTCATGCAGTAAGCGCCGATAAGGCTTTTTCGGCATATTTTCGCCATTTTTTGCCCACCCGATTCAGTAAGCGCCGATAAGTGGGAATTATCGGGAACTTTTCTTCCCGATAAAAAATTATCGGCATCCGGCTGCCGATAAGCCACTTATCGGCACTTTTTGAACCCGGCTGAATTCAGGTAGCTCCGATCAGCTCTTCGGTGCTGATCGGCACTCCAGAATGGAGAGTTTATCGGGAATCCAGCCCACCAACTAAAGTTGGCAAGTTGGTGGAGGAGAAGCATCGGCAAGGGCGACACTTAGAAAAAATCAGCCCTTTTTCCTGCCTGTGATTGATGCCGGGGGTCTCCGGAGCTGATACCAGCACCGGAGCCCCCCGGCATGCATCCGAGGCATTGCTAAGGCAATGAAGCGGTTAACCCACCGTGCCAGCTTTATTGTGGGTAGTGGGGGTGGGTGAAGGGGGTATTTGGCCCTGGGTGTGAGTTTAGGGCTTGCGGGGGGTTGCGGGTGCACTTAACCCCTTCACAACCATAGCAGTTAATACCGCTACGGTCATGAAGGGGTTAAGCCCTCCCGCTACCCACCTGTAAGCCCTAAACAACCACCGTTGGGGCTAATAGCTCCTTCACCCACCCCCACTACCCACAATAAAAAATAATCACACATACCAGCCCCACAATAAATAAATAAATAAATAAATAAATATAAATAAATAAATATCTCTATATAAATAAATAAATAAATCAATAAATATATATCTATATAACCACATCAACCCCTAACATACACATATATGCACATCAATGATACTATTATTAAAAAATAATCACACATACCAGCCCCACAATAAATAAATAAATAAATAAATAAATATAAATAAATAAATATCTCTATATAAATAAATAAATAAATAAATATATATATATATATAACCACATCAACCCCTAACATACACATATATGCACATCAATGATACTATAGGCCGGCGGGGGCCCTCAAGTGTTACCCGCAGGCCTGCAGTACCAATTATGTGCCCCCAAATTAATGTCTATACACATACATACTTATAAAGAAATAACCCCCCCCCCTTAACACATACAGTATAGTAATGGCCACAATTACTATTATCCACAAAGGGATAATAGTGAATGTGCCCATTTTAAATACATAAACAGCAATAAATACATTAAATACATATAGTACTCACCACCCATGTCCGGCTGCCACGATGAAGGCCATCCTGCCTATGGCCCCCTCCGCTGCTGCAAAACAGACACAAGAATGAAAACATCCAAAGTAATGTCCCCTAACCCCTTAATCACCATAGCGGTTATTAACCGCTACAGTCATTAAGGGGTTAACCCACCCTCACCCACCTCTCGGGACACCTACATACCCTCCCACACTAACCCCCCACCCCATGAGGCCTAACCACCCTCACCCACTACCCACAAGGGAGGCCTACCCACATACCGTTGGGGACCCCCCCCACCCCCAGTACCCACAATAAAAACAATACAGTGACACATAATAAACATCATTATATTTATTAAATACATTACCCACCCCCTGTGCCCCCCCCCCCCATAAATACAAGATTTATCCTTTTACATACAGGGTTCATAACGCAGCCCCACGCGAGTCCCCGGTGGGCTGGCGGGGCACCTGACAGACCTACAGGGTACCAGCAGCCCTTTTCAAACAGGTTCTGGAGGCCTGCTGGTGGGTCCCGCCAGCACCATGGCACCCAGGTGGTCTCCTTGGGTCACCGTGGGCCACAATTGGGTCCCCACGGTAGGCCCAAGGATGTCTGGGAGCCCCGGGTCAGACCCACAGGTGTCTGCGGGGCCAATCAGAGTAGGGATAGACTTCCCACGCTCTGATTGGCTACCGTACCATGTGACAGGCTTTCAATGACGTCACATCCGTTCTCCCCCAAGCCTCTGTCACATGGTATACTAGAGCCAATCAGAGTAGGGATGGAGTTCCCACGCTCTGATTGGCTACCGTACCATGTGAGGCCGGCCATGTTTCTTTTCATACTGTCATCTTAAAGGCAATTGAAGCAAAGCCATTCTGATTGGCTGTGCTTTCATTGCCTTTAAGTGACGTCATCATTTTTTTTTTTCTCGGCCAAAACACGTGGTTTTCACGGCCCAATGAGGGCCGTGGGAACATGACGAAAATGTGACATCATAGGCCTTTAAAAGCCTATGTCGTCTCATTTTGATGCCAGCCGCTGAGGAGGAAAGACCTCCTACAGAAGAAGAAGACCATGGCGTGGCCGAAGACGGGAAGAAGACCCTGGAAGAAGAGAGAAGAAAGAAAAATACAGCTAAAGATGGATTACAAATAGAAGACCCGTGGATTGATTTGGATTTTTAGTTTAATGTATATTTATTTATGTTTTTTTATTTTATGGGTTCCTGTGCCTGGTGGTTTTGTACGTGAGTAACCAGTTCAACAAGAGTCGGTGGGGCAAGTAATGGTAAGTGAACTAAAGAAATGTATTTTATTTAACTTGTTAATTTTTTTAAAAGCTTTTTAACATGTGTATTTTTTTTGTGGTATATCATTTCTTGCCACTGTATGTATGTATGTATGTATGTATGTATGTATGTATGTATGTATGTATGTATGTATGTATGTCTAGAGAGAAATATACATACAGGGTAAGAAATTATGTTGTTTTAAAAGCTTGATTTGATGTGTTTTAAATTAATTTGTCTATGCTGCTATGCTTTATTGTGTGTTTAAAGTATTTTAGAATTAGATAGATGTAATTGTTGATATTGTATGATGTTCTTGAGGTCAGGGTTAGGCTTGGTTTTCAATTTTGTATTCTTGTTGGTACATATATTTTTTCTCAGGCTAAATTGTTATGTTAAAGGCTTGAATTTTTTAATTGTTTAATTGTTAGGGATGGAATGTAAATTATTTAGGGATGTCATTAATGCATGGTAATTGATTTATGTTTACTGGATTGGATAAAATAGTATACTTGTTTGGAGGTATTTGTATTTTGCTTGCAATGTTATTGTTAAAATTCATTTGCAGAATGTATATGCTGCATAGATTGTATGCATCATATATACAATGTAAATGCAATGTGTTGATTGGCATTAGAGGTATTTGATTGACATTTGATGATTGTGATTGTAAATTCAGTTAGGATTATGAAAGGAAATTAATTTTATTGTAGTGTGTCTTTATAGAGAATTGTTATTTTGAGTACAGCATGTTTGATAACCCTTCTACATTTATTTGTATATTGGTTCATCATGTGTGTGTGTGTGTATATATATCTCTCTCTCTCTGTATATATATATATATATATATACTAGCTGATATACCCGGCATTGCCCGGGCGTGAAAGGGCAGGGGGCATGGAGTGGAAGGGCGGGGTGGGGGAGTGGAAGGGCGGGGGGAGGGGCGTCGAAGGGTGGGGGGGGGCAAGGGGCGTCGAAGGGTGGGGAGGGCAAAGGGCAGGGGGGCAAAGGGCAGGGAGGGGTGGGGGTGGTCAAATGGCAGGGAGGGGTGGGGGGCAAAGGGCAGGGAGGGGCAGGGGAGCAAAGGGCAGGGAGGGGCGGGGGGGCAAAGGGCAGGGAGGGGCGGGGGGGCAAAGGGCAGGGAGGGGAGGTGGGGCAGGGAGTGCAGGGGGGGGCAGGGAGGGGTGGGGGTTGCAGGGAGGGGCAGGGAGGGGAGGGAGGGAGGGGTGGGGCAAAGGGAAGGGAGGGGCAAAGGTCAGGGAGGGTCGGGGCAAAGGGCAGGGAGGGGCAAAGGGCAAAGGGCTGGGGGGCAGGGGGCAAAGGGCTAGGGGGGCAGGGGGCAAAGGGCTGGGGGGGCAGGTGGAGGGTGGCAGGGGACAAAGGGCAGGGGGAGGGAGGGCAGGGGGCAAAGGGCAGGGGAAGGGAGGGCAGGGGGCAAAGGGCAGGGGGAGGGAGGGCAGGGGGCAAAGGGCAGGGGGAGGGAGGGCAGGGGGCAGATGGCAGGGGGCAAAGGGCAGGGGGAGGGAGAGCAGGGGGCAAAGGGCAAGGGGAGGGAGGGCAGGGGGCAAAGGGCAGGGGGAGGGAGGGCAGGGGGCAATGGCAAGGGGGAGGTAGGGAAGGGGGCAAAGGGCAGGGGGCAAAGGGCAGGGGGAGGGAGGGCAGGAGGACGGAGGGCAGGGGGCAAAGGGCAGGGGGGGCAGGGGGCAAAGGGCAGGGGGAAAATGGCTGGGGGGGCAGGGGGAGGAGGGGCAGGTGGAGAGTGGCAGGGGACAAAGGGCAGGGGGAGGGAGGGCAGGGGGCAAAGGCCAGGGGGAGGGAGGGCAGGGGGCAAAGGGCAGGGGAGGTCAGGGGGCAAAGGGCAGGGGGCAAAGGGCAGGGGGCAAAGGGCAGAGAGGGCAGGGGGCAAAGGGCAGGGGGCAGGGGACAGGGAGGGTAGGGGGGGCAGGGAGGGTAGGGGGAGGCAGGGAGGGTAGGGGGAGGCAGGGAGGGTAGGGGGGCAGTGAGGGGGCAAAGGGCAGGGGGAGTCAGGGACACGTTTAATAACCCATCCCCCTGCGTTTACTGACCTTGCACACGGCCGTGCTCCTCCGGGTACCGGCCGCTCTCCTCCTCCACCTCGGGCTCCTCAGCGGAGAGGCTGAGACGCTCCGGTGAGGAGGTGCTGCGCCTTTCGCGGGGAGAGGCCTGTGTGAGGGGAGTGCCGCAGAGAGCATGCTCTGTGTGTGTGGGGGGGGGGGGATAAGAGGGGCGGGGGGTGAACGGGGGGTTAGCGGGGGGGAGAGCGGGGGGGAGAGGGGGGTGAGTGGGCGGGGGGGAGAGCGGGGGGAGAGCGGGGGGTGAGTCTCCCGCCTCGATTACTGTAACCTCCTGCTGTCCGGCCTTCCTGCCTCTCACCCGTCTCCCCTACAATCTATCCTAAATGCTGCTGCCAGAATCACTCTACTCTTTCCTAGATCTGTCTCAGCATCTCTCCTCATGAAATCCCTCTCCTGGTTTCCGATCAAATCCCGCATCTCACACTCCATTCTTCTCCTCACTTTTAAAGCTTTACACTCTTCTGCCCCTCCTTACATCTCAGCCCTAATTTCTCGTTATGCACCATCCAGACTCTTGCGTTCTTCTCAAGGATGTCTTCTTTCTACCCCCTTTGTATCTAACGCCCTCTCCCGCCTTAAACCTTTTTCACTGACTGCCCCACACCTCTGGAATGCCCTTCCCTTCAGTACCCGACTAGCACCCTCTCTATCCACCTTTAAGACCCACCTTGAGACACACTTGCTTAAAGAAGCATATGTATAGCACTGTGGATATTCTGAACACATGATACATAAAGCTTGGCCCCCTGCAGACGCACTTACCAGAACTCCCTCCTACTGTCTCTGTACGTTCTTCCTACCTACCAATTAGACTGTAAGCTCCTCGGGGCAGGGACTCCTCTTCCTTAATGTTACTTTTATGCCTAAAGCACTTATTCCCATGATCTGTTATTTATATTAACTGTTATTTATTTGATTACCACATGTATTACTACTGTGAAGCGCTATGTACATTAATGGCGCTATATAAATAAAGACATACAATACAATACAATACAACACCCGACGAATCATTGATCCGATAGAAATAGCCAATTCAAAGCAAGTACAAGTTATGGTGTTAAGTATAGATGCAGAAAAGGCCTTTGATAGGATTGACTGGGCATATCTAAAAGCCACGCTTGGAGCATTTGGATTTGGGGAAAAGATAACAACAGCAATTCTATCTCTACACACAGGCCCAGCAACTAGGGTCACACACCAGGACTTTCCCTCAAATCCCTTTAAGATTAAGGGTGGCACGAAACAGTGATGTCCCCTCTCACCTCTCCTTTTTGCCCTCTGTATGGAACCACTAGCTGCTCAAATCCGTGGTAACCCAGATATTTCGGGACTTAAATTCTATAACCAAACACATAAAACCACTCTATATACAGACTACGTCTTCCTGGTTTTTGTCCAAGCCCCTTATCTCGCTTCCAAATCTATTCAACTCGTTAGGGAAATTTAACAAAATCTCGGGCTTTAAAATTAATCAATCTAGTCAGAAGCGTTAAATATAAATATACCAAAAACAACCGAAAAACTCATAGCGCTCAACTTTAACTTCAATTGGCAACATAAAGCTCTCAAGTATCTGGAAGTATATATTACCAAAGATTATAAATCTATATACAAGGCAAATTTCCCTAGGCTAATTTAATCCTTAATGGAGGATATTAGGTGTTGGTCTAAATACAAATCCTTGGATTGGGAAAATTTATCGTGTAAAAATGAACCTACTCCCACGTATATTATATCTATCCAAACATTACCAGTGCCACACAACTGCAGGAAATACTCTTGCTTCAGTCTGCAATCTCCAAGTTTATCTGGGGAGCCAAAAAAGCGAGAGGTAGAAAACAAACCCTTCTGAAACAAACCACAGAAGGCGGACTAGCGGTACCTTGCCTGATATCGTATTATAAAGCGGCTCAATTATGCCAAATCTCTCAATGACAGACAACCCCAGAATTGAAAATGTGGGTAGCACTAGAGAATGAAGTTTGCTCCCCATTGGAGTTAAACAACTTAATCTGGAGCCCAAAAGAGCAGGGAAAGCTATAAAATCGCCATTTCCTCTATGACTAATTGTTTATCCATTTGGGAGGCAACTAAATTGAAATGTGGTTTAACTACTAAAAATACACTGATTACCCCATTGTGGGGAAACTCAAACTTTGCTCCTGGTATGGACAGTGTAAATTTCTTAATCTGGAAAAAAATGGTATGAATCGGCTTAGAGATCTGGAGGGTAATAACAAAATTAAATCATTTTAACAAATTAAATCTGACAAAAATATCCCACATTCGGAATTGTATAGATACCTCCAGATCAGGGCTTTTTTTTATAACAAACACAACCCTCACCCCCCATTGACCACATTCGAAAAGCTCTGTCTTATAGAGACTGACATGTGGACACACATCGCAAATGTACGAGAGGTAGTCGGTTCTGGCCCTAAAGTATCCCAAAAATTAGGATATATGACGAAATGGGAAACCGACCTTGGAGAGGTTTTAGAACTGGATGAATGGACTTAGATCGCGACAGCAGCTGCTAAAAGCTCAATATGCACAACATTAAAGGAGAATGCATATGAGGTCCTAATGAGATGGTATCTCATCCCACTTAAACAATCAAATGTTATACAAGGATACACAACGTTGTGCCCGAGACAATGTGGAGAGTCCACAGACCTGTTACACATGCTGTGGTCCTGCCCTCGAATTGTAACCTTATGAGCCAAAATTAAAGATTCGCTCCAGAGGATTTTTAGCCTCACAATTCCCCCAGACCCTTGGCTCTTCCTACTAAACAGACCAGTACAGGGCCTAGCCAAAGCAGACCTTAAACTAGTTGCTCATTTCGCACCGGCAACGAGGTGCGAGGTCGTAGCATTGTGGAAACAACATGAGATTCCTTCAATCCCCAAAATTCGGAATAGAATTTGGTTTATCTGCCAGATGGAAAAATGGACAAGTTTGGTCAATGACACTGCGAAAATTTTCTAAAAGTCTGGCCCAGTCAGATATCCCAGGGGACGAGGTATCCACAATACTGCTTTGATAGTTCTAGATGCATTCTCTTCTGATGATGATGTGAAGCAAATCCCTCCAAGTCTCCTCGGATCTAATAGAGGCAGAACTAAGCCTGTCCCGCACAGCATCAGTGGACATATCTCTACAATTAAACTCAAATTTAGATAACAGATCAAAAGAAACTATAACCGGAGAGGTGAACGGACCACCTCCCCCCCTCCCTTTCCCGATCCCCCCAACGTTGCATTTTTATTGTTTCTTTACTCTTTCTTTTGGATAAGGATGTTAAATAGGATGAATATTGGTACTTTCGTGACAACAATAGATGTATGCTGTATTCCTGCCAATGTTTTGAAAAACAATAAAAATCTAAGTTATAAAAAAAAAGGAGGAGCCTAATTATTCTTATGTGCTTTATTTCTTTTATGCTTGTCTTGTTTTTTGATGGAAACAGACATAAACTATGTGTACTACTATTATTATTAGCTTTATGTTTGCCAAATTGTTTGCAAATGCCATTGAATACTTATATATGAAAAGCAAAAAACAGATCCAGATTACATGATACTAGGATTTTTTTAATCAATCGTACATTTTCTCCCTAATCCAAAACATGAAAGCATTTTTACAAACAAAACCACACGGGGTCAAGTGCACATCTGTAATATAGATCTCATTGTTCTGAGCCATGGTGATAATGGTCTCTCTACATATATGTTTGCATGTTTCGCATTTCTTTTGATTGCAGGGTTGGGTTCCCTTTGTTTCTTTATTATGGTTAAATGCCAATCTGTTTCTGATAAGTAAATTGGAAAGGTTGGGAGGCTGCTTGTAAGTGATCATGGGTAGTTTTGGGAAAGACATTTTTTTCAGTCTTCCATCCACAAAAAGCACGGGTGGTAGATCTTTGATGGTATCTGAGTTGTGTGAGAATGAAGTTGTAAGTTATGGCTAGAGGTATGCATTCAGTTTTAGAGTTTTAATTTGTACTGTAGTAACCTTTCTCTCGGGACCTGTATGGCTCTTTCCCTTTCTCTTTCTCTTTGGATGACAAAGTGGCCAATAACGCCGTGCAAAACTATCCATAACGCAGTTGCAACATTTCTAGCTTTTTTTGCTATCGTTTCGCTTTTTTGGTGAAAAGTTTCTCCAAGCCTCAATGGGCTGATAATGTAGAGAAATTAATCTTAGATTTGGCAATTTTGCAAGCTTTTTAGTGAAATATTGCCAGGCAGTAAGGGAAATATGGTGTATGTGCCCTATGTACAGTCTGAGCAGTAAACAAATGTAGCAGTTTTTAAACAATTTCACAAATTAGCATATTAAGCGAAAATTGTAATGCACATTAACTTAATATTTGGCAAATCACTTACAAATTCTGACCAGGTCGTAAAATTAGTCCCTGGTAAAAAAAATTAGCACATTTTATGGTTTTCCCAAACTTCCGCAAAAGATTCACACAAACTATTCATGAAGGCATTACGCAGCAATTTAAGGGACAAGAATACATTTTCTTTGCCTGTGATCCAGCAGCACCAAAGTACCACCAGACTTCCAGCACTTGTGCATCATGACCGATGATGGCTTTATAAATACTGTACAAACAATGGACAAATAAAAAATTACAATTCTTATTCACCTCTAATTCTGAGTGCCATTTATATCACCAAAAGACATTAGATAAAAACAGCCCAAAGCTCTTGTTTAGCATGGAAAAGTTACAAGTTTAAAAATGTTTAAAAACTCTTATACTGTACATGTGCATTTTTAAAGGTATTAATTAGTTACATTTGTCCCACTTAACATTTCACTGTACTTTCCTCCTAAGAGGGACTGACTGGCCCTTTACTATGCATTCTCGCTATGCTATTTCTCATTACGATTTCAGAAAGTAATGAAGCAGAAAATGGCATCAAATACTTATTTAGTAATTAGGGTGGTCACAGTTAGGTTTTTTATATACAACACACCCGGACGCCAAAATCCAGTAGAAAACTTAATTTAAATACAGACATTTTCTATATGTATTCATGAGAAGCACACACACCATTTATCAACCCTATTCACTCTCCTCCCCCTTCCTCTTTCAGCCCCCTCCTCCTCACAGCCCTCCTGACATCCCCCATCCTCCTTACAGCCCCATCCTTCTCCTCACAGCCCCCCTCCTCCTCCTCTTCCTCCTCAGCCCCAGCCTCCTCCTCTTCACAGTTCCCAGCCTCCTGCTCCTGATGAGTTGGAGAGTTCTCCACGGTGCACTGAGCATGGGAGAGTACTTGGCCCACTTTACGGACTCCGCCGCCACCTGCCCCTTCTGTGGTGAGCAGGATTCCGTCTACCATATTTATTTTAGCTGCGCCAGACTGCAGCCCCTCTTATCCACCTTGAGGGGCCTTCTCCTGCAGTTCTGGCTGCACTTTTCCTCTCACCTTTTTATTTTTGGATGCCCAGTGTCCCAGGACAATAAGCCTAGGGATCTCCTCGTCAACCTGCTCCTGGCATTGGCTAAGCTAGCCATTTATAAGACCAGGAAGCAGTGTTTGGAGAGGGAGGTCCCAACAAACATCGTGGCCATGTTCCGGGCGCTGGTGCACTCCCGTATCCGGGCAGAGTACACGTACGTCGAGTCCACTGGGATGGTTTCAGAGTTTGCCTCCCAGTGGGTGGTAGGCGGGGTGCTCTGCTCGGTATCCCCCCATTTGGATTTTTTAACATTAACTCCCATATTTTAGTGCATATTATTTTTTTTGTTTCAATTTTTTTATTGATTTTCACACATAATATTGGTTTATACATTTCAGCTTCATCAACAAAGAGTGGGATACATTTAACCAAGTAGTCACTAGAATTCACAGACAATATCAATTAGTATTTCAGAAACGTACACGTTTGATCTGACAGTATGGCTCCCCATACCTTCATGAGTTAGATGAAAGTGACCTCAGATGCATGAATATTCTTAAGTTTATTTATCCACTCTTGTGGTTCATCAATTTGGTATGAAAGGACAGAGAAAGAGAAAGAATAGAGATAGAGGGAGAAAAGGGGGAAGGGGGATTGGGGGATGTCAGGTGTGGCTTGAGCGTGCAGGGTCTAGGCATTCTTGCTATTCTTTTGTTAGTTGCTACTGCTTTTTCCATTGTTCCTCTGTACTAAAGGTTGGCCTGGGGTTTGGACTAGGATGGGGACCATATGTCCCAAACCTTGTGGAATTTTTCCACTTTTTGGGAGAGCTGGGCCGATAGCAGTTCCATGATTTTGACCTCTCGCAGCCTTTTGTTCACTGTTTGTGTGGAAGGCGCATTGACGGTTTTCCAGGCAGCTGCTATTGAGCAGCGTGCAGCAGTGAGGATGAATCTGATCATTTTACCTTCCGGTGAGGGGATCTCCTCCACAGGCTTTCCCAGTAGGTATATCATCGGGACCAGAGGGATTCTCATCTCCGTGGTCTCTTGCAGCATTTTTTGTATGTGCGTCCAAAAACGCTGTATCTTTGGACAGAACCACCATATATGTGCCATATCTCCTCTCAGGTCACACCCTCTCCAACAGAGATCAGGTGTGCCTGGGAAGATCTTGCTCAGCCTACTCGGGGTTAAGTGCCAGTGAAATAGAATATTATATATATTTTCTTTCGTGGTCGTACAGATTGATGTTTTAGCTGCCGATTCCCAGATATCCTCCCAGTCTTCCCTATCTATTTCTATCCCGAGGTCTTTGGCCCATTTCAACATATAGTTATGGTTTTGTGGGGCGGATGTCGAAACCAGTCCCGTATATATCCTCGAGATCAGACCCTTCTGGTGCACCCCTATTGTGCATAGTCTTTCAAATTTTGTTAAATTCGGAAAGCTCTTGTTCTGCAATACTGACTGCAGAAAATGTTTAACCTGTAGGAAGCCAAAAATTGGGATGTCCCGTGCTTGGTATTTGGTTTGCACCTCTTGGAATGTCATAGGTTTGCCTCCAATCACGAGGTCCTCTAATCTTACAATGCCAAGCTCCTTGAGTTTTATGAAGGAGTTTTTTATACACCCTGGGGGAAACTCGGGGTTATTATATAAAGGAGTTAACAATGATGGGTTCGAATTGAGCGAATATTTATTTTTGGTTCTTGACCAAATCTCCCACGTACACCTCATCGATCCCAACTCAAATCTCCCAGGAGGACCCTCACCCTCCGCCCCACCCCAAAGGGTCGAGGTCAGGGAGCGAGGGGATACAAAGATAGACTCCATCTGCAACCAGCTAGTGGTGGTAGGGTCATTATTCCACATTACCACTTGTTTTAGCTGGGACGCTTGATAATATTTGGTTATATCAGGTACCCCCATGCCATGTCCCCCCCCCCCCTCCTTGGGTGCCAGCATCACTGATCGCGCCAATCTCGGCCTTTTGTTCTTCCATATAAATTGGAACACTCTATTTTGTATGTTCTTAAGTTCTGCCATCGGGATTTTTACCGGTATTGTTTGGAATAGGTATAGTAATCTTGGGACTACATTCATCTTTACTGTGGCTATCCGTCCCAACCAGGAGATCTGTAGATCATTCCATCGCTGGAGGTCTTTTTTTATTTTATCAAACAGTGTGGGGTAGTTACTCTTATAGAGTTCCCGGTATGATTTTGTTATTTTAATTCCAAGGTATTTGAAATCATTAGCAGCCCATTTGTATTTGAATTTGGATTGTAATATTGCCCGCTCTGCAGCTGGCAGGTTTAGGTTTAGTATTTCAGATTTATCATTATTAATTTTGTACCCGGATATTTTGCCAAATTGGTTTAGATGTAGTTGGAGATTGGGCAAGGATATTAATGGGTTTGCTATAGATAGTATGATATCATCTGCAAAGAGGGATATCTTATAGTCCACCTCCCCTATTTTGATACCTTGGATGTTTTGGTCTTCTCTAATTGTAGATGCCAGTGGCTCAATTGTTAATGCGAAGAGGAGTGGGGACAGGGGGCACCCTTGTCTGGTGCCATTTCTAATTTTGATGGGAGTCGAATCCCCCCCCCCCCCCCCCCCCCCGGAGCTTGACATAGGCAGTGGGTGACCTATACAGGGCTTGAACGCCCTCTAGGTATGGTCCAGAGAATCCGAACTTTAACAATGTTTTATCCAAAAAATCCCACTTGATTCTATCAAACGCTTTCTCAGCATCTAAGCTTAATAGAATAGCCTTTGTATCGGCCAGGTGTAAGTGCATATTATTTTAATTTACTGTTGCACTTGATACCGGTTTATGTTCTATTTTTGTTAGTCTGGTATTTTCTTCTCACTGGGTCCTTTATGGACCAGTGAGTTACCTGTTGATCTGATTGGCCGGCTTTGCCGGCCAATCAGGCCTTACCAGATAAAATAGTCCTCCTCTCCTCACAGCCCCTGGCATCTCTGTTCTCCTCCTCACAACCCCCTCCTCCTCACAGCCCCCCAGCCTCCTCCTACTCTGGCCTCCTCCTAGCCTCCTCTGCAGAGCTCCCGGCCTCTTCATAACCCCCCGACCTCCTCCTCCTTGCAGCCCCCAGTCCCCTCCTCCTCACAGCCTCCCTTCACCTCTCAACCCCTCCCCCACTCTCACTGAAAGTGCACTGTGCAGCAATTACCTGGAGAGTGGAGCCCATTCAGGAATGAAGGTCCGGCCGGCAGCAATGGGAGGAAAAGGATGGCAGTGGTGCACCAGCAAAAGGCAGCTGCGGAGGAGGACCATGGTGGCGGAAGCAGAGGGCAGTGGTGGAGCCCACCACAGCATTATGACCCAGAAGTCAATTACAAGTTCCGAGTCATACCACTGGGATGGCCTCCACCAGTGTCCTCTGCTGCTGCAACAATGGTCCTCCTCTGCAGCCGCCATACCCTGCCATCTGCTGCCATCCTTTTACCTTCGATGATGGCCAGACCTCCGCCCCTGAATTGTCCTGATGCTCCTGAAATCCGAGACAATTATGCATCCCGACAGACCTTTCAGCGACAATGGGAAAATTCATTCAAATTATGGCCAATCCGTATATTATGTTTTTTATTTAATAGATAAATGCTGACATGGGAATATGCAAATGAGGGCTCAAAAGCAGTGTTTTTGTCATTAGAATTTTGCTCAGAAAGACACTTTGAGCATGTGTCAATAAGGGTGTGTAAGAAATATGCACAGATGGTAACACACTGGAGATATTTTTAGGGGAAAATAAACGTAGGCTTTATTAACCAGCTGCTTTAAACATTAAATAACTTCATATTAGCCAAACAAAATTAGACCAGAAAATAGCAACCAGGCCTAACCCTATGTAGGGGACTAACATTCAGGAGTCCCTATCTGAGGACTGGAAGGCTTGGCCTTACCTTACTTTTGACACAAGTCCAAAGAGAGGTACCTGTAGGCAGGTGGCTCTCCACGGCAGTCGGGTTCCAGGGACCAGTGTTCCTTGAAACAGAGTGTCTCTCTTAGCCTGGGATCTCTTTGGTAGCACAGACTCTCTCTCTCTCTCTCTCTCTCTCTCTCTCTCTCTCTCTCTCTCTCTCTCTCTCTCTCTCTCTCTCTCTCTCTCTCTCTCTCTCTCTCTCTCTCTCTCTCTCTCTCTCTCTCTCTCTCTGTGCTAGAGATCCTCCCTGCAGTCAATGCTGCAGGCTTTTTAAAGGAGCTAACGTGCCAGCTGAGCAGGTTAATTAGGACAATCTACTCTGAATTAACCTGCTCAGTGGCGGGCTCAAGCTCTCCGTCGCTCTTTCCTGGAAAACTACTTCAACAGGAAAGGTACCCTGTTACAGGGTGGCCAATAACAAAAAAACTCCCGCCACATCAACAAATTTATCGTGATAACTATATATATTGCGATAAATATTTGTTAAAATTAAAATCCCAAAAATTTCTAGTAAATCTAAATAAAATGTGCTAGCAAAAGAAATAAATGTTCTTTAGATTTACAAAGGCCCTTCACGCAAAACCTTTTCCATGACTACACTTCACCTTTTCTCACCTATGCTGCTTCCATCAGTCTAAAATCATGCTCATTCATCCACCCCTCATCCCAGCACTCAACCTACGATACTCCCTCCATTTAAAAACACATTTCATTTGTGAAATGTAAAAATACATAAAACATATTTTTTTGCCAATTCTTAGGAAACATTTTATATAGTCAAGGCTCACAGAGTTTTTGGCTCTTTGGTTGCCCCTCATATTACGTGAGAGAGAATGGAGAATGAGTTAGACATCCTTCCACCTCTCAAAGGCTAACTGCACCTTCATATGTCTTTGCCTGTAGAGCGTACTTTCCAGGAACTCAGCTAGTTCCTGGGCAGGGATAGCGGGGTCAAGCTGTCCACCGACTCCACAGTGCCAGAGGACGCCCCCTCCCTGAGCCCCCACTCTCCGGGCTCCTCTTGGCTGAGGCTCTCAAAACTCCCATCCTTCCCTGTGGGAGTTAATCTCTTCAGCTTTATAATGCTCCCATTTTGGTGTTTTCAGGGGGGGTTCCATCATACCCTCTACTTGTGACCCTGGGGTATAATGTTCAGGGGTAGCTGGTATGGGTTGTGTGATTGATAAGGTGTGAGAAGGTGAAGAGGAGAGAAAAGGATTAGACAAATGAGAGAAAAAGGAAAGGGGGAAAAAAACTCTGATTGTGAGGACAGCACTCCAGTTTAATACTGACACTGAAAGTAGCACCTTGGAACAACAATTAGTAGAAGTACTAGTGGCACTAGCCGCTTCAGCAACACTATTGTGCCAATAAAATCACCACCACTATGCCCCCCTGCATTTGAGAATAATTAGGGAGGCTTTAAAAAGGTGTAGGCCTAGATCATATCCCAGATATTACTGTGGTGTACCACTACCATTAGCTGGTTCAGATATCCAGGAGGGCCATGCCACTGTGCCTGCTTGTTTATCAAGTGGATGTAGACATGGAAGTGGGCTTATCTGAGTGTCAGGGGAGCAATTGCCCTCTTGCCCGATCAGATTAAAGATGTTTTAACCGTTGGTGGGGAGTAGGAGAGGGCTGCCACTTCGTTCCACCAGGTGACTGTAACAGGGGACTTTCCCTGTTCAGAAAACTTGCCTCTAATCCAGCAGTATGCTGTGAATTGACCAGCACCTGGCTGATTAGAGGTGTTAGATAAAGCCTGCCTTTGAGACAGGAAGTAAGACTCCTTAGCTCACACCTGAGCTGAACTAGGAGACAGAGCAGAGATTCCTTAGTCCACAACTGGGCTGAAACAAGGAAGGACAGATGTCTTGAGCGACAAGCTGACCACAAGACAAAGGGGACAATATTCTAACCTGGAGCCCGGAGATTGCCTTAGCACACACTGGTGCGGATCCAAGAGAGCAGAGAAGCTTCCCCTACAGCAGCCCAGCTAACAGATAAGACTTTTCGTATAAGACTATTATCTATGTCTATGTGTATTGATAAATGTCTCCATGATTTGGGGCTGGTAAATAGCTTAGCTAACCAACCCAGTCACAGAGGGCTGAGCTACATGTGTAGATAGTCTCCAAAGCAGAGATAGGTTTTTTTGTTTGGTTTATTCTCATATGTTGATTTTTGCTGTGTTTAAAGCGACAGGCACAATAAAGCCCTGTTTTAATTTCACCTTAAAACAGTCTCCATTGTGTACCTCTGCACATGTCCTCCTACATATGTTGTCAGAAGTGGGATGAGAGGTGGTCTTTGAAGTTAGAAGGATCCGGATTTTTCCTGTACAATTTTTTTTTGTGCTTTTTGCCTACAAACAGCCTGAGCAACATAAACAATCACATGCAGCAGTGATCAGAGTTAAAGCGACACACCCAGGCAGGAAATCTACACTGCACTGAAACTCACAAAACCACAGATGGGCTCTTTTCCCCAATCCCAAGAGGAGAGAGCCTGCTGAAGCAGGTAAACCTTATTTGCCTATCACAATAAAGTGTAATATGGTAATTGAAATAGGGGTTTTGCCTACCAGCCATAGTCAGGGTTCAAGAAGTGAGTTAGCCCTTAAAAGGGATAGGCGTTTGTTGTTTTCAAATGTTTCGCTGAAGCAGTGAATACAGATGGTGACCCACGAGCGGTACTGATTCTGCAAATAAAGGTTGCCACACCACATAGGACTACCAGCTGTGAATGGAGTACATGCAGAAAAGTGTGAAAATTGATGCAAGAATGTGCTGAAGCAGGGGAATTTTCAGCAAACAAATGCTGAGTGTAAAATTGCCCTACCGGGAAAAATGGGATTGCAGAACTGTATAAAATGTATTCCAAAGCCAATTGCTGAGTGTTGAGTCACCCTGCCGGGAGTGAAAGAAATATTCCACTGCAAAGAATGTTTTTTTTTCTGCAAGTAAAAAGTCTGCCTTTGTATCTTGGGAGTAAAACAGGCACCCAAAGTGGGAAGAGTGAATGCCATAATACCCAAAGATGAGACTGAAAATTACTGAACTCAAGCAGAAAACCAAATTCTGTTGCTGAAGCGGAGGGATTGTCCATAGCAAGTAAATAGTGTAAAGCAAATGCCTTTGCTGAAGCCAGAAAATGGGCAGCTAGCAAGCACTGTATTTAAAGAAATAGAACCCTGGGAATTTAAAATGGCCACCCAGCTGAAGTCAAATACAGACTCTGTAAAAATAGGGAAGAAAATGTGTTCCTGGTGAAAAGAACCCCACCACATGGAGCAGTGTCCCTTCAGGCCTTATTCAGACGACGAGAGTGAATGCATGCACAGTAATGCTAATATTGTAAAACTTACCCAAGGGAAGAAAAAGTCTACAGAGAGGCCTGTGAGAGCTACGACCTCTACAAGCAAAATATGCCCACCTGTAGGATTACAACCATTTGGGATTCTAGCAAATACAGTGGCAAGAGCTGCAATAGCACCTCCTGAGGTCAGGAAGAAAAATACACCTGATAGCCCCAAAATGGAGGACAAGATGCAGCGTTCCTGTAATGAACCCTACCCCACGGAAGAGTGGCCCTTCCAGTCCAATGAGGAGGAAGACATCTCTTATGGGGAATCCAAACCGAGTCACACTCACAAAACACCCCAAGAATGGTGGGGGTGCCTGAACTTGGTACAAACCAAAAAGACCGCTCCCTATGATGATGAATATAATCGGCAGGAGAAAGAGCGGGAGCAGTGGATCACCGAATATTTCCGTCAGCTGTTACAGTTGCAAGAAAAGCCAGGTGGATCCAGTGACGCTGCTAAAATTTCAAATGAAGATGGAGACCCCAGTATCCCTGAGGGGACGGTGTCATCCAAAACAAAAAGGCGAAAAAAGAAAAGCGGTTCTTAACTTACCATGGAAGGAACAGACATATGTGCAGATCTTGCGGAGGAAAAGGGGGTCCGAAATGCCCTGCAGCCTAGAGAAAATTGAGAAGTCGTCCCGCGGATGACCGAATATCCAGAGGGCCCAAGGCAGAAGTCGTGTACCCTAAAGAAGTGTCTGTCCGGTGCTAATAGTGAGAAACCCTCAACCAACCATCCCAGGGAAGCATAGCCGGAACCGGTGAGTGACGATCCCTTGACCAGCCCTGGGGATGCCCTGAAGGTTGCCAGGTGTGACTGTGATCGGCTCCGGGAAAATAACGTGAAGCTACAGGAACATGTGCTCGCAATGTACTCTTCGGCCAGGTCAGAATTGGACGATCTCAAGACTGAGCTAGATACTGCAAACGCTACTATTTCCACCATGGATGAAAAGCAGAGCCAATCTGATAAAATGATGACTAAGCTGAAGCGGAAGTATGAGGAGGCACTGAAGCAGATGACAGTCTTCCAGCAAGAGGTTCACACTCTTCGCATAGAGCTGAATGCCTCACAACAGAAGGTCAACAGTGTCCGGACAGATGTAGACGTATCTCAGAAGGAGATTCATACACTCCGCAGAGCACTGGATGCCTCACATCATGAGATCAACAGGTGCCGCACAGAACTGGAAGTCTCCAGAAAGGAACTTCACAGTCTCACTGAGGAGCTGGACATTTCAAAGAAAACTATCCTACATCTTAACTTAGATCTCAAAGTCTCTCAGAAGGAGCTTCAGGACCTAAACCTGGAGATGGAAGTCTCACGCCAGGAGACAGCCCGCCTCCAAGCAGGTGTGCAAAAATGGAAGGTGGACTGCAAGGAGGCCCTGAATAGTACAGATACTGAGGTTAACACAGATACCCAGCAAGCTCAAACTCCCCCACCCACCACAAAGTGAATATATATTTATGTCAACCAGAGAGCTACTGAGCGTGGCAATTGTATATAACAAGAGACAGGGGGTGCCCAATGCTGCATCCAATTGACAAAACATATAAAGTAAAATACTTCAATAATAATAATTGGTTATTTAGTTAACCCTTTGGCCAAAGGCGTCATAAGCCTGCATACCAATGTCAAGGTATAACCAAAATAATGCAGGTCCTACACTACACTGTGAAACCTTTCCCTTTACCTCTGTGAGAGGGGAAAAACCATAATGGGTCTTGTTCCTGCAGCAAGTGAAATGACCTTCCAAGTTAAAAGGGTGAAGGAGGAGGAGTGAGCTTATGACGCCTTTGGCCAAAGGGTTAACTAAATAACCAATTATTATTATTGAAGTATTTTACTTTATATGTTTTGTCAATTGGATGCAGCATTGGGCACCCCCTGTCTCTTGTTATATACAATTGCCACGCTCAGTAGCTCTCTGGTTGACATAAATATATATTCACTTTGTGGTGGGTGGGGGAGTTTGAGCTTGCTGGGTATCTGTGTTAACCTATGTCTCTTTGGAGGCTGTGGCACCTCCCCCCAGAGCTCACTCCTCCTCCTTCACCCTTTTAACTTGGAAGGTCATTTCACTTGCTGCAGGAACAAGACCCATTATGGTTTTTCCCCTCTCACAGAGGTAAAGGGAAAGGTTTCACAGTGTAGTGTAGGACCTGCATTATTTTGGTTATACCTTGACGTTGGTATGCAGGCTTATGACGCCTTTGGCCAAAGGGTTAACTAAATAACCAATTATTATTATTGAAGTATTTTACTTTATATGTTTTGTCAATTGGATGCAGCATTGGGCATCCCCTGTCTCTTGTTATATACAATTGCCACGCTCAGTAGCTCTCTGGTTGACATAAATATATATTCACTTTGTGGTGGGTGGGGGAGTTTGAGCTTGCTGGGTATCTGTGTTAACCTATGTCTCTTTGGAGGCTGTGGCACCTCCCCCCAGAGCTCACTCCTCCTCCTTCACCCTTTTAACTTGGAAGGTCAATTCACTTGCTGCAGGAACAAGACCCATTATGGTTTTTCCCCTCTCACAGAGGTAAAGGGAAAGGTTTCACAGTGTAGTGTAGGACCTGCATTATTTTGGTTATACCTTGACGTTGGTATGCAGGCTTATGACGCCTTTGGCCAAAGGGTTAACTAAATAACCAATTATTATTATTGAAGTATTTTACTTTATATGTTTTGTCAATTGGATGCAGCATTGGGCACCCCCTGTCTCTTAGTACAGAGACTGAAAAAGGAAAAAATTTAAGATTAAAAAAAGAAAATTCGGAGTTGACAAACCACGTCAATGGAAAGAATGAAAAGCTGCACGAGCTTGAAAAAATAAAGAAACGGTTGGAAGATGAGAAATTTTAAGCAGAGCACCGACTGCAGAACCAACTGCAAGGTCTGCGTAAACACCTCAAGAATGTCGAGGAGAAGCAGCGAACAATGCAAGAAGAAAATCTGCAGGCTGCTAAGGAAATACAAGTGCTGCAGGAACGTCTGATTACCCAGTGCGTCTCGCAAAGCAGCAGGATAAACTGAAAGCTACCCTGACCATCACCAAAGCATCGCTAGAGGCTTAGCTTAGAGACCAGGTGACTCGGTACAAGAGGGAGCGCAAAAAGGTCCAGAAACGGAGACGAGTATCAGCGGCCCAAGCGAAGAAGTTCACAGTGCTCCACAAAATAAAGAATGATAGGTGGAAACAAGCTCAGAGAAAGCACAGGGAAGAAATTAAGACCCTGAAAGGAGAATGGCAGGAAACACTCAAGAAACAGAGTGAGACTCTGCAGTCCACTAACTTAGAGATGCCTCCAATACAGGAAAAGGTATTGGCTCTGTCCAAGCATCGGTGTCCCACAGTAACTAAGGCCCGTGAGGACAAGTGTACAGTGAGAGCTGGGGACACTACTCACCTTCAAAACAAGGTTACGAAGTTTGAGCCACCTAAGAAAGCACTAGCCAAACCTGCAATCGCCCAACAGGCAACAAACAGAGGTAGGAGTGCAGAATCAAAGCCAGACGAATCCTTAGCTGAGGAAGCCAAAAAGATAGGACATGCTCTGGAAATAGAGCTGGAATCGCAACTCGATCCCAAAGAAGCTGAAATGGCGACTACGTTGAATGGGAAAAGTGCAGGAAGACAGCTTCAAGAACTGAGGGCTCAAATGGCTGTTATTGGGCGCTCTTGTGATACCAGGAAATGGACTTTTTGTGCTAAAGTGGAGCACATGGGAAGGATGGCGAAAGAGAGCGATTTGCATAGGCGCTCTGCGACTGTCGCCATACAGTCTGCCTACAAAAAGAGGAGTGCCCAACACAGGGGAAAGCTCAGGACCACATGGTCAGTAGAAAGACTGTACTTGGGAAAAGTTCTCCTTGAGCGACTGAGGACTGCTGAACTCAAACACTTTCTGGAGGAGACACTACTAAACTGGAGGAAGGGCTCCAATCCCAGTGGGACTGAGGTTTCTCCTCCATCCACTCTCATTCAAGTCACAGAGATATCTCGAGTGAGAGTTGGAGGATGGGATTTGGCCGTGGCAAGCCCGAGCTTCCCACAAACAGGGGAGGTATGTAAAAGGGGACTTTCCCTGTTCAGAAAACTTGCCTCTAATCCAGCAGTATGCTGGTTAATTGACCAGCACCTGGCTGATTAGAGGTGTAAGAAAAAGCCTGCCTTTGTGACAGGAAATAAGACACCTTAGGTCACACCTGAGCTGAACTAGGAGACAGAGCAGAGATTCCTTAGTCCACAACTGGGCTGAACCAAGGAAGGACAGATGTCTTGAGCGACCAGCTGACCACAAGACAAAGGGGACAAGATTCTAACCTGAAGCCCGTAGATTGCCTTAGCACACACGGGTGCGGATCCAAGAGAGCAGAGAAGCTTCCCCTACAGCAGCCCAGCTAACAGATAAGACTTTTCGTATAAGACTATTATCTATGTCTATGTGTATTGATGAGGCTGGTAAATAGCTTAGCTAACCAACCCAGTCACAGAGGGCTGAGCTACATGTGTAGATAGTCTCCAAAGCAGAGATAGGTTTTTTTGTTTGGCTTATTCTCATATGTTGATTTTTGCTGTGTTTAAAGTGTCAGGCACAATAAAGCCTTGTTTTAATTTCACCTTAAAACAGTCTCCATTGTGTACCTCTGCACATGTCCTCCTACAGTGACGCTGCAGAGACCATTTATATCTGCTCCTCCCAAGGCCTCTTGGCTGTATACAGCTGGACCCCGGAAAAGCTGTCTGTGGTCCTGCATGTGTACGGTGCATGTGTTGTGTATGCATATTGTGTATGTATATGGTGCGTGTATACAGTATGTATAGTGCATGCCTGTTGTGTGTTATATTTGTATGGTGCATGCTGGATTTATATTTATAAGTTGTAAGTGTGGTGACTACATGTACTGTATATGGTGCATGCATGATGTATATGTGTATACTGTATGGTATATGAATGGTGTGTGTATATACATGAATGCTGGGTATTGAAAAAATCAGAAATAATTCGTGATCAACTGGAGTACTGCACCAAATTGGCTAATGTAAAATGGATACTTAGTGATATAAGGTGGATGCAAGGCTGTGAATATTTAAGTGAAAATCAAAATAAAATGGAGGGTACGTGGAGGTGTATACTTCAAAAGAAATTACTTATTTGCACACCATCTGTGTAAAACATAGCATTTAAAGAATCAATTAAAACATGTACCACAAACAAAGATGTCAAAATACCAAGACAATTACAAAAAGATCAGAGGATGAAATCAGAAAATGTGTTGGAGCAAAATGGAGACGAGAGGCTTGCAACCGCAGTACCTGGAAGATCTTTGCGGAGGCCTTCCTCCAGCAGTGGATCGACAAGAGCTGAAGATGATGATGATGGTGACATATGTGTTTGTATGCATATATATATATTTTGTTTGCAATGGGATACGATGAAGAACTGATATCCTGCATATGATCAAATCTAGCTTTATAGCTTAGTATACCAACAAGTAGGTGATACGTTACAAGTTTTCAAACCTCTCTTGGTCCTTCATCGGGTATGGCAGAGAAATACAGATGAAGGCCCGTGAGAGGTTTGAAAGCTTATAGCACATCAACTAAATCCAATAAAAGGTTTCATACCACCTACTCCCTCTCCCTCCTTTGTTACTACATTTGGAGAAAGGACCAACACAGCTACCCACATTTCTTTGGCTTAGTAGAGTATTTGGTAACAATGTGCAGGATCAGTCATAAAACAAAGGGGAAAATTCATCAACGTCAATTGGCATATCGCTCCGGATCCGGCATTGACTTGATTAACTATTAATGCCCATACCCTGCATCAGCTCTTGATGAATGTGCCCCAAAATGTCCTAGTCTGAATTAGTAAAATACCACATCAATGATGAAGACATTATGTGCCATATGTTCACTAAATTTGCCTTAACCAGTATCAATATAAAGTGAACCTTCTTAAATTTAACATTCTCGTGAACCTCTGATTCATTCTGTATCAGATGGTCTGTCTTTATGTTTATAACAGTTGTTTCTATAGTGATGTGGTTATTCTTTTGATGAATAATATAGACAGACAATTAAATTCTTAAAGTAAAGATTTTACATGCCAAAGAAAATATTAAAATTCTGCCTCAGCCACGTTTTGTAAATGTAATGCTTTCAGAAATTATTTGTGTTATTTGAAGGAAACTACATTTAATGGTGCAGTTCCTTCAAAACGTTACATGGACGTTGGGGACAGCAAGCCACAAGCAACACAAATATATTAAGTGTTAAGATCTAGGACTAGGTTAGGTGTGTATGTCTGAGGAAACAATGCTTGTGCTCTGAAACATTATATGGATGTTCCTGCTCTGATGATGCTACAATAAATACAGAGTACGCTTGTTTGACTAGATATACAGTCTGAGTGCCTCCTTTCTCCTTTGTATCTTCATGTGTATTGACAGGATCCGGCTTTGGGATACCATGGTCGACGAGGAATGAGCACCAGGACTACCTTTTTTGCATATGGACTTGTGAGTACTGGAGTGGCACGACTATTCTCAAATAATATTAAATATGTTGCAAAGGCTAAGAAAAGTTCATGGGTGTGCTCAGATGATAAAAACTTAGAAAGATAAATGATCCAATGATCTGTAACCAGGTCTCCCCTGCACAGCAGCACCCCCCTCACCTCGTGTCCGATCGCGGGTGCCGCCGAGTCCTATGGCGGCCCCGCCCGGCGATCACAGAGGTGAGGGCGGTCAGGTCCCGGCTCGGGGGTTGCCGGGGACGCGTGCGGCCGGTTGCCAAGGCCGCACGCGCATCACGGGACTCCCAGCGATCCCGGAGCCGGGCGGTGAGGGCGCCGCCATTGCCCCTTAGCTCGCGCATGCGCAGTGGTCGCGCATGCGCAGGTAGACCCCCAGAGTTAGGTAAGCATCGCGCAGGCGCAGGTAAGGCCCCAGAGCTAGGGAAAAGTCGCGCGTGGTTGAGGCAGCCCCAGACAGCTTGCGCAGGCGCAGGAGAGGGAGGAAAAAGCCTGCGAAACCCTAGCCTATTAGGGGACGCTCTAAGCAGGGACTACAGATCCCATGAGCCTCTGTATGCCCCATGTGATACCAGGGAGCCAATAGGGCTTAGGAGCTTCCTAAAAGCAAGTGGATACAATTCGAGCGCTGAGCCCAAGCTAGGAGTATGAGCCAGGAGCAGCCCCGGGAAGGAGGTAGGGTACAGGAGACAGGGACTCCCTGTACTAGGCCAGCACCCCCAGGGCCCGAGATAGCTCTGAGTTACCCCATTAGAGTGAGTATTGCCAGGGACTGCGCTAGGTTAGGGACCCTGTCACTCAGGTTTGTCAGTTGGAGTCAGGGAGCTGTGAGGAAGGGTGTGGGGAGCGAGTGCAGCTCCTGCACCTAGATAGGTACCCACACCCCAGGTAGGCCCCAACTCCCCATTAGGTTAGTGGGTAAGTGCTGAGGGAGGCCCAAGATAGGGACACTGCCCTTAGTGTTAGTGTGCTGTCTTGTCAGGGTCACGGCTGTCAGTGCCGTGAGGTCTGACAGGCAGGCACAGTGTTGCGCAGCACGTTGGCTGCACGCATCCAGTAGGTCACAGCTTGTTGCTGCAGGCGCTGGGACCAGTTAAGTAATAGTCAGGACTGGGAAGAGTTAGGGGAGTGGGGCAGGTTATTAACCCCTGTAGGCCCCTACGAGTTTCCCCCTAAGCCATCAAGGTTGCTGTGCTGTAGGGACGGCCTATAGTACAGTATTGTCCATGTAGTTAGTGAAGTCAGTTAGGGACTCAGCGGGCGCTGCCTTCGTGCATTGAGGTGGGCGCAGTTCATCGTTGCGGCTGCAGCAGTCCTCCGGGTGGGATTGTCCTGGAGGTGGTTCCGGTGTTCTTCGGTCGTCGGATCCTTTGCGAAGCCAGTTGGAGATCCGAGCACGGGAGTGCTCGGCAGGTACTATCTAATACACAAGTGCACCAACGGGCCCTTAGTTTAATAGTGACTGCGCAGTCACCCACGTTCTCTCCAAGAGTGCGGGACATTGGGTGGGGATTCTCGGGACACTGGGTGGGATCACCTGGTGTTGGGGAAGCGTCCTGCGCGACGCAGTAAGTGTCTCCTCTGACAGGGACGCAGGTTATTATGATATTGCCGTGATATGTGTTATCTTACGTTCTTAAGTAAAAGGTATTAGTTATTATCCCTTCAGTTGTATGTGATTATTGTGATTGTCCTGCGAGGAAACACTCCCCCTATGGTGGGAGTCATCGCAGGTGGAGGCGCTGCACCGAGTATGTGGTTACCCATAGTGTTATAATTGCCCCAGGTTCCCCATGGCGGAAGCTCAGCCCTCCTGTGAGCCAACAGGAAACGCACCACACCCGAGTAACACTGTATGTTTCTCCGCACCCACAGTATAATCTGCCATTGGGGGGGAAAGGGGGGAACCCCGTTACAGATCCATAATACTTCCCTTATGTGTTTGTGTAAAAGGCAACATATTATAAATATAGATAGCTCAGCAATGGGGGGGGGGAGAACTTCTGTTACTTTTGTTTTTTTTATGGAATGTATTCCCCATGTTCATAAAAGATGTGCCGTAAGGATGCAGCCAGTGAATTATGATTATGGCTGTTACAATGGAAGTTTTATTTAATTGTAATTACTTTTCCCTGCACTTTTTTTCTGTTCTGCAAAGTTTATTGCAGCGGAAGTGATTTTCTCACTGGATTGAAGTGTGACCTAATACTGGAGCTTGATATTATTTAAGTAATAATCCCCAAAGAACAGGGCATTACTGGCTAATAATGCCCTGGCTGGAACAATTGAAGGCCAGAGGCGAAGCCCAGGGACTTTAACACAGCCAGGGCATTTTTGGCCTGAGGGGATTATTACTATTATAGGCTAAATGTAGGCTTATTTTTAATTTTTCAGAAAAAATATACACTTTTTTAGTCATATTGATTTTTTATCAGCATGATTATCTACATTTTTATGCTTTTACTGCAAGTTTATTAAAAGGAAATTGAACATACACACAGCCCCTTCTATACACACTGTGACAGAGTCACTGACTCAGTAGGCTGGAATAGTGAATGGAGAGACGCAGCAGCCAGTTCACAGAGTGTTAATCTCCTCAGACAGAAGGAAGCACACCTGCAGCCTAATTAAGCAGGAGGCCTGAGAGACTGCAGGTTTAAAAGCAGGAAGTGACACACACACAGGGAGCTTGTTTTTCCACAGGAAGGTGGAGAGAACTCTCCCGACTTGGAAGCCGTAGCAGCTGCTGCTGCTCTGGTCCCCAGTCCTGCGAGGAGCTTTGCTGCTGGGACCAGCTGGGACCCCAACCCAGGATAAAGATAAACATTGCTGCGAGGCTGGACACAGCCTGCTCCCCGGAACCGTGTTCCTGTTTGCTGTTTGGAGCTGAAACAGATAAGACTTTATTCTTATTATGCTTATTGGTTATCGTTTGTGTAGCATGTTTTGGGCATGACCAGATTAGCTGGCTGTCCTGTTAGTAAGGGCTCAAGAAGTGAGTTAGTGTTCCTAACGGGACTAGGCTTTAATTTGCAAGAAAGTAGTTTCTTAAAGGGACAGTGCACCCATACATATTTTGGTTGTGGCTAATAAACCACTAGTGTTTAAAGTTTCCCATCGTGTCAAGCGTCTTACTGACCCTGCCGCGAGGCCGTCCTGCCACAGGTGGTGTCAGAAGTGGGATGCTATGCCTCTGGGGGTCAGTAGATGAAGATGTGTTGAGACACTGAACTCAAGCTGAAAAAAAAAAATGATTTTTGCTGAAGCATGGAAGTTACAGCCAGCAAGCGCTGAGTGTAAATTTTGCCCCGTCGGGTATGAAAGGATTGCTGTGTAAAGCTACTGCCTTTTGCTGAAGCGAGTGAATTTGCAGCTAGCAAGTGCTGTGAGCAAAGGTTGCCCTGTCTGGGGAAAAAAAGAAAGTGAAAATGAATTTTTGCAAAGAAGTTGCCCTAAGAAGAACCCAGAAGGTTCAAATATTGTAAAGCAAGAACAACTTACGTGTGTTGTGCAAAGTCTGCCTCGTCGGGTGTGAAAAAAAAAAACAGGGTTTTAAAATGGCCGCCGTCATTTGTCAGTTTTGCAATGTACATAACCATACAAAACACTGTCCCTTCAAGCCATATGATGATTATGATGACAACGCATATGTGGCCCCGAGAAGAGAGACGAACCCGCAGATGGAAGCTGCAAAAGTGTCTAGTGTGTGTGTGCCCAGTACCACTGATGTCTCTGGAGCTAATAAAACAAAGAGAAAGAAGAAAAATAAAAATATTTCTCAAGTCACAGAGGAAGTGACCGAACCACTTGAGCCTGCGATATCAGGACAACAGGCGTCAGCAAGCCACCGAGATGTGCTGCAGACCGGAGTGATGGGCAGAATTGTCACAGGAACGGTCGCAAAGGAAAAGGAGGAGCAAAGGGAAGCTGAATCCTTGATCCAGGGAAAAGAGGCCTTAATTTCTGCACTCCAAACTGCCCAGCGTGATTATGATGTCTTGCAGAAATAATTGAATAGGGAGCGAGAAGCTAATGCAGAGGTACAGAGGTGTATACTCCCAGCTATACAAGAGTATGCGGCTTTAAAGAAAACAGAGTAACTCTTGCGGAGTGAGTTGGAGGAGCTGACGACAAGCTTGAATAAAGCCAACACCGCAATTGCTAACATGGAATCAGAGAGAACAAGTCCTGACTGGAGACTGTGCTATCAGATGTCCCAAAGAGATGTGCAAAACTTCATCAAAGACTTAGAAGTTTCTCACCAAGAAGCTAGCGCGCTCAAAACAGAGCTGGGTACTTTGAAGAAAGCCAATGAGACGGTCCTAAGGGATATAGAGACTGTGAAAATGGAGAATATAAACCTGAAAGAAGAGGTTTTAAACCTGACCGGTCAGGTCAGTGATGGGACTGAGAAGCTTCACCAAGCGTAGAAAGTGAAGGCGCAATTGGCTCAAGAAAAATTAGAGGTGCAGGAAGCACTGCAGAATGCAGAGAGGATGCAACGTGTCTCCCTGGAGCAGCACACACAAGCAGCGCACCTATGGCAGAGCCAGCTGCAAGAGCTACATGCAAGTCTGCAAGCGGCCAAGGAGAAGCAGCAAGTGCTACAGGAACGGCTGAGTACCCAGTATGTCCCCACAGAACAGCATGAGGAGCTGAGGGCCACGCTGTACGCCACAAGAGCATCGCTGGGGGCGGAGCTTGAAAGCCAGGTGATTCTGTGTGAGGGAGCGCGAAAAGGTCCAGAGACTGGAGCAAGAGCTGGAGAAGCAGAGAGGCAACTCCATCTCCATGAGTCAGAACTGGCAGCGGCACTGAGTGAAAAGAGATATGCAGAAGGACAGCTTCACGACCTGAGGAAGGACCTGGAGTCTGAGCGTGCTGGCCGCAAGTTGGCGGAGAAACAAAAGCGTGACCTGGACGAGATACTCGAGGCCCTAAAGATTGAGCATGTGGCTATGTTGGACACCGCTCAGTTGGAAAATAAGATGAGAAAGACATCACAGGTTATCCAGCAACACTCCCAAAGGAGTAAATTAAAGGGACAAGAAAGAAAGGCCCAAGCCTACGAGTCTGCCGACGGTAATAGAGCGGCATCATGGGGTGCACTTAGGGTTGATAAGACCCCCACCCAAATTGAAGTTATAAAGATAAATGAGGTGAAAACCAACACTAAAAATACGCTGATGGAGAAAGGTCCAGAAGCCATCACCACTGAAGCGGAGTTACTGTCTTCACAAGAGATGACTAAGCTTCAAGGTAGCCCTCTAAGGAAGCTTTTCACTGGATCTGGTTTAAAGAAGCTTTCAGGCAAGAAGCATAAAGGAAAGAAGGAAGAAGAGACAAAGGCAGAGTATGTGACAGAACAAGTACCTGTCTCATTGGAGTCTCGTGATCCTGCAGAGGTAGATGGAGGAGACAGTTCGCCCTCTTCTCCTGATGAGTCTATAGAGACCTCTCCTACAGAAAATGTAATGGGAGACACAGCACAGACTGTTGAAACAGAAGGTGAAGGGGCCACTTCTGATGGAGAAAGAAAGAAGGAAGGCATTACACCATGGGCCTCTTTTAAAAAAATGGTTACCCCTAAAAAGCGTGCAAAGCTGCCTTCTGAAAGTGACAAAGAAGATGAGGTTGAAAAAGCAAAGAGTGCTACCATGTCCTCTACTGGTAGTGCTGGTTCTGTTGAAAATCAAGAGGAAGCTAAAGAAAATGGTGAGGAACAAAAGCTGGAAAAGAGCCCAGAAGATAAGAAAAAGGTTGACAGCTGTGTATCATGGGAAGCTTTAATCTGTGTGGGTTCTTCTAAGAAAAGGGCCAGGAAGACTTCTGATTCAGACGAAGAAGTACAAAAACCTTTGAGGAAGGTCAAAAAACAGAGGGAGAAGCAGGACAAGAACTGGTGAGTGAATACTATGAGCTAACTGAGGTCTTGGCTCTTCTACAGGGTAAGGGAGACTCTGAGCCCAAGAGGAAGAAGGCAGAGATAGCTGATAGACAGCAGGAGGCTTGGGGACATTTGCAAAAGGGGACACAACAAAGGCGGAGCTTCAACCCTAGACTCAGGATGGCACAAGAGAAAGAGGTAGAGAAGGATGAGTGTTCAGGCCCAGATGGCCTGGTAATTACCCAAAAAAGAAAATGCCTAAATTGGAAGGCAAGAAAAAAAAAAAAAGGGAGAGGGAAGGGCCGACGTCAGACATTTTCGCCAAAAATGCTGGTGCACGGGAATGGTGCACGGGCCACTCCACAGGACAATGTTTCGCTGGGGAGAGGGATATGTGACAGAGTCACTGACTCAGTAGGCTGGAATAGTGAATGAAGAGACGCTGCAGCCAGTTCACAGAGTGTTAATCTCCTCAGACAGAAGGAAGCACACCTGCAGCCTAATTAAGCAGGAGGCCTGAGAGACTGCAGGTTTAAAAGCAGGAAGTGACACACACACAGGGAGCTTGTTTTTCCACAGGAAGGTGGAGAGAACTCTCCCGGCTTGGAAGCCGTAGCAGCTGCTGCTGCTCTGGTCCCCAGTCCTGCGAGGAGCTTTGCTGCTGGGACCCCAACCCAGGATAAAGATAAACATTGCTGCGAGGCTGGACACAGCCTGCTCCCCGGAACCGTGTTCCTGTTTGCTGTTTGGAGCTGAAACAGATAAGACTTTATTCTTATTATGCTTATTGGTTATCGTTTGTGTAGCATGTTTTGGGCATGACCAGATTAGCTGGCTGTCCTGTTAGTAAGGGCTCAAGAAGTGAGTTAGTGTCCATAACGGGACTAGGCTTTAATTTGCAAGAAAGTAGTTTCTTAAAGGGACAGTGCACCCGTACTTATTTTGGTTGTGGCTAATAAACCACTAGTGTTTAAAGTTTCCCGTCGTGTCAAGCGTATTACTGACCCCGCCGCGAGGCCGTCCTGCCACAACACACACACACACACCAGCAGCCCCCCTCTGCAGTCCCCTGTAAACCCACACACTGCAGACACACACCAACAAAACACTGCGCACCCCTCCTCCACCCGCAAAACACACACTGAAGACACACACACACACACACTGCAGCCCCCCCTACACCCACAAACACACAGCAGACACACACCAACAAAACAGATTCTGCTGCCCCCTCTACACCCACAAAACACACACAGCAGCCCCCCTCTTCACCAACAAAACACACACACACACACACACACACACACACAGACACACCAACAAAACAGACTCTGCTGCCCCCTCTCTACACCCACAAAACACACACCAACAGAAGACACACACACCAATAAAACACTCTGCTGCCCCCTGTACACCAGCAAAACACACACAACAGACACACAAACCTTTCCCCTCACTCTCCCTTGTGGAGCTCTCTGCGGGCAGAGTGGGGGAGGAGTCAGCGCCTTACTATTATAGGCTAAAACTGGTCAATTCCGGGCATTATTGAAATCCCTGCTCTCTGATTGGTTAAATTCCAGGCATTATCCAATCAGTAATGGCTCGGAATTTTTGGCACATTGCCAAGTTTTTCAGTCAATCAGATTTCAGTTCTCATTCACAAAGAGTGAGATCAGCTCTCAAACAGGGGGTGATTGGACAGGAGGCAGCAGCAAGGCACTGACTCCTCCCCCACCCTGCCTGAACGAGCTCCGCACAGGAGAGTGAGGGGAAAGGTTTGTGTGTCTATTGTGTGTGGTTTGTGGGTGTAGAGTGGGGACAGCAGAGTCAGTTTTGTTGGTGTGTGTCTGCAGTGTGTGTGTTTTGTGGGTTGAGGGGGGGCTGCTGTGTGTGTGTTTTGTGAGTGTAGAGGGGGCAGCAGAGTCTGTTTTGTTGGTGTGTGTCTGCTGTATGTGTTTTGTGGGTTTAGAGGGAGGGGGCTGCAGTGTGTGTCTTCAGTGTGTGTTTTGCGGGTGGAGGAGGGGTGCAGAGTGTTTTGTTGGTGTGTGTCTGCAGTGTGTGGGTTTGCAGGGGGCTGCAGAGGGTGTAGAGGGGGGCTGCTGGTGTTTGTTTTTGCGGATATAAAGGTGGCAGCAGTCTGTTTTGTTGGTTTGTGTGTGTCTCTGCAGTGTGTGTTTTGTGGGTGCAGAAAGGGTGCTGCAGTGTGTGTTTTGTGTAGGAGAGGTGCAGAGTGTTTTGTGTGTGTGTCTGCATTGTGTGGGTTTACAGTGGGTTGCAGTGAGTGTGGAGGGGGGGGCTGCAGTCTGTTTTGTTGGTGTGTCTGCAGGTTTTTTTGTGGGTGTAGAGGGGGGCTGCCGAGTGTGTGTGCGTGTGTGTGTGTGTCAGTGGGTGTAGATAGTGGAGGAGGGCTGCAGAGTGTGTTTTGTTGTGTGTGTGTATGTGTGTCTGCAGTTTTGTGGGTTAACAGGGGGCTTTATTGTGTTCCTGTGTTTGTGGGTGTAGAGGGGGGCTGCAGTGTGTGTGTCTTCAGTGTGTGTTTTGTGGGTGGAGGAGGGGTGCAGAGTTTTTTGTTGGTGTGTGTGTGTCTTCAGTGTGTGGGTTTACAGGGGGGCTGCAGTGGGTGTAGAGACAGGGTTGCCACCACTCTGGGTGTCACCTGGAGACTACGGGTTTTGGCCTCGTATCTCCAGGCTACGGGTTTACCTGGTAAACTTCCGGGTGGCGGCAACCCTGGGTGGCAGGCGTGTGGGTGGCGGAGACACGGCATGCTCCGGTATCTTCCCTCTGCAACTGGACTCAATATGGCCACGCATCGTCTAATGGTGCCGTATTGCCATGTCAACAGAAACGCAACGTGGCGTAATCGCATCACGTGACGGCCGTTGACATAACATCACAACATCGTGTAGCACTGCCACGTGACGCCTATGCATCCCGTTGCCATGGCAACTTGATGCTGTGTGACATTGTGACGACACGTTGCATCCTGCTGGCATGGCATGGCATGGCAAGCACCTGTTATGCTCAGCCAATCTGCAGAGGCAAATGCTGAGCATATAAAGGATGAACCTGCCAATTGGTGAACTGCTGGACAGCACAGACTGCTAGTGAAACCAGAGCCCTGATTCGTTGCTGTGCAGAGTGCACACAGTAGGTGCTGATGAGGTAAAACTGCAGCAAGTCTGAATCAAACTCTGGAGCGGAGCCTGCGCCTGATCCTCACAATCTGTAGGTGGAGCTCTGGGGCCCTCCCATTTATAACCCAACTCAAACTGTGTCTCTGGGCAGAAAAGAGGCAGAGCTTAGTCTATGCCACGTCACTTTGAACCATGTGACCATTCCAGACATTTCTAGAATACAGGGAGTAAACAGGCCCCTGCTTGGTTACTTTGCAACAATATAACAAAATGGGATTTTACTAGGGGTTAATGCCTTAAATTCTTTTTAACCCCTTACACTAATTAGGAATCTCAAAGGGGTGCTACATATATATCAAGAGCACACAAGTTGCTCCCTTTTTTGCGGCAATTTGTGCATGATATTAATGTATGAAACTTAAAATTTGAGATGTTTAAGATTGATGATCTTGAGTAAAAAGGTTTATGCCATCTCAGGTCTGGCAGGTTTAAATGATGCAAGAGAAAGGAAAACTTTCAAAAAGTGTGCAGTACTATCATAAAAAGCAACAGAGCCTCTTTCTGCTGCTTCAAAAAAAATAGCAAAATAGTTTACTTGTGCAAGCAGACCAAATATAATTCAAATAACTTGGATATAATGATGCAAATGGATGCAACATTAACTTGATACTATGAAGCATGTCATGGAAGAATCCTAACCCCATTCATCCATTTTAAGCTCACGGCTTTTCCTGACATAAAAATGTTGCTTCATAACATATTTAATAGTGGCATTAGTGTAATAATGTCCATTTGCAACTCTCAACCCCTCATTTATATCTATTTTTTTATAAGTATTTTAAAAATTATAATTTAAATTACTGGATTTTTTTTTATATGGTTGATAGAGCCTGAACTTTACTGCTATATTTTTCAGATGAATATATTTTGTGCTATTTATACAGGAGTGTTCATTACCTCAGATGGAAATACATGAACTGTATGTAGGTTGCAAGAGAGCAACAGCTGTAGGCCATTCTAGAGCTGAGATTGTTAAAGTAGATCATTTTATTTGTTGCATAATTTTCAAATATTAAACTTGGATTTAACTCAATATTATTCACTAGTTGAAAAAACCCTTTGGGAAATAGTCAACGGGCAAAAATCCAAGATGCCAGATGCATTAAACGTTTTTGAAGTTTGAAAGTTTGCTTGTGCAATGTGGTATTTTCCATGTACTTATGCAGGTTCTGTACTGTTCAGAGGTACTGGAACATAACTGATGATGAAATACAAATTGTGATAGTAGAAAGTGTTCCACACCTAACTGATTATCTCAGTTTTTGGAAAACCATCAGAATGTTTAGGTTTGTACATTATTTATTTATTTCCAATACACATACCAGGGCTACTAGATTTCCTAAAAAAAAAAAAAACACTGCATCATATACATCCTCATATACACTGTATATAAAAATGTTTTAGCTGGGGGACTCTTCTGCTGCCCTCATTCCAAAACTGCACCAGCATGTTACTGTATATACATTTAAAGCAGATCCATTTCAGGTATTTTGTTGTTGTTGAATACACACATACTTTACATTGCCAAATGATCCTAGGTTCAGAAACCCAGATGATAGCAATTACTGTAGTTAGTCTAAGCAGTTTCTCAGGGTGTTAAAATAGAGGCTTGGAAGCGTGAGTTTCTTCACACATCTTTCCTGTCATGCCAGACATCAGGAACAGCCATCCCGATTTACACATGCAGTATGACTGATCGACTCTAACATGAGCGCTTAAGTGCCATTGAGTAAAAGTTTGGCCCAAATACACGTCAATCTGTTAAATCAGGGCTAGTGACGTTACCTAAATAGGTAATGGATGAAATTTTCCCTGCGTTTAAGTTTAGCTAAGCATATGCCAAAAGAATGGCCAGTAGTTATCTCATTAGAATAGGTTTAACGCCTTGTGTTAGGTCTCGGACATGGTCAAAAAGACCGTGCTGAGCCGCGCTGAGCCGCGCTGAGCCGCGCTGAGCCGCGCTGAGGGGAAACATTATCCCTATCAGCACGGCTTTAGACGGCGCTTCCGCAGGCATGTGAAATTTCAGCCGACAGTGAAAATTAAGTTTTCCGGCTGAGGGAAGTGCAGAGCCGGTCATGTGACTGCCAAAAGCCAATGGCAGTCCGTGACGTCAGCGCCGTGACGTGGCGCGCTAGCCCCGCCTCCAGCCCCGCCTCCCGCCCACCTCCCACCCGGCACACAAGCGCGCTCGCTGACGCTCATGCAGGGACACGAAAAAGCTCCTGCTTGAGCAGGAGAGCATGAGCGTCAGCTCTACTCAGCGCTCTTCTTTTCACCATGTCCGAGGCCTTAGCATAACATGACTTGCGTTATGCTGGTCTTATCTAACGGTGGCATTAGCTCCATCCAGACACTGAAATATGGTTGTGGGGGAAGGAGGGGAGAGAGAGAGAGAAATGCATATTTAAGTAGAGTTCCAAGCACTATATGTATCTCTTCAAACCTCCGTCCAAATAACATTGAGAAACACCGGTGCTCAAAAAGGAGTGGAGACATATGCTAATGGGATATACAAAGTATATTTTAATGACTCTCTACACCGCCTAAAAGATTTCCATAAGACCTATACTGACTAGCCTAATGCGCCTTGTTATGAAATGGGTACTAGGCACACAAAGTTACGCTTTTTATGGCATGGTGTCACTCTGCTCAACGTGTTAGAGGGCTAATAGTTAATGATAATTGGAATCCCAAACAGAGAGAGGGTGGTGCTCGCAGGGAACAAAATATCATGTATTATCTAGGAAAGAAAGATCTGAGGGTGTTCTCTAGTGCCGCACAAAGGGATTCTTTCTTTCCTAGTTAATACATTAATACATAGTCTCAGACCTGTAGCTAATCATACACGTGGACACTTATCTGGCTTCCTTTAAAAGCAGACCACTTCCAGGTGTGAGCAGTAGCGCTCTAAATTATGCTGTGACAGTGTAGCTATCCAATTTTTTCACCAGCTGTGCGGTATGGGGTATGGCTGGCAACTGTTTACAATGAAGCCAGAGGGGTTAGGTAGAGACCACTCGGTGCTGCCGGCATACTACCAGGACCTACTAAGGGCCTGGAGCCAGGTTTCGGCAACCAGGAAAGGAAAGGTGGTGGTGGGGGTTG